>NC_134137.1:108178863-108481893 GCF_033958435.1 Carettochelys insculpta | reverse complement strand
TCCCAGCCAACAGCCCTGTGGCAGGCTCTCTGCCGGCTGCAGCCCCAGACCACGCAAAACTGCTGCATGTTCCCTGTAGCTATCTGCCCCATATGCCAAAAGGGAGGGGGAGGCGTCACGCACTGCTCCCATCCCCCAGCAAAATCTCTGAGCTCTATTAGCTATAAACCGGTCATTGGGAGCTGAGATATTTTGCAAGGGGTTGGGAGCAGCACAGGTAGCCTTCCTCTCTCCTCTAGCATCTGGAGCAGAGAACAGGAAGTCGCTTAAAGGAGTGTCTGAGTGATCTGTTTTTGAGGCAGCCCATGGGCCGGATCCAGCATCTCGGTGGACCACATCCTGCTTACAGTCTGTATCTTGACCACCTCTGGTTTAGACAAATGATAAACCTCAGAGCGTTGGAAAAAAATGGTTTATTACTATCTTGGTACCCATCTTAGATGAGAGAAAAAACAACTTGGCCTCCATTTTGGTGCCCCTTCTCCAGGTTTTTGGCACCAAAATGGGGACAGAGAGGGAACATAGAGTGCAATGTGATGGCAAATCTGCTAGCAACCAGACCAGATATGGGGGAGTGGCTGTCACCCAGTCAGGGTTCTGTGTTGCTGGATGCTGCACTGGCAGGTCATTCCAGTGAGAGACAGAGACCGTCCCACAGAGAGCCAACTGGCTGAGAGGAAGACCAGAGGGATCCCGTCTTTTACTGCATGTGCAAACCACATAGATAGGGTCCAATCACTACATGCAGGGTGGCTGGTCAAGAGCAGAAGGCAGAAGACTGAAGAAATCCACATACAAGCTGCACCTCTGAAATCTGGTACTCTCTTGTCCAGCGACATCCACCCTCTGGCATGACCACAGATGTTGCCAGAGGCAAGACTAGCAACTGGTGCAGGAGCCTCCAGAGGACTTGGAGCCAGAGCTTCTGCCGGACCACAGCAGTGTGGAGGTCGGGGGCCAGATCCCCTGCCAGAACAGGAGCCCCTGCACCTTGCAGCAGCATAGGGACTGGGGCTGGAGCCAGAGCGCCCACTGTCTTGCAGAAGTGCAGGGACTGAAGACACAGTTCTTGTCATCCTGCAACAGCATGAGGCTGAGGCAAGAACAGTGGAGGGGTGGGGGGCTGGTAGCCAAGAGCACCTGCCTACCCCATGGCAGCAAGAGCCAGGAGGCTGCCATGGGGATGAGAGCTGCAGCTTCATGGTAGTCGGGGCAGGGGCTGGCTGGAGCCCCATGGCAGCCTGGGCTGGGGAGAGAGGCTGCAAGCTGGAGGTGCAGCAGCCCCTGACGGCATAGCTTTCTGCCTGCAGAAACCCTACACATCCCTCATCAGGCAAATTCTCTTGTCCAGGACAAGTCAGGTCCTGAGCAGGCCAGTTAAGGGATGTGCAATCTGTACCCATTCATGACATTCCTGGTATCCAGTTCCTGGTGTCATCATTGTCCAGTTCCCATGTCCTTCCTGGTCACCCAGGATATGGTATAATTTTTCTCCTATTCATGGTCCTATTGTAAGAATTAGGGCTAAAGTTATAACCAAGCCATTATCCTTATATTATAGAGAGTCCTAGTTTTATTTGTGTTATTAAATGCTAGTTTTCTTTGCATTATTCAATAAAGCTCCAGGTATTTTAACCCAACTTGCCTGTGTTATAACTACACCAAACTGATGATAGATGCCAAGGGGTTAGAATTCTGCAGGCAGCCCATCTTCTGTCCAGCAAAATTAATATTTAAACTGTTTCAAGCTAACAAGAGCCAAATTAGCAATTGGTTCAAGAGCCAAATCAGCAATCAACATTAGGCAAAAGAATCACAGTCATGTTAATTCACTGTGTGATTTGCTATATATTCATATTCAGCCAGTGTGATGGCAAAATATTTAGTGTTTATGTAGATATATATTCTCTCAGGAAAATTACTAATTTATTTTATCAACCACACATGGTTAATATAAAAGCATCCCAATTGGATATTAACTATGGATGGTTAATAATTAGATCACAACATTTTTATATCCACTGCAAAAAAAACCCAGAAGACACATTAAAGAGCCACTTGCATCTCGTGAGCCTTAGTCTGACTAAATTTAGTCTGACTATAACATAAAACATCAATCCCTTCTAACCCTATGGTTCTATGAATTCATTATGACTCTACAGCAAAGATTGTAGGGAAACAGGAAGGGAAATTTTCAAAGGGTCCCAGGGGAGATATTCTATAGAAGATCTGGGTCCCCAAAGTAATGGTAGAGTATAGAGGTGATAACTGGGTTCCATGTGTTCAAAACCACAAAGGGCATATTGAATAAATGTAAAAGGCAACTAATTTAAAACAGAAGATAATACTTTCAAACACATTATGAAATTAATCAATGGAATTCATTGCCACATGATACTGCTAGGTTAACAACAGCAGAAAAATGGACGTTCATTCAGAAAATATAGCTATATGGTTGTATTTAATAGGTCTGAAAGGTTTGGAACAGATTAAACCCTCATGCTTCCAAACATAAACCAACTTCCTGTTGAAGGAGTTAAAGAAGAAACTTTATAGCTAGTCAAATTATTGCATACATTCAGTTTCCTCTGACCCATCTGCCAATGTTGGAGACAGGCTACTAGATTCCTTGATAGACTAATCTGATACATTATACTATTTCCTGTGTACTAATCTCATAAATCCATGGCAAAGTGTCTGATTCTCTCAAATTTACATAGTGTCAAGTACCTGCCTTCCTACTGTCTTTTTTCCAGAGTGCAGAGGCCTGAGAAAATCAATGAAGGAATGCTGCTTCAACATCTTAATGTGTGCTTCCTCTGACACAACTAACTTTGGACCACGAACAGCAATTGCTGAGCACTCCGAGCCCTTTGAGAACTTTTTTTTTTTCAGACACTGTTTCCGGCCTCTCTCTCATGCCCTTGGACTGCTCAGATATGTTAGTGCCTGGTGAACCCAATCTTTGTAAATTCCCTCAGGGATCAACTTGCAGTTTGTACCTCTATGTGTGTACATGCACCTAACCAGGTATTTGAAAAATTTGACATAGATTTATCAATTTTGTCAACTCTTTTCTAACTTCTCATGGCAATAAATTTACTGAAATTGCATGGAGAAAGAAGATGCAGAATGGCGGACAGTTGAACTCTAGTTTTATCTCTCTTGCTTACTAAAGGACAAAAATATTAGTTAAATTTATCTTCCTCATATAAATTGAGCTGTGAAAGTAAAATTGACGTATCCCTGTTGATATTACATTTTTAATATTCCATGTATGTTATTAGAAATGCTGACTCAAGCCATACAAGTGTTAATAATCGAATGTAAAAACATACACTGTTTAAAGATTTGTCATAATATATTTAATTCATCGGTGTCACAGATAAAATATTTAACAATAAAGATCCCACTAAAAATGCCCTGCAAGCAACCATCCCAAATTCTTCTACCCACCTTCCCTGGAAAATCCTGAAAGTTTCTGAATTATATATAGCATAAGATAGGTGTAGAGTAGATGTCCCTTAGAGGAGAAATCTTTTTCTATCGAATCTACATCACTGTATAATATCATTAAACCATATAACAAAATTCTGACATGGATGTCAGTTCCTTCTCAGTATATATTTTAAAAAGTCACATGACATCACACTGGTGTTTTCTTTTGCTCCACAGAAGGGGTTCTGTTTGCAGGCCTTCCTTCAAGCGTAGGCAACCCCCACGGTGCCACATCAAAGGAGGCACCCCACCGTGGCAAAGGGAAACTTACTAGGATTACACAGAGATGGGGCTGCAAAGAGCAACTTTGCAGCCACCGAATGCATAAAGAACCTGATGCAGCAGGAGACTGACTAATGCAAGTCATTTTCCTTCAGCAGCAAGGCAGGGGACACTGTGGAAGGGACAGGAGAAAAAGTGTAGGAGAATCCCAGTCAGCCTCCATCTGTATTTGAAGCCTTTTTGCTTTCTAGAATGATGACTTTGGCTTTCCGTCTATATTTTATTTATTTTTATTTATAAACATTTAAATCCTAATTTTACAGTCAGTCACCCAAAAAGACTAATTGTACATAAAGAAAAAAGAAAAATACTTAATTGATCAAAATTACACAGTTATTGCTGCCAAATTTACAAGAACAATAGGGGGTCAACTCTGGTAAAAACTTCCCACTCATTATATGCATAAATTTTAAAAGTACAATTCAAAGTCAAGGATATCATATTTGTTTATAAAATCTAAATAAATAGTTTAAAAATAATATTTCATTGACATGCCTGGTCTGTTAAATATGTGTAATTGGAGATTTCAGTCAAGTTCATAAAATCACTGGCAATGCTATGTCACAGGTGTTGTCATGATGCTCACTCTAATACAGTAACACCTTGTAAAATAGATATTGGATGCCTATATTACCATAGAATAGCTCTAAACAAAATTTCATGGCTGTAATTATTACTGTTTTGGTTTTGATACTTATGAAGTATTGATTTATAAACCTGTTAAAACTTCCTAAGTAAACATTTATTTAAAAAATTGTAAAATCTAAGGCCCTGATGCTCTACAATACTTTAGTACATGTGTAATTCTACTCCTGAGAGCACTAAGAATTACTGGAGCTATTTACATTCATGAAGTTCACCATGTTTATAAGTGCCTACAAGACCAGCCCCCATATTTTCTCAGGATGCCCATTGGTTGCCAAAAACAAAACAAAACAAACCCTACAGTTTCAGACATCATAAATTGACTTGCTTCTTCCTGATCAGAGAACTGAAAACTTTTGTCTTCTAATATAACCCTACATTTACGCATGATTTAATTTTAAGCAACAACTCGCAGAAGGAAACTGCATAGATTAATTATAATTTACATAGAGTATTAGATTTATAGCATGTAAAAACCATAACAGAAAACTCTGTGCCTAAATGATTCAAAGCTAGAATAAACTTTAAATATGTGTTATGTACTCTGTAATCCGTGTTCCCTCTTTTATCATTCTATTCAATGCTCTATAACAGACATTGAATAGTCCATTCAGCCAATACATGTATCCACTGAGTTGTTTACAAGAGATCTAGAACAGCAACAGATATAGGGACAAATTCATCTAAATGCAGGCTAGTAAGCCTGGGCAATTTGTGGAATTTTCCGCACCATATTGAGGGTGATATTAATGGCCATGTATGTTACACATTGAATGTATATTGGCCAGAAACAGGTGTAAAGTGACTCTGTAGTATAAAAACAACAAGAAGTCCTGTGGCACCTTATAGACTAATAGATATTTTGGAGCATAAGCTTTTGTGGGCAAAGACCCGCTTCGTCATCTTATGCTCCAAAATATCTGTTAGTCTATAAGGTGCCACAGGACTTCTTGCTGTTTTTGAAGATAAAGACTAACTCGGCTTCCCCTCTGATACTGTAGTCTAACTTTTACTAATCTAGATTCAGTGCCTGTGCAAAATTAATGTAACTTATGTTTCATGGCATGTTTGTATTATAAAGATAAAGAATCCAGAGGGAGGTGAAAGATAATGCAAGCTTACAGTACCACCTGTGACACTGCCAGGGTCAGTTCAGTTGTACCTTTAATGATGACTGAATTTTGTCCCAATAAAATATCAAATTGATATAAATTATTTTATCTTCTTTGCATGCTTTTGCAAACCCACAAAAATAATACCATTTCACTATTTAAGCATACTTATACCCACCTTCCAACCAATGTCTTCTGGAGACTAGGTGCATCATTGCAGACTGTTCAAGCTATGCTATGTTGTTAATCCAGTTTATTTGCATTAAAATGGGTATTTACATCAAAGGTGCAAAAGCAGCTGGAACACAGCAATGAATCTGACCCTAGGTGTATAACTTTTACACCATCTATTTGTATCAGTGCTGAATTTGGCCTGACGTGCTATAGTCACTTTTCATTGCAAGCCCACATCACTGAAATGTGGTACTGAGATGGTTCTCATTCAATTTACTCATTCTTGAGCTATTCAGACAAAATTCCTTCCTTTACTACTCCCACTGCCCCACCACATGCTGTCAATGATTATACTGTATAGTTAGTCCTGATGTGTCTATAGCTATGTCTCCATGGCAGGTGCTATTTCGGGATATGGCGGTATCGCAAAATAGCTGCCTGCGTGTATGCAATGTGCCCATTGTCTCAAAACAATTTTTAAGATAACAGGTATGCTATTTTGACATCTCTCTATGCCTCATCACAATAGCCTATTTTGAGGATAGGCTGTCATGTAGACGTAGCCTAAATCACTACCACTTTTCTTCTGTTATTATATAAAGGATCTGGGACCACATTCACTTTGTATAATTGAGAATGCTGCATACATACATTTGAACTTATCCCTGGGGCTTGATGTACATTAGGGTAGAAAGTAAATTTCCGATACGCAGTTCCAGCTGCACCAATACACACATACACACACACATCTTATAGAGCTGGCAGGGACCTCAGAAGGTCATTGAGTCCAGTCCCCTGCCCTCTTGACAGGACCAACGCCATCCCCTCCCAGCTAGTATTGACATATCAGAATCACCTTTCTTACCTAGTATGGATGGGGGCTCTTCGGGCTCACACTGACATCCCTTACTCCATGCAATAGCGTGGAGTACCACGGTTGATGGCTGAGCCCAGAGAGCTCAATTTTGCTGTCTCCAGAAGATAAACTGTAGCTCAGTCGATCATCAGATAAATGTAGATTCACCCTTAGGCTATGTCCACACTTACCAGGAATGTTGAAGGCTGCTGTACAATTTTAGGTACTCCAATTGCGTACCTAAAATCGATTTTGCAGCCGTTGACATTGATCCCTGTCCTCACTGCAGAATGTTGAGAAGAGCGCATCTCCCACTGACATTTCTTAATTCTTCTGGCTCCCAAGGAGTTCCAGGTTTGGCACTGATCCCGGAATGCGCCATTTCGTGAATGCACAAAATGGTGACCCGAAAGATCAAACCTAAGCGTTTGATCTTCAGCGGCTAGAGTAGACCTAGCCTCAGACATCAAGACTGCAGTAAAGAGATTTGCCACATGACTGTGGCTGGTCTGGGTCAGCTCACTCAGGTTTGTGAGGCTCAAGCAGCAGGAGTAAAGATTGCAAAATAAATGTTTGGTCTGGGGCTGGCGTCTGGGCTCCAGGATTCACCTCCCCTTTCAACCTAACCGCTGCAGATCTGTCAATTGACTAAGGTTCAGTGCCACAGATTTTTTAATTTTTTATTGCAGAGTAGACATAGGCAAAGACTCCTCTCTTACTTTCTCTCTGAGGGTCCAATTCAGCAGAGCACTTAACCATGCGCTTTATGCTTTGAAGTGCATGGCCGCATCAGTGTGAATACATTGGCTCTACTTTTGTTGTTGAGTTTATTTTAAAGCAGTTTAACTCCACTGATTTTACAGGAGTGGTCCTACCTGTGGCTCATCTAGTGCAGTACCCTTTCTCTGAGGCTAGTGTCAGGTGCTTCAGAGGAAGGCACAAGAAACTCTGCAGTAGATCATTCTGAACTAAACTGCCCAGAGGGGAAATTTCTTCACATCCTCATCACAGTTAGAAATTGGTTTATGCCCTGATGCATTTATATAGGCAGCCAGAACAATCAGAGTTACACAGAGACAGAATATCACTATCCCAGTTTATAAGGAACATAAATTGTTATATGTCATCTGCTGAGATCATTGGGAATGAATAGCTTTGATTCACTAGTGTTCTTAAACATGCGCTTGAGTGCTTTACTGAAGAGGGATTACTCATGCACTTAAACTTAAGTATATGCATAAGTGTTTTCCGTAACTGGGGCCTAAATGAGGAAAGGATTTGGCCCAAAGGGCCTTGCTCATGATCAGTAAAGAAAGAGTGGGGAATAACCTCTTGATTCCTAATCTATTGCCCTAACCAGTGAGCCACAATGCCTCTTTAGAGAGTCTGACCAACATAATCCTCAGAAAAATCATGAAAACAAAACAGGATTTCTAGTTTATAAAGATAAAGCTGTAATAGCTAGAGCAGATAATGTGTTACCTGAAAAAATGCTGGTCATGTATGCTTAGTGATTTGTTGCTTAATTTGTTTAAACTGAAAAAGCCTATTTCTGCAGTGGAATACAAATTAGGGTAATTATGTTGTGATGGAGTACTGAATGTTTAAGATGAAAGGTTTTCTTTACAAAAGCCCCATCATTCGACTAGTGAAATATAAAATCCCCCTTAAACAAATTTTGTTTTTGGTATTTCCATATGAACAAAAGGCCTTTTAATTTCTTATTAATATTGTACAGCACAGATTATTAACCAACTCGCAATCAAAACTATTACCATATATTCAAAGGTGTAATTAGAGAAGAAGAGAGTGATTTTTTAAAATGCCATGAAATGTGTAGTTCTATTTATATCAGATTAAAACAGAGACTTGTAAATTTTATTTAATTACTTCTATGGGTGTGCCTAAGAGGCACAATCTACTCCTTACATTGTTTTCTATTTTATTCTCTCAAGAATGTTCACACAGCTGGAACTTCTGATTAGATCCCTCTCAGATCTGTTAACATTCAGCTCAGAAGCAGTTCAGTCAGGCTGTAGGATGTACAGATCTTTGTATTTAAATTTTTATCTACACACATATAATTATAAATCTTTACTTACATTGTGTTTGAGAACTGAAGCTATTTCACAAGGGACGTTTTCTAAAATGCCAACCCAGAGATGATTATTTCATTCTGCCTAGAAGGATGGTAGCATGTCTTGGGAACCAATTCAGAAAATCCCTAGTCATTTGAGTAGATTTTATTAATGTAAGCTGTTCCAGTGAAATAAATGGAACTATTTCCTGACCCAGGCCTCTGACAGGATAAAAAGTTGTTGGCTCATGTCCTTAGTTAATCTTAGAGGCAAGGAAATCAATTTCCTAGTTTAGCATAACCAGTTTGTGTTTAAATAAATATATCCAGAACCATTATTAATTCCCTTAACACCAGAGTTGAAAACCAATATTTGAAGTTTGGGGAAATTGTCTTAATAAGGGTTATTTTAAATGATGGAAGTTTAAAGGCAGGCAACTTAATTACCAGGAAAACAGATCAAAGCCAATGGTTGAAATTGGCATTTTTAAATGAGTTATCAAGAAATATGCAGTTCAATAAAAAAGTAAGTATGCAAATTGTCCCAATGTTCCCCACCCAGAGAGATAAAAAGGCTCTTGCTATATGTCTGATTCACATTAAGGAAAAGAAAAATAGCCACATTTGTAACAAGTTGGCTGGCACATACACATGTACAAAAAGAAAGAGACACAGAAGGGATTGCTTTTACCCTCCAAAGATGGTAACTTCTAATTTATTGTTTGCTAACTAATATTTCTTTATATTATATATATCTAATCAAGATTTTGACAGGTTCTCATATCCTTAGCAAAGTAATATGTATTGCATTTGCAAGTCTAAATATGAAAGGTGTGTTGGTCAGCCTACCATTGTGAAGGTGCAGATGCTAGTGTTCAGACATCTAAACAGGTGGCTGCATCTTTAAGTCAAGCAGACACCTTAATGCCATAATTTGCACCTATTATGTATGAAAAATTACAAGTGAAACAAGGTAAGTTATTTCTATCAAATTAAGCCCTAATTGTTTGGCATACTGTGAGGTCAGATTGTGTAATTTACAACCTAGCTTGCACAGGGGCAGACCTACACCACTTGTGGGGTTTTCTAGGGAGGATAGCCCTTATCTCTTCTAGGTAGGATGATGTGTGTCCCTGAAGGCAGTAAGAGGGAACAGTGAGCACTAGGTGGTTTTCCTAAACAAAGCATCACCTCCTCTACAGAACTCAGTGGGAGCTGAAAACACTCCAGCACTTCTCAAGAGGGACTCAATCAAATTCTTAAACTGGTTGCAGTTTTGCTTTTTTACATATATGGCCCAGATCTTCAAAGGTATTTAGCTGCATAAATACCAATGGTAGTTAATGGCCTAAATGCCTTTGAGGATCTGCACAAAATGAAAAAGCAGTCCTGTAGCACTTTAAAGATTAACAAGATAATTTATTAGGTGAGGAGCTTTTGTGAGGCAGATCTACTTCTTGAGGTCTGGAAACAGCTGAAGAAGTGGGTCTCCTCCATGAAAATTCATCACTTTATAAATTATTTTGCTAGCCTTTAAAGTGCTAGAGGGCTGCTTTTCTGCTTTGTGAAGAAACAGACTAACACAGCTACCTCTCTGTAACTATTCCCCATTTGAGGATCTGGGCCTATATCCTTCATGCATCCTTAGTGTCTCATTTATATACAATTACTATATTAAAACAAGTAAATATTGCCTGATTTCTCTTAAAAGATTATCCACTGGTCTACCACTGAATAAGAGAAACAATAAACAGCTTTTACTGGGATGGTTAATCCAGTTATTGTATTAAAATAATTGTATAGTCTGTTACTATTGGTAGATGACAACTTTTGATGCATCCAGTGGGATGAAAGCCACAGGATAAAATGTAAAAGATTATAATAGCTAAACATTTTGGCACCTAATTAATTTAATTAGGAACCCAGGACCTTCTTGAGTCTCTGTTAAAGTGGCTATATTAAATGAAACTTCATCTGTCAGATATTTTTACTCTCAGATTTTTTTCTTTTGATCCCAGAAGAAGACAGTTTATGTAAAACTATACCTATTAATTTTGCTATTATATCAATGTCAGGGGGATTTTTAATTGATCCTGTTTTATTTCTCTTTAATATTGACATTTAAGATGAATATATGTAGATGAGACTGAAAGGAGTCATCAGTATCTGATTACATTCCTGCCTCTCCCTCTGTATTCTGAAATAAAGGTATTTTTTCCCTCCAGGGTAGCAATACATTCATTTTTGGATGTTGTAATGGATTAGAAATACAGTTTTTATATCAAAGAACTAAAGATTTAGGGACTTTCAATGCACTACCATTTCAGAAGTAATACTCAAAATGTTCTGTAATAATGAAAACTTTAGATTCATTCCTTACAAAAAAGGAGCACATTAATTTTTAGTAGGTGTCCAAAATAGTATAGCTTACAATAGTGATATTGCTGTGTTAGGGACAATTCACTTACCACAAAATCCCCTTATACGTTTACAGGAGTATTTTGTCCTCAGATGCTTGACCAGTGTCCAGTCTGATGGCTGACATGGTCCTTAGTGAATTTTTAGTACATGGAGCTATGCACACAACATCAGTTAACAAAAACATGTTGCTATGGGAGCTCTGTATGTGTAACTCCTTGCTCTCAGTGCTGAAAATTGTGCTGGAAGGCAAATATAACCCTCTCTGGTATTAGCCTAATTGTTAAGTAGATTTAGAATATGGTATTCTATAAATAGTAACCACAAAAGGCACATAACATGAATAAGGATACTCACCAGCAGTGATTGAGGTGCTGCTTCTACATTCCTTTAAACGGAAATCACATCCATAGCCGTGAGACTAATTATTTTGGAACCTGAGGGAAATGCAGCCTATATAAGAGAGAGTGATCTGCAGTTAAGGATCAGTGAGCCAGCTAATGGCTGCTTAGTCAGAAGGGTACAACTCTAGAATGTTAATAAAACATGTCTGAAGTCCAACACCTCAGGGAAGAGACTGAACACAGTGAAAAGGACATGGAAACAGAGGTACTGTTGTTTTATACTACTGAACTACTCCACTAAACCAAGATTGCAACCTACTCTGAGACTTGTTTATAAATTACAAAATAATAGCAAGATACTTAACACAAAAGTTAGGTTCATTGAAGTAATAACGGCTTGTAACACTACAACAATCATTTTGTAATGAGATGAAAATAATATGTATGTTTCTCATATAAGCACATCATCATATGCTACAATAGTGGCTTAGCTGCCAATGTACCTCTACTGAGTTATGGATTAATTTACAGTATCCATCTTGCCACAATCATATACATCATGACATAGACGATAAATAACTTACTAATGAAACATAGCCCATAATATCGTCATTGTACATATTTTCTTTAATCAATCCACGCAAAATCCATCTGATATGAGTATTTTTGATTTACAAATGAGGAAAAGGAGACACACAGCAGTTAAATGACTTTAATAGGGCCAGGCAGAGAGTCTACCAGAGTGTGAATTACAATTCAGGAAGTGTTACATAATATTGACATATTTAACTTACCTTGCTTGACATGTTACATACTGTTATCTGTGTAGGGCTTCATACTCCCAGGTAGAAGCACAAGAGAGGGAAACACTAATCCTCAAAGATACAGTCCTTCAGGGGCACATATTTGCTTCACCATCTTTTTGGGACTGAAGGGAGAGGTGTACATTTCTAGAGTCTAGTATCATATAGTCTATCAATGTCTTAAACCACAATCTTAATAACCTCATCGAAATAAAGTTGTCACACAATTATAGTATAGTTTTCTCATGAATATGGACACATATAGGCTGCATCTTCACTAGCAAGTTCTTTCAAAAGGTTTTTCAAGAGAAGGGGCTCATTCAAAAGATCCCACAGAGCGTCTACACACAAATAGTGTTCTTTCAAAAGTAAACCAAGAGACTGCGGTGCTCCTTTCAAAATCGCTCTTCCTTTCCCATTTCAGGAAGAACACCTTCTTTCGAAAGCTTCTTTCAAGAGAAAACATGTGCAGAGGCGCCACAGGGCCCTTCTTTCAAAAAAGCAGTCCTCATGGCACCTGATTTTTCAGTCCCTGACCTGTTCTTTTGGAAGAGCGGAGCCTGCATGGACGCTCTCTTTCGAAAGAGCAGATCACTCTTTTGATCTGCTTTTTTGTGTGTGGATGAACTCTTTTGAAAGAAGTTATTTCAGAAGATATCTTCCAGAAGGACTTCTTTTGAAAGATCTCTGTAGTGTAGACATAACCATTTTGTCTGAGAGTGATGTCAGTAAAACCATACTATTCTCCTAATATACAGCATAACATATCTTTATGCACACAGTTCTCAAGGGAAAAAGTCCCTTTTCGCACTAGACCTGGAAGTAGACTAAAATTTTGCTATAGTTACTCTAGCAATAGCAGTCTTTAGGAAGTGGCCCACAAAAGTTAGTAAAAAAGACTTGGAAGCTTCTCTCTTAGAATATTGTTTAGAAATTACAAGTAAATTCTAATTACTGGTCACTCAGGTGCAAATACCGAGTAACTCCGTTGAAATGAGTTACTCCAATTTACTTCATTGTAACTGAGTTTAGCTCTGATTTTTCAAGAAAATCCATCCAAAAAAAGGTATAATTTGAAGTTTTTTTCACAGACTTCAGCCTCTAAAAATTTAGACAAAGTCTTTTAATTCCATGTAAATATTTCAAACGTATTAGACCTTTTACAATCCAAATGTTGTGTGTATATATACCAGAAAACTGGGCGTGGGGTGGAGAGACAAACAAGCTATGCAGCCATAGACTTGGCAGGCAGTGTCAATAAATCAGTGAGCTTGCTAGAAGATGTGAGGATACAGATCTGCAAGTAGCCAATGGATTAAAGACTGTTTAATGACTGTTCTAGAATTACCAAAGGGTTTTGCTTCTGTGGAAGATTCTGAATGAGTGCTAGGACTTGTGGTCAGTGTAGGTGATACAAGACCTCTTGCAATTAGATGTAAAACTGATCCATCTTTGTTTATTCCTGGTCACAAAAAACAGTAACAAAAACCTGCCATATTTTCATCATTGTCTTCAACACCATTATATACTAATTTGAAGTAAAAACTTCCATGATTTCCGATATAGCACCTGTTACTGAGACATGGTTAATAAAATAAGCAAGAATATTAATTTTAAAGTTGAAGTTTATATTTATTTTTGCATTTTTTCCACCACTAATCTAGACTCTTGATATCTTTTCCACGTTTTTCTCTTTTTTGCCACTTGCCAATAGAAGTATGACTTATGGTCAAATAACAATCTGGTCTGGCATCTGTCTGAAAGTCAGGTCGTATCATAGTAAATGGATTCTTAATAGGCACTGCAAATTTGTAAATGTGTTTGACTACTTTTATGTCACATCATTTATAACTTCATAGTACAAGGAGGTTTGGGAGGAAAACCTATCTAATATTTATAATGAGCTTGGTACAAAATCCAGTCGATCTTTCGTAGCTGAAAAAGAGCAGCCAGAGGAAAAGTTTGCTACAGCACAAGAAATCTTGAGAAAATTAAATGGACTAGAAGACCTACATTTTCAGAAATGGAAAGTGGAGGCCTTCACTCTAAATTGGGCATGCATTTGCACTGCTGCAGTTAACCTGTCATTTGTTGCAATCTTCTGTACTGATCTAGCAGTTGTATCTTCTGAGAGCTAATTCAGTACAAAGTCACCCAACTGCAATCACAGTTTCCAAATTTGTATTTGTTCGTCTGGTCATTATGTACACTAATATGGCTACCCCACAGGAGACAACGTTTTTGGCCTCTACAGTTTGAAAATGTGGGTCTCCTTTCACTTTTCTTTTCTTTTCCTTTTTCACTTCTGTCTTTATAACTTCATCTGGTGAAAGGCTCCATGTATGATTATCTTCTGTGTTAACTAATTGCCCTGTACTTACAGAACCAAAGTCTCACAGGTATTAAACATCCCCCAACTTCCATTTTTGATTCCTAAGTTTTTGTCCCATTCTTCTGGGCAAGTGTCTATATGTGAAAACTTTGCAGAGACCTTTATTAAGTAGACTTGTATTTTTCAGGGAGGAGTTAATTCACCACAAGAGTATCCCTATTCCAAAGTGAATTGGGCAGATTTTCTCCGTTGTTTTAATTACTGGGTTGGGATCCACATACAGATTTTAGGTATTGCAATGTTCATCATCACAGCACCCCTCATTTCTGGCCCCCCACAAAACCACAGGAACTACAAAGACTCAGGCCAGGTCTACACTATGGGGAAAAATTGATTTAGGGCATGCAACTCTAGCTATCTCAATTGCATAGTTGGAGTTGACGTATCCTAAATCAATTTTTCATGCCACCCCACAGCAGGAGGCTGATGGGAGGGTTTCTTCTGTCAACTTCCCTTAAGACTCGTGGCTGCAGGGTTGACCAGGGTCGATGGTGGAGCCCTGATTGTTCAGTTTGGTACAGCCCCCACAAGACATGCTAAATCAAACCCTGGAAGATCAACCGCCACCATGACACTCTTCCGGCAAGTGTAGATGTACCCTTGGTTAGGTGCCTGGGCTCCTATACAATGAATGGCAGAAAAGGGGTACCTTAAACAGTGATCCACCAGCCCAGTTTACTAGGTGGCGAGTCTTGTAAGCTAGCCAGTGTGGGATATACATTATGCTTCAAACCCTCTTGAGATAGGTGCCTAAACCTGGGCTGTAGGGAGGCACCTCTCAGTTAGAGGATGAATAAGAAACCTACAATCTAGTCTGCAGCTTGCCTGGCTCCAGTCCATGAGGCTTGGGGCTCACCGCCCACCATTAAGGAGCTCACATTGGCAGTCCAAACCAGAAGTCCCCTCTGCATGGCTGAAGCACTAGCTCTCCACTAGGAGGGTTGAGGGAATGACCCTGAGCTTCGCAGGCCAGATCCAGGCAAGCTCGGACCAGCTCTGGCCCATGGACTCTGCCTGGTGGGGGGAGGAAGCAGGTCTCTTTTCAGAAGATATTTAATGATTTACTCTCTTGTCCTTAAAACAAATGAACAAACTCAGCATGGCCATGTAAATATTTTTGATAAGTTTATTTCATTTCAGCCTCACTTTCCATTCTTGCATCAGTGTTCTTTCTCCCTGGTGATCTTCTCTCCTTATGGGAAGAAAAACCTCAAAATATATTTCCTATGTGGGCAATAGGCTCCAAATATTCACAACTGGGTGCCTTAAGTTAGGCTCCTGAATAAGGTCTGAAGTTCATAAGTGGTGAGCATCAGCACCTGCAATTCCCCCTGACGTTAAGGAGGACTTTGCTCGTCACCGCTGGCAATCCTTCCAGTGCTGTTTAGATGTATGTCTTTATGTATTCACATATGAAAATTCTGACCTCCATTAATATTCCACACATCTGAACATGCACGCACACATGCGCACACACACACACACACACATATCCTATATAACACCATGCTAAGGTAAAGAAAATAATAGCTGAAAAATCAAGAAGCTCCAAAAGATTTATCATATCATTTTTCATCACACCATCATTATTGTCACCTCATCCATATACCTTTTAATATGGCCTTTTTTTTTATCAGATATATAACAAAACTGGAATTTCTTAGCTTTACGGACTTCATGCATATTCCCTCGCTGAACTGCCCAGTTAAGTCTTTCAGTGAATATTACTTCTTGTTATCACATTTAATTTATCAACATCAAGCAAGCTTTTAAAATGGAGTGCTGTAAGCTCACTCAAGTGCTTTTCATACTCAGCCCAGATACTACACTTGTATTCAAAAACACAAGGGCCTGTTCATCCCACTATTACCACCAGCAGCCCCAGCCCTTCCAGCATGGACTGTGGATGGCAAGAAACACCATTTCTCCTGTGCTACCAAATTCAATGGGCTGTGACATTTCCTGGCCCCTGATGGTGTAATTTCTGTGAGGAGGGGATGAAAAATAAAATGACAGCTCCCTCTTGTACCATCAGAACATTGTTTATAGGTGGCAGTTTTTTAAAAATTTATGTTCTCTTTTTTGCTTACTGCAGTTTGCAGTGGGCTTTTTGGAAGCAATTACGTGGTTTATAATGAATTTGGGCCTGATTCTTTTCCCTCTGAAATCCTTGGGAAAACTTCCACTGAATTCCCATGAAGCAAGATTGGCCCTGTGTTGATATTACCTTCCAAGAATTGCTCTGGTGCATTTATTATTTAAATAATATACAGATTAAATATTTTACTTTGGTTTAGCGAACTTTTACTGTCACCTTCTTCCTTAGCTGTATATAAATGGCTGACATTTTGTTTTTCTTAAACAGGGCCACCTCCTTTTGCATCACCTGACCTGAATTTCTTTTTTCTTTTCTTTCCTTTTTTCCAACTGAAGAGACAGAGGAGAGTGGAGACAAAATGCTAATTAAAAAAAACAGACTCAGCAACAGCAGATTGAGAAACTGAATTACATTCATAAGAACATAAGGATGGCCATACTGGGCCATACCCAACGGTGCATCTAGCCTAGTATCCCATCTTTCAACAGTGGCAGCAAGCACCAGATGCTTCAGATGGAAAGAACAAAACACAGCAATGATTGAATGATCCATCCTCTGTCATCTAGTTCCAACTTTTAGCAACTCAAGGTTTAGGAACACCCAGCACATGGGTCTGTGTCCATGACCATTTTGGCTAATACCCATTGATGGACCACTCCCCCATGAATTTATCAATAGTAACAGAGAGGAAGCCGTGCTAGTCTAAAAACAGTAAGCAAGGAGGACAAATCAGAAAAAGATAATCAAGGGCCGTGTCTACACGTGCCCCAAACTTCGAAATGGCCATGCAAATGGCCATTTCGAAGTTTACTAATGAAGCGCTGAAATGCATATTCAGCACTTCATTAGCATGCGGGCGGCAGTGGCGCTTCGAAATTGACGCGGCTTGCCGCCGCGCGGCTCATCCCGATGGGGCTCCTTTTCGAAAGGACCCCGCCTACTTTGAAGTCCCCTTATTCCCACGAGCTCATGGGAATAAGGGGACTTCGAAGTAGGCGGGGTCCTTCCAAAAAGGAGCCCCGTCGGGACGAGATGCACGGCAGCAAGCCGCGTCAATTTCGAAGCGCCACTGCCGCCCGCATGCTAATGAAGCACTGAATATATATTTCAGCGCTTCATTAGTAAACTTCGAAATGGCCATTTGCATGGCCATTTCGAAGTTTGGGGCACGTGTAGACGTAGCCAAGGTGAGCAAATCAGAGAGTGGAGGGGTGGGGGGGAAGGTCAAGAATTAGACTGAGCCAAGCCATACTTGGCTCAGTCTAATTCTGGACCTTCCCCCCAACCCCTCCACTCTCTGATTTGCTCACCTTGATTATCTTTTTCTGATTTGTCCTCCTTGCTTACTGTTTTTGCTTCTCTGTGACTTAAATATTGAGTCTGTTCTGGTCTGGCTATGGTCTGAAGAAGTGGGTCTGTCCCACGAAAGCTCACCTAATAAACTATTTTGCTAGTCTTTAAAGTGCTACTTGACTGCTTTTTGTTTTGGTAGATACAAAGATAATTGAACATTTGAAATGATGGACATTAATATTAAAGTATGTCATAATGCTGTGAGCCTGGAGTGTGTAAGTATGAATCTATACTGAAAAGCTGCTTTAAAAGCTCTTTACAGAAGAGTGTATCTTAACAAAAGAAAAAGGGAAAGCTCTTTTAATCTGAAACTTGTGGGCTTTAGGGATGCAGGCAACGTCACAGGAGGAAATGTCTAGAGATCTTTTGAGACAATTTTATCTAAATTTGATTCTCTACAATTATTGGAAAAAGTGTTTTTTCCCTCTAGGTTGGTTTCAAAAAGCACAGCAGGTCAGCATATTAAAACAGCATCAGGAATACCTCCAGTATGTGCTTATACCTGATTTTTTGCCTTAGTATTAATAACTATCTTATGTCATTTATTTGAGAAGAAACTATACCTCTTGCTGGCTTCAGCCCCTGAGCTGCTTTGTACTTCTTGAGGCTGTGCCCCTACCCCAAAGAGCTCCCTTTGAGTTGGGGTTCAGCCCTAGTTTAAGGAATGGTCATAGCGTAATGCTTGTTTTTTTAAACACAACTCATTCTGTATTTCAATTATTGTACCAAACCGCCCACTAATTTCTTTATCTACACTTGGTCATGTTACTAAGCATGATGAACATTAGCAGAAAATTAATTAACTAATTCAGGTAAACCCTAATTATTCAAAATGGCTTGGGGGACATAGCTGAAAATACTAGGGTTCCATCAGCAAAATCCTGCACTTATTACTCAGTAGTGAACTGACCAGGCACTCAGTTTTGTACATTTAACTTCCCCTGAAGCCAAGGAGAGCTTGGAAGAGGGGTCGACTCACTGGTGGCCCCTCCCTGTAGCCAGGTATGGGATAGCTGCTCTCTCTCCACTGTTGTGTCTCCTTCCAATGGATGCAGTGTCTCTGCAACCGCCTGCTGTAAAACACAGAGGCAAATGACTCCCTGTCAGGGTGTATCAGGATCTGGCATTCCCTACCTTCAGGGAGGGACCTTCAGGTAATAGTTATCTGTGAAGCTTCTGCCTTCTGTCAGCCCTCTCCTCTGGAGGTAGAAATCCATTCTCTTCCCTGGCCTCCCAATAAGTTGGAGACGCATTAGAGGGCCCTATGGGAACTAATGCATTTCCCAACAGTACAAACATTCTGCTGGATATCCATAAGGAAATCTGACAGGACAGCACAGATTGATAATACAGTGTGGCCAGTCCCCTTCTCCTCCTCCTAAGACTTGCCACGGAGAGCATATTAGGTGAGAAGCAACAGCGGTGCGGTTTCCCTAAGGAAGAAGTGAGTGAGGGATAGTGTCACGGACATCACTCACCGCTTCTTTTCAGGTTGGGGGATCCATCCATCCCCTATAGTCCAGCCCCAGATTCTGGCAGTTGAAGTTTTTGCACCACTCAGAGCATGGGGTTGTGTCCCTGGCATGGGCAGCTGGTGAACTGTGAGCTCAGGGAGGCTAGCCCATAGCTATTTCATCTTCACAACCTCCCATAGCAAATAGGTTTACAGGTTTACTGTGCACTGTGTGAATAAATACTTACTTTAGTCTCTTTTAAACCCGTTGCCTATTAATTTTACTGGGTGATCTCTAGTTCTTGTACTATGTCAAGGGATAGATAACACTTCACTATTCTTCTATCATATCTCCCCTTGTTTCTTTTCTAAAATGAACAGTTCTAGGCTTTTAATCTTTCTTCATATGAAACCTGTTTCATATATCCACAGAAACTGTTGTTTCCATTTTCTGTAATTTTTCTAATTCTAATATATATTTTTGATATGGTGTAACCACAACTTCATGCAGCATTCAAATTGTGGGCATGCCATTAACTGACACTAAAATATCTCTTGGGTTTTGTTATTTGTTAACAAACCTAACTGTTCTTTGTTATTGGTTCCTCTCCTCTATAATTGTCGGAACAGAAAGACTTGTCCATCCAACAATTCTTGAAAAGAGAGTTTAAGTGACCTAGATTCACAGCCCCTCCCAGACTCCATCCACTACTCATTTAATGATGTGTTGCTATACATATGGGTGTTTACTCATCTTTAAAAATGTCTTATATGCCACCCTTAAGTGCTTGTGTGGGAGCTTGAAAAGTGACTTCATCATAAACACTGGTCAGCAAGTGTACCACAAATATGCAGTAAATTAAAAATCTTTCCATTTTGTTGCATGTTGGACTTTATTTCCTATGTTCTATAGTGGTAATTAGGGTCCCATAATGACTATGAAGTTTCATAAAATTCAGTCACGGTAAACTGTAATCCAATCTTTATTAAAGTGGAGAAAATGGTCCTACTGAGTGATTTAAAGAAAACTGAAAACTAAGATTTCAGAGCAGAGCTCAAATGCTGCATTCCAAATAGCTCCAACTTCAGTATAAAATTTTTTGATAAACAGATGATTTTAGTTACACGCTGAAAAAATTAATCTTTTGGATCTATTTCTGTATTTTATATCTCTAAGGATATCCCCTTATCACGGGTGTGGCCAAGCTTTCCATGGTTCCCTAAAGCTTGCCTGCAGCCACCAGTCCTGGCTCTCAGTGTTCTGTGCCATTATCTAACTTTAATTTACCCTTAAATGTCTTCAAAGAGCCCAGTAAGCAGTGGAAGTGTTGGTAATTCTGCTAGACAATATTGACTTCCCATGGTCCAACAAATTCTCTAATTAGGCACCAGTCAGGTCCGGAGAGTGCTAGACTACAGAGGCCAACCTGTAGAAAATGTTCTTAAATTCAGTACTGTATGCTTAAAAGGCAGGTGACATTTCATGGAAATCATTCTCTGACAAAACATTTCTGCTAAAATATCAAATATTTTCTGTATTCGTCTCTTCTGGTTCTTGATTACTGAATGAAAAGAAGCTAAGTTTTTAACTTAGAAGTTATCTATTCCTACTACTCATTCCTTTTTTGCAGTCTCTTTACTGCAATGAATTCAGCAATTAATTCTGATATCACAGAGGACTGTGTCATTTATCTAAATATTTCCTAAGCACCTACCCAAGAATTACTTGCCAAATAACAAGTCATGGTGAGCAAAATACATTTCTTTGTAAAAGAGATATCCAAGGTCTCTGCATCACTCAAGATCTACTTAAATGTAAACCCCATTAATGGAATAGGGAATATATTTAAGGTTTACTTAAGGATAGCAATTAAATATACTTGAAGGATAAAAATACCTAACTGGTTTCTGTTGTTTCATGGTAAGATCCTGGGTACCTCTGCATGCAAATAAGCTGAAAGATTCCCATTGACTTTAGTAATGGTCAGGTCCATAATGTGTATGGCTACTGGAATCTTTGCTTCTTCATTCTCTCATGGAGCTCCAAACTGGGAAGAAAAATTGTATGATTTATGTTTGATGCAATCACTACTTAAACATAGTAAACTGTGTCTTTGTTAGCACAAACAAAATACTTGAATGTGATTGATATTAAGGTGGTCTCAACAGGACAACTCCTTATGAGTGTACAGTGTAACTGCAACAATAATTTATACATACTGACAATTAATATCATAAGAATTACTATTCTAGGTCACACCAAAGATCCATCTAGACCAGTATCCTGTCTTTGGACAGCAGCAATGCCAGGTACTCCAGAGGAAGTGAACAGAACAGATGATCATCAAATGATCCATATCTTGTCATCCATTCCCAGCTTCTGGCAAGGAAATATGGAAGAAATATCTTGAATGGCTTATGGTTCTAATGTTTACTCCATAAATCTCCTGTTTTAACAACTGCACTATGCTGGGGTTTTCAGAATATACATTACAGCATACCATTACTATCAACTAGTCTAGCAGAGTTTCTTAAGGCTTTATGGGACAGTAACAGCATATTGAATATACAACTCCATTGAACACAAACAAAATATTTTACAATTTTTAGCATTTTTATAGTCTGTCATTCAGCCATTCATTTGCAAAATTCTCTTTGTCTATAATACACCACTGAATTTCATTGGAAGGAAATGATTGGTGTAGCACTCACAAAAAGTCATCATTTCACATGGCAGATCCAATATTAGGTTAACATTACACTTCATTGTACCTTTGTGCAGTAACCGATTATTCTTTATACATGCTTATTTCTTCGACAGGTGTCAATTTAAACATGTACTTCAGTATACATATGGTCTGTTGTGCTAGTGGACATTAATTCTTCTGGCAAGGCTGTTTCTGTTACTGTAACTCTGTACAACGGAGCTTTTGTTAAGCTCTCAGAGGAGCTGTTTGTACTCCTCTAAGGATCACTTCCTGTGTAGGTGTTTTTCCAATGCCTCAAAAATGTAATCCATGTAAACACAAATTAAAGAAAATGAAAGTGCAAGGGCTTCTCAGTGATATTCAACCCCCCACAAACAACCATAAGAACAAAGATGGCAGTATTTGTGTTTCTTTTTTTTTTTTACTGTTATTATTTTTTATTTTCAGGTCAGTGCCAGGCTCTTGCTCTCAATTGCTTCATAAATCCCAAAAGATCCTTTTTACAAGTGGAGGATGAGCACATCCTCTCTAAACAGACAAGGTGGACAAGAGCTCTCATTGCAGCTGAGTTCAGCTGAACTAAAGTCAATTGGAGTCTTTCCATTGACCTCTGTGGGAGTTATCCCATGTCCTAGGAGAGGGAATATAACAGGGAATTTCTGTGCAGGAGCAGTAGGGTGAGATGGAGGTACACCAGGCAGTCTGAAAGGTGAGGAGGAGCAGGAAGACAGTGTGGTGTGTCTGGTGGGAGGTGAGGGTGTAATAGGTTCAGAATACGAAAAATCAAGGAAACTAGTTGCTATTACAAACAAAGTGACTGGAACTCCCTGTGCAAGCAAGGCACGCAAACATATAATGCTCCAGGGGCCTTTATTTTAAATGCTCACTGCTGAACTTGGCCATGAATGAACATTGTTTCACAGACAATATTTGAAATGTATTTACCAGGAGAAACCACAGTATGTAACTGTTCACTGGCTATTGGTGGGGTCTGATTCTTTAGCCCAATTTCTGCACTTGGAGTAACTATAGCAGCACTGGAGTGGCTTTCCCGGATTTGGGATCCTTCATATTCCTTGCCATTGAACAACACCAGCCAGCCTCCCCTTCTTGCTGTCCTAGAGGGTGGGGAGGCAAATACCTGTAAAATACAGACTTCTCCCTCTCATGTCTGGTGTACTTTGAAAATGAGAGTCTGCTATTGGTACCAGATAACCCATTAGCTCCGTGGGTGTCGCAATGCAGGAAGCCAGTATAGTGCCACAAAATGGAATTTCTCATTTTCCTGTCTATTTTTAACCTAGAAGATCATATACAATCCTAATGACACCATTTGCAATTAATTAAACTATTCTGTTTTGCTTTTCAGAGCCCTAGCCTCCCACAGTCCTCAGGAGGCTCCAAATGAGGCAAGGCTCCGAATGAGACAGAGATTTTCAAAGACGGAGAGATTATTCTTTTGTACTTAAGAAAGAGGTAGAGCAGGGTTCTAACCCTGGCTGTGCTGCAGACTTCCCATGCGATATAGGACAAAAGTAGCATGATGTCTGTTCACAAGAAAATCAAGTTAAGTTTGCATGGTACAACCTTAAATCCAGCATGTTCTAACTTTTGAATATTTGACTTTGTCCCTTAATGCTCTTTCAACATGTTTTTAATGCAGGATCACTGACAGGGAGGGAAAAAGGGGCAGTTGCCCATGGCCATCTCCTATGCTACTGCAGCAGCAGTGGCTGGGGACTCAGGCCCTTTAAATTGCTGCCAATGTCCCGTGCAGTGCAGTTCAGGCAGTGTTGGCGGCTGGCTGGGGCAGGCTAGCCCCTAGCCCCATTCTTCTGCCATTCCAGGGGGGCCTGGAGCCAAGCCCCCAATGCCCGCATGCACAGATACTACCCAGGGCCCAGTGAAGGGAGACAGACATCAACCAGCCTGGTTTATATGGAACATGTATATACACAGTTCCTACAGGACTTATAGATCAATATTATTGTATTCAAATTTTGTCTTCATATGATATATATCAGGGGTCAGCAACACACAGCATGCACGCCAAAAGTGGCACACGATCCAATTTTCTTTGGCACATGAGGTGAGAGCTTAGCTGCCACAGCTGCCACACACACACAAATACACGCACACATGCCATGCAGCCGAGAGCTTGCTCAAAGCCATGCCATGCCGCCTGTGGAGTAGCAAAAGACCAGCTAATGCTACCAACCACCACCTAAACGATAAAGCTCTACAGCTTAATTTATTATTAATGAAGCTGTTGTAAGTAGGACTATTTGTGATGTTAAAAGTATCACTGGCACTTGGACCATACATAGAGGTCAAAGGTCAAATTTTGGCACTTTGCCTTGGAAAGGTTGCTGACTCCTGATAGATATAGATATAGATACATGTAGCATGCACGGATGGACAGAACATTCAAGAGTATTTTTCTTCTCTCCTCAGAAGTATGTCAAGAAAACTATTTTTCTCTTTGTACCAGAGCCAGCCATCTCCCATGCACCCCTGGTGACTGGAAGTCACACTGCAACATCCTGTCTTTATTTCCCTTCTTGGACCCCTCAAAACTCCAGATCAGAGACCTGCTAGAGGTAATTAAAACACCTTATTAGAGTGCCGTTTATTTTGTTCTGAAACTCATTAGCCCTCCCGGCCCCAACCCCAGTAAATGTCCCTCTGATGTGGGTCCTCAGCAATGTTCCCTCTAATATTTTTCATCTGTGTACAGATTTTTCCCATCCATGTGCAGAATACTTTTTTAAGTGCATGGAGGCATGTGGAAATATGTACCATAGTACAAACAAAACACCTACTTGTGGGCTCTCTGCTAATCAGCTGGGTGGTATATGAATCCCCCCCAAGTGGCCACAAAGATACATTGGTCCCCATTCCTCTTTCCAGGATGAGCTGATACTGTTTCCTCCCCCCACTCTTTCACCCCAGCTTTCTGCTGGTCTTTCTACTGCAGCTGATGCCTGCTCAGGTGGGCCTGCTTAGTAACTAGGCTTGGCAGATCCCAGGCCTCTATGCCTTGAAAGAAAAGCCATCTTCTTATATTGTTCTGCTCGACTACAGAATATTACTAATATTTTAACACCAAATACCAGTTATCTAGAACGGTGTTTCCCAGCCAAGAGGATGTGTACCCTTGGGGGTACTGAGAGGTCTTCCACAGGGTACATCAACTCATCTAAGATATTTACCTAGTTTTATAACAGGTTATGTAAAAAACACTAGTAAACTCAGTAGAGTCTAAAAGTTCATTCAGACAATGACTTATTTCTATTGCTTCATATGCCTAATGCAGAAATATAAATTCAATATTTCTATTCCAATTTACTTATTTGATAAAAGGAATAAAATGGTAGAAAGTCAGGAAGTTTTCAGCAGTAGTCTTCTGTGATATTTGTGCATGCTTTTGTAAATAAGTAATTGTTAAGTGAGGTGTAACTTGGTGGTATGCAAAACAAATCTGACTCCTGAAAAGGGTTCAGTAATCTGGAAAGGTTGAATGGCACTTGTTTCAAGACTTCGGATTACTTATGTTGCTCAGCCAACGACAGGCAAACCCTTAGGAGTATGCGAGAGAAGTCTGGAGGTACTTATAACTTTTTTCAAGGGTACTATATGAAAAAAGGTTGAGAAACACTGATCTAGACTGAGGTCCCTTTAGTTCCGCGTGTGGATTGCTCCCTAGCACAATTCATGCATTCCAAGGCCAAAAAAATTAAAAGAAACCCAGTGTGAAAGGGTGATCATCTAGTCTTGATCTCTTGTATAGCGCAGGACACTGAAGTTCCCCTAGAATAATTCCTAGAGCACAGCATTTATGAATATGTCAGTCATGATTTTAACATGAACAATCCTGTGCATGATGGAAAATCCACCACAATTCTTGATAAATAGTTCCAATAGTTAATTTTTCAGTGTGGCTCTGTTCCCTCATTGTAACCCCTAGATGCCACCAAAATGCAAAGAGATTATTATTATTATTATTATTTTCTCTCGCTTTGACATATTTAAAAGAGATTAACATGTTTAAACACTTTAGAAGAAGCTCTTCAGTATTTAGATAAGCAGCCAACACTGCCTGATGCTTCTGTAACATTCTTTTAAAATTACAAATATTCTTTACCATTTGAACAATACACCTTTGTATCTGGAGACAGGATATGACATAAGCTAATAAAGTGTAAAGATCTGCATTTGAATCAAGATTTAGAGTTTGTAAAGTTCTCCGAGATGTACAGGTGTGGTTTGTAGACTCAGTGCAAAGAAAGCAGACCTTCTCTCTACTTAGTTTTGCTTTTAATTAATAACATGGGGCCAGACTCAATGTGCTCCCTTGAATCATCTTTTGTGGTATGTCACCCCACAAGCAATTCCAGTGTTTTCTGTGGGATTACTTAAATTGTAAGGTACTGAGTAATGTTGTGGCAGTCTAGCCTCAATGCAGTTGTGAAAGGACTAAAGTGGATGTGGAAGGCCACACAGGAAGCTGCAAAGGGAAGTAAACAGTTGAATTACCAACTAATGTAAACCACTGAGAATATATAATGAGGAGAAGAGAAAAATGCTTCACCAGAATTGAGTCATTAGGGAGGTTGCTTGGTGGTGGGGCTGGGAAGAATTACTCTGTCACATGGCCCTACCAATGAACTGCTGCTCACCTATGATTCCATGTATAATCCAAACAAAAAGCAGTCAAGTAGCACTTTAAAGACTAGCAAAATAGTCTATTAAGTGCTGCTTTTTGTTTTGATAGTGTATAGACTAGCAGGGCTTCCTCTCTGTTACTATGTAGAATCCAGGTATGCTGGAACAGTTTTTACAGCGGCTGTGCTGAGTGCCACTGAAGCCAACTACAAACCCTGTATCTAATGGAAATCACTTCAAGTCAGGAGGCTCTTTAGCACCCTCCGCATGCCCAGTTCCAGACCTATTGTCTGATGTGCCTTATTTCAGGAAGACCCCAGAGGCACCAATCCGAAAAAAGGCTCCGGGATCCCTCTTGTGTTGTAAGACACGCTGTGTTACACTTTCCCCCACAAAACCTTCACCATAGACCTCCCTTTGCATGGGCTCCTACATGGTGAAGGAAGCATCCGGTAGGCTGGAGCAGAAAGAGGAGATGCTGGTATGGTTGATGTGAAGCTGCCTATGAAAATAGGAAAGTGGCAAACCACAGTTTCTCTTGTGTCCTGACAGGAATAGAGGGAAAATACTGCAGGAGCTGCGGGCTGTGCCAAGGAGGCTGAACAAGGGCCTGGGGAGGGACAGGAGAGGGGCCAGTCCAGAGAGGACAAGGGAGAGGTGCTGTGGGAAGGGGGGCCAAGACAAGTGGGACAGTGCGGCTGACAGAGGTGGGGCAGGAGTGGAAGTGAGGAGAGGAGAGACTGTGGGGATGGAGGGGGAAGGGCTGGAGCCATTCTTCCCTAGAAGGGACTCCTCCCCCCGAGGCTCCCCAGGCCTTTTGCACCAGAGCCCCCCCTCCCTCGTTCTGCCAGCTGGGCCCCCTCCCCAGCTCTGGTTAAGGGCCCCCAATTTGAAAGTTGCCTGATCGCCGGGGTGATGTGTCCTTCCCTTGCAACACGCAGGAGAAAGGATGAGATCATTGCCCCCATCCCCATTCTCTTCCTTAGGTTGAACAGTAACAAAGAGGGAGCCCTGCTAGTCTATATACTATCAAAACAAAAAAGCAGTCAAGTAGCACTTTAAAGACTAACAAAATAATTTATTAGGTGAGCTTTGGGTGGGACAGACTCACTTCTTCAGACCATAGCCAGACCAGAACAGACTCAATATTTAAGGCACAGAGAACCGAAACAGCAATCAAGGCTGAAAATCAGAAAATTTTCTGGGACATTATAGGAGCTCTTTTGTATACTTGGCTTAATCTAATTCTTGACTTCCTCCCCCACCTGCCCCTCTGCTCTCTGATTTGCTCACCTTGACCATTTTTTTCTGATTTGTCCTCCTTGATTACAGGTTTTGGTTCTCTGTGTCTTAAATATTGAGTCTGGTCTGGTCTGGTCTGGCTATGGTCTGAAGAAGTGGGTCTGTCCCACGAAAGCTCATCACCTAATAAATTATTCTGTTAGTCTTTAAAGTGCTACTGGACTGCTTTTTTCCTTAGGTTGGTGTAACGCGTGGCCTCAGTTTACCGCAATGCCTTCCTGCTCGCTCCAGCTAGTGCCCAGTAAAGATCAGTCCCAAGGCCACACCCCCTGATCCGCAACAGTCCACAGCCAATGGGGCAATACTATCCCCACCCCCTCGACCGGGCCGCCAGCTTCCCAGCAGCTCGAAGGCGGTTGGAGTTGCCTGCTAAGGCCTAACCTGGTTTGGCTGGGCAGAGCTGCTGCACGCGTCCCCCGGCCCCTCCGCCCAAGTCTGGAGAGCCAGGGGCGGGGCGGCTCCTCCTCAGGGACTGGCCCGGGTAGCTCAGCCGACGCCTGTGTGTGCCGCCGTGGAGCAGGGGAAATGAACTCAGCCCGTGCCAGGGCAATGCAGAGCCAAGCGGGCGCGGGCGCTCAGGGCTCAGCCACACTGCACCACGACCGGCGCGCCACGTGGCCCGCGCTCACTTCCATTCCCCGGGCTAAGCGCTGGGGCGGGGCCAGCCTGCAGCACCGCGGGCCGGCAGGGGGCTTGTGCAGAGCGGCTCCCCGGGCAAGCCGACCCAGAGATCAAGCTGTTCCCCGAGGGCTGTGTGCCCGCAGCCCGCACCCCCGGGCCTTCCCGCCCCTCGCCGCCAGCGTCCCGCACTCCTCGCCTTGACACCGCCCCAAAGCCTCTTCGACGCCAGAGCGCCCGGGTCCTTCCTTCCCTTCCCGAGCTCCCCTAGCGGGCTCAGCTCGCCGACCGCACACATGGGCGGCGCCGGGCAGTGGCACGCCTTCGCCCCTAGCCCAGTGGCGGTAGGCGGGTGTCTCAGGCGATCGCCGGCTCTGCCTTTTCCCATCCGCCCAACTAATGCGGAAAGGAGGAATTATACCCATTGCTAGTAAAAGCATCTGACATCAATAGGGCACCACTTGAACTTGGGCTCCCATTGTCTCCGTGAATCCTCCGTGTTGTGAATGAAACCCCGCCACTCCTCTGGGCTAAAACGCGCCACAAAAGGGCCAGGGTTGTACTTTTGTTGCGGCAGCTGGCGCTTGTTGGCTGTTGTGTTTGAGCAACAGACTTCAATAGGAGCGAGACAGAGCTCGAGGCAGGCTTAATAGACCTGAGTTACAATGCACCTTGAAAAGGAATACATTGGGCGATTGTGTTCGTTTGCTACAAACCTATTAAAGGGAAAATAGCATCCATCAGGTCTAACAAAACGCGTTTGTGTTACACATACTGATCTGCTCCTTGGCACCATGTCCAGACCTTCAACTCGATCGGCCGGCGCTGGACCGCCGAGCACGCTCTAGTTCCAGGGGGATACACTGGGCTTGCAAATAAATAAATCCAGGTCCAGCCAGCCGAGGAGCGGTTTTTGGTTTGCAGATGGGAAGCCCAAGCAGCAGGTTTCACTAGGACCCATTCTGCAGGACGTTGCAGGGGACGCAGGGTGCGGGTAGGTCTAGACTGCGTTAAACCCGACCTGAGAACGAAGTTGGGCAAGTGTGAGATGGGCGGGTAAAGCAAAGCTACCGACCTTCCGGCTGGGGTCGGAACAGAGCCAATCCACAGGTTCAAGATTTGTTAGCTCGCTTGTAAAACTATTGTGCAACCAAATCCCGCTCAGAGTCTAATTGATGATTTACCTAGACAGGGGCTGACTCTTCGCTCTTCGCAGTATAACGGGTGTTAAGGAAACAAATGAAACGCGACGATCAGAGAAAAATTATTAGCGTGGTCCTGAAGACAGCCTCTTTGCAAAGGCAAGCGAGTAAGAAATTAATTGTCTCGGGAAATCCCTACTCCAGTCACCTGCACCCACGCGTTAAAGGACCCAACCCAGTGCAAAAGTCCAGCGCGATTGTTAAATTGTTGCTAAAGAAATGAGGGCAAAAGGGAGAGAAACTTGAGCTGCACAGATAAAGGCTGTTCTATCGCTACCTTCTCTGCCCCCCATCCCAAAGCATCAGCTCTCAGAGAGCCACATCCCGTCTGAGGCTGCCAAACCCAGCTCAAGGCAGCACCTCTGGGCATCCCGCAAACACTCAGAGGTCGCCTTAAGCGCTGAAGCCCTGCAAGCAACGACGGCAAACGGACGCAAGAAGTAAATGCCGGGGAAAAGAGCGTAGGCGCTGTAGCAAAACCAAAGGAACTCGCTAGCCAGGTCCGCCGTTAGAGACTTCCGTCAGCCTAGCAGCTCAAGAACCTTCCCAGACCCAGAGCGGATGATGCATCTGATGAAGCGGGTCTTTGGCCACCGAAGCTCATGCTCCAAAATATCTGTTAGTCTACAAGGTGCCACGGGACTTCTTGTTGTTCTGGAAGCTACAGACGAACAGGGCTGCCCCTCTGACACGTCCCAGCCCCAGATCTCCTCGTCGCCCGGACACTGCTGAGCTGCATCTGCAACCTGTTGGCGTTTGACAGGTCGAGCTCTTCCCGGGTTAGCACACGCTGGCGCGCGCCTCTGTGTGCTCCACGGCTGGGGAGCTTTAACTCCCCGACAACGCATCGGCACATCGCAAATCTTCTCCGAGGGCTTCCTTCGACAGCCAGGCACGTGCTGATAAAGGGGAAGACGCACAGGTCTGCTGGAGAAGCCAGGCTGCCCCGTGTGGAGACACGTTTCCCCCTTGGCGAGGCGACGTGCATCCTGGAAACTCACCGCTTCTCCCGCGACTTCGTTCCAACGCAGAAACGCGCATCAAACCTCATGACCGAGAGCGGCATAAGGGTCGTTATAAGCGCTCCGATCCTGCCAGGTGGTGAGTGGGATCTGAGAGCCGATGCCTCCTGTCCTGTCCCGGTGATCTAGAAGGAACAACATCACATTATAAAGTAGAACAAGGAGACGTGTGGCACCTTATACGCTAACAGATATTTTGGAGCATAAGTTTTCCTGGGCAAGACCCGCTTCGAAGAAGCGGGTCTTTGCCCAGGAAAGCTCATGCTCCAAAATATCTGTTAGCGTATAAGGTGCCACGGGACTTCTTGTTGGCTTTGGAGATACAGACTAACTCGGCTGCCCCGTGATACTTATCAAGTATATCCCAGGAGCCGGTAAACCCTCCCCAAGAACAACCCGCCTCCAGACGCTGTCGACAGATTTCTGTTGTCTTTGCTGACTTGCGAAGCGATCCGGATCGGACCGTCCCGCGGACTGCGCCCTTCTCTTCCCCCCCTCCCCTAAAAAAGCCGGAGTCCCCGGTCTGGGTAGCCTTCAGACACTTGGCACACAACCGGCTCGCCCCATCCCACGCAGTCCTAACGCCATCGCCTGCACAGCATCGAACGGTTCGCCCCCTTTGCTCCTCTTCACAAGTGGGCAACTCTCGGTCGATTGCGCCGGTGATGCAGTCGGGCGCCTAAGCCTCGCCTGATTCACCAGGTGCACGCGCTTCGCGCCTGAGAGTTTAACCACAAGTTGCACCGCAGCCGCCAGGGACCCCCGAGCTGATTCCTGTTCTGGAAACGGGAGCGGTGTGTCCTTGGTCCCAGGGAGCTGGCGCTGCTCCAGTTCGCCAAGGTCACAGCCTGTTCCCGCCTGGCACCTGCAGGAGAATGGCCTCGGTTCTGCACAGCCCCAGCCCAGGTTTGACCAGCGCCCAAAGTCGTGGCTCTGTTTCCCGGGGACCAGCCTCTTGGCTGAGGTCCGGGGGCGTAATAAAGGGGCGCTGAGGAGTGAGGGGGCGTCTGTCGGTCCCCTCCTGTCGCCCTGGGACTGTTTTGTCTCTGCCTGTGAAGAGACGACTGGCGGGCAGTGGAGAGACGACGAGCCCGCCTGCGGGCGGGAGGCAAGCGGAGCCCGAGCCCGCCGGCGAAGTTCAGCGCTGCCCAGGAAGGCGCGCCGAGAGGACGGGAGCCCACCGCCTTGGGAGCGCACAGCTACACCGTCCCCTCTTCTCACCCACCGTCGCGTGAAGCATGGAGGAAGATGGCCCAGCCTCGGGGCAGCCTCCTCACCACCCCCCCGCGTGAGGCGGGTTCCAAGTGAGCCCGGCGCCTGGGACCTGTGCCCCTGCCGAGCAAACCAACTCCCCAGAACAACTCCCGAACAACAGGCGGCTGTGACCGCTCCGCTGGACGGGGCCCGATCCGCGGAGGCCTTGCAAAGGACCAGGCCCTGCGCAGAATCCCTTTGGCTGACAAGCCCGGGGAGAGCCGCCTAGTCAGTGTGTCTGTCCGGGGCTTGCAGCGCCCGAGTGAAATCACCGAGGCCGGCGTGTTAGGGGGAGACTATGGCTACAGCATTTCCCCCTGGCATTGCCACGTGTAGTCTAAAACACACCCGCAATGCAAAACCACCGGGCCCGTTCCTGCCGCAGCGTTTCAGCCGAAATCCATTGTTTTCCCTGCGCTGCCGTCGTCATTTCTTTCGGAGGGCTCCTCAGCTCCGCGGTTATTTGGTGGAGGGGCGTGGGGACGGGCCAGGGAAAGAAACGGAGCGTTTGTTTCCCCTATACGCCCGTGTTTAGTTTTAATTTTCCTGTACGTTAAAAGAGACCCGTTGGCTGCAGCCCGTTTGATCTTTGCGAGAAGGAAGTCCACATTGTAAAGGAATGTGCAGAGGCAGGGTATGAAACCGGGGCGGTGGGTCACAGCTGCAGGCACAAAAGCAATGCGTTATGGTGTCAGCCAGAGGTGTTTAGTCTAATAATTCAGGCTGTAAACTGTATCCCTTAAAATTACTTACATAATAAATCACTCCGGGGATTTAAAAAAAAAAAAAAAGCCTGAAAATGCAAGGGAGGGAGAAAAATCTTTCCAGGAGCTATTTGCGTGACAATTATTCGTGACCTGTGAGTTTAACTTTTTTACAAAGGTCAAGTTGGGAGAGGTCATTGCTGCAGGACAGCACATTGTGCCTATGTACAACGGGCGTCCGGCTCTGTGACGTTAGCTGCAGCATGAAGGGCAGGGGGCTTTCCTATGGCCCACACAACTGCACCTGAATCCCAGCTCATTCAGTCAACTGCAGAGGACAAAACCGTTCAGCTCCGAGTTTGCAGATAAAATGATTCTTAGCAAGTAAATTCGTAAGGGGAGCGTTGCTGGAACCGTTTCCCAACGCTTTTCCGCGGGCGTCCCTATCTGTCCTACGCACAGAGAACCGAGAGAACTAGGGAGGAAAGTTAATTTCAAAGGAGTGCTTCCCCGGGATAATTGTCATGTTTCTGGGCTCATTGGCTAGTCTCTTAACATTTCGAGGAGGAGGGTGTCTCTGAAGAGAAACCTCCCCCTTTGTATGCTGATAATCTGGGTCCAGACTCCAAGAAGAAGATAGAATAAATACGAAGGATTTCCCCGCGGAAGGCTGCAGAGAAATATGTTGAACAAATCACCGGATGATCGAAATGCGGGTCCTGGTCGAAAGAATGCGTCTTCTAAGAACTTTTCTGCCTTTCCCGTTTTCATTAATTCAGCAGCATCTCCCCCTGCGAACTGTGCTATGGAAATGAATGCAGTCAATGGCGTCCCTGGGACTCCACATTGGCCGTTCGGGGAAGTAAATGGCAGCGAAGATTTGCAGGAAGAGAGATGCACAAGGGGGAAGAACCCCCGAAAAGATTCGCTTGATGGAGCTCTGCAATAAATGTTTACCGTAGGAAAAAAAACAGAGGGAGAGAGAAATCAACACCAATTAAAATCTGGAACCAACACTCATTAGTATTCATGACACAGGATCTGGCTTTTATGTTTATCTTCCTCCCTGGATCAATATCGTAGCAGCATGTGCCAGGAATGAGCAGGAATCCGGTCACTGCATGGAGCTGACCTTTCACTCTCTCCCTACAGGTCAGATCCTCTACATCAAAACGGGTCAGATCATCTTCATAACTAGCACCACCTAATGCAGCACCAGCCGCGGCTCTCATTAAAACTGCTGCTTAATCCTCAGCCTGCGCCCGGCACTGAAGGCGCGGAAGGGCTGTTTACACACACACACACCCCGCACACGAGAGAGCGGGACGGGCACTTGCAAAGTTAGAAGGGACACTGCTCATTTCCCCGCCGCAAACAACCGGCTTCAAGCAAGAGCCAAACAAAACAGTCGCTCTGCCGCCGGCCGGCCGCTCGGAGCCCGCGCTCACCCCGCCGACCCAGTCCCGAGCTGGAGTGGCTCGTTGTGTGGGTTCTGCACTCTCTGTAGCGTCTGTGCGGTGCTGGGGGCCAGGAGCCACCCGCATTACATTCCCGCCCCGATCCACAAGCGTTGTCTGCCTTCCCCGCCTCACGGCCCGGCCCCCCAGCACCTTCCCCGGCCGCCGCACCCCAATAATGACAGGGAGCGGGGGGAGCTAGGCGGCAGAGAGCAAAACGCTGCCCCTCGGAAATCGCTGGGCGCACAGGAGCCACCCTGGCGCTGGGAGACCCAGGTGTGTTCCCCGTGCTTCTCACTCAGCCCGCGCTCCCCAGCGAAGGGGCTCTGCGTGGAAAACCACTGACTGGCAGCCGCTCTGCCCGGGCCCCGGGGCGCGATCTTTGCCCAGGGAGGCGAAAGAGGCGCCGCCGGCACCCACATTCAGCGCTCTCTGGGGGTGGCTCCTGGCACACCAAGGCGCTGCGGGAGTCCCGCCTGGGCAGGACAACACTCCTCTGCCCGCCGCGTTTCCCCCCCGGGAAGGAAGGAAGCCGCAGCTGGGTCCCACCCCTGCGGGGGGTGGGGGTCACACCGAGCCTTAGGGGTTGTCCTAAAACGGGTCGGCCAGCGGCCTGGCGCTGTGGGGCGCGGTTCCAAAGCTGCGTGGAACGTGGTACAATGGGGGGGGGGTTCGGGAGAACCTGTTATTGTTTACTGCCCGGTGCAGCCCCCTGGTAGGCAGCCGGCTCGTGGTGCTTCCTCTCCTTAGGACAACGGCGAGCAATGACCTTGGCGCACGATGAAATAAAGTCACGGAACCTCTGGCCCCTGTACAGAGGGGCAAACTCTGAGCACAGAGGTGTTGGGCAGCGAAGTCTGGGCGCAGCCTGGGGCGGGGGGGGGGGGCTAGAATGAAGGAAATACCCCCCCCAGAACTGGGGTTAAATTGCACTTGGGATTGGAGCCTTTCAAGTGGGGTTTAATCTCTGCCACGTCCCGTCCCACGTGCCGTTCACGTCGGCTGGGGAAAGGAGAAGCCCTCCGGCGCCTGGTGGGGGGAAGCCTGACCCGACCCCCCAAACCCCAGCACGCTGTTAGGGGAGAAGTATACGTACCTCGCTGTACCAACCGGCATGGCCAGTGCGCACATGCGGTTGGGTAGCGGGTTTGTGTCGCTTGCTGTCTTCAAGGGGTGGAAAAAAGAGTGTGTGAATTTCTGAAAACAAAGGGGAAACTTAAAAGGCTGCTCCAGGCTTAGGGAAGTCTAGACAGAATGAAACTGAACAACCTTGGAGGCTTTCCATGTGAATTCTCGGCAGGCTGATCCCAGGCAAGCTGACCTTTCGCTTGTATTTTACGTTGTGTTTTTATTTTGCTGGGCAGAAGGGAGAATGTTCGGGGTATTAAATCATAAAATGACTCACACCGTATTAAACCTATCACTTTAATACCGGCCTCCCTGGTACACGGAGTTTTCCCGCCTCCCCAGGGATTCTTAAAAAAAGTTTTTTGGTTTTTTTTTTTGGTTCTTGTTTTTTTAAGCGACTAATTTGTTACAGCCCTCTCAAATAAAGGTACAGGTAAAGGTGGATTTCTAGCAAATTACAGGACACAATCTGCATTACCTACAGGCAGGAGAAAATAGCTAAACTCTTTTATATGTTAAATCTGCGTTTGCCGCTTGGGGAGCTAAGTTGTAGGAACCAGCTACAGGCAAAATCGTTCAGTGTGCTCGACAGAGTCAAAACCCAAAGGCAGGAGAAGGGGACCCGCTTGCCTTGCCTTGATTTGCAGCGTAACCTCCAGCTACGTCGTTGGGAGGGGAGCTGCAATTTTGCAGTAAATACACGCAGCTGGGCCTGGGGTTTTGCAGGTAGTGCGGGGCTCAGAGTGAATGTCCCCTCCGCTGGGACAGCCTGAATGCCCCGCTGCTATTTCACTTGAACTAGGCATAGGGGAAGCCCAGACTACTGGAGCTCTTGTGGTTTTCGGCAGCCCCCGGGGCTGACCTGGCCTTCAGGTAGTCTGCCGGGGAGCAGAGCTCCCTGCCTCCAGCTCCTTGGCGTGCGGGTGCGGGAGGAGGGGGGCGCGTTTGTCTTTAGTCAGCCCCAGGCGCTCAACCTGAGAGACAAAGGGAGGAGCGGGGGAAAGGTGGGAGAGAGCAGAAAGGGCCAGCGGGGTGCTGCTCGCAGTGCCGCGCCCAGAAGGCTGCGTCCTGCCCACGGGTTCGCGTCCCCAGAGCACCCTTCTCCCCACGGGTACCCACCCGCCGGGGGGATGAGTTCTCCAGGCGGGCGTGGCTGGAGCCAGGGTCCCCTGAGACAGACCACGGCAGGGCCGGCGCTCGCCGCACGCGTCCCTGGGCTCAGCGAGGCCAGGCGATTCCCGCGTGCTCCTACCCATCAGTCAATAACGCCCGAGAGGCGGGGGGGTGGGGGGCTGGGAAGGCGATTGCTTTTCCCCAGGCAGCGGCCAGTCAAGTTCAAGTTCACGGCCAGTGCGGGGGGAGGGGCATTCTCAGGCCCACGGTCGTTGCCCTCTGCTCCCCGGGGCCCTTCCGGAACAGGCGGCGGGGGCTCCTCTGGCGGCTCTGGTCCTGACGCCCCCGTGCGGGGGGCGGGGAGGCTCCTAGAAAGGCCAAGCGCGCTCAGCGCGTGCGGGGGGAATGCGGCTCCCAGGCCACCGAAGGGGAAGCGGGGCCCAGCCAAGGGCAAACCCCCCCGCCACGTGGCCGAGCCGGTGGCACAGCCCTGGGCTGCCCCGAGCCGGGCATGAGGGGGCTAGCGCGGGCCGCTCCTTCAGCCGCCTCCGAGGCGCGCCAGGGACCTCTCCCGCCCGCCCCCGGGCAGCCGAGCGCCGCCCCACCGCGGACGCGCCGCTGGGACTCAGGAAGAGCCGGGCCCCGCGCCGGCTTGAAGCCGCGGGCGGGCCGGGCCGAACGGAGCCGGAGTTTGAGCCCCAACGCGCTGCGCTCTGGGCCAAGGCCGCTGGCCCGCGGGCGGCCCGTTTCAAGGAGAGCGAACTTCGCCCCAGCTGCCTTTCGCAGCGCTGCGGCTCCAGGGGCCCGGCGGCGGCGGCGGCGCGTCAAGGGCTTTAATAATTGGGTGTAATATTATTACAGCGCATAAATTGGCTTTTAATAGCTCTTTGATTACTTCAGGGTCTTGCATTATGCAACAGGAATTAAGGGCAGGCTCCAGCCCGCAGCAGCGCTGGGCCTCGGCAGGGCCGGCTCAGGGCTCCTTCGCTCCCGGAGCAGCATCTGGGGAGGTTTTTCCGCCCCTCTCCCGCTGCTAAGCACGTACCGCTCGTTGCCATCCGTGTGTGCTTCCATCAGGGTCCCACAGACACATAGCGCTGCACTCAGTCCTCAGTCCCCTTTAAACCGGGACAACAACAGCAATCGCTGCGGAGAGCCGAGTATCTGCGCACGGTTTTGCTGACAACGGCGTAGCCACACCAGGGCGCTAGGAGTCCCGTTGGAAGGAGCTGGCTCTTCCATCCGCCTGCTTTCAACATCTAGCTGGCTAGAAATCTGTTTGGCAAAGTCCAGCCTTTTCAACCGGTGCCGCGCACGTCTTGGGTGTTCCCAGAAAGCTGCTCCCTGCCCAGCAAAGGGGAAATCGCCTATTTTATTTGACGTCTAATTCCTTAAGAAACTCGGGGTGCTTGGTCCGCACCCCTACAGCCTCTGAGTAAAATCCAGTGGTAAGCAAGAGTTAATTAAGACCCGGTTTAGTCTTCCCCTTTGCAAACCCACGGCTAATATTTGTAGCTTTGTGTTGGCTACGCCTGTCACACATTTTAAGTAAAATCACTACAATTCATTTTAAAATTTTTCTTGCCGAGAAAATGAAGCTACCTTCATTTCCTCCTCTTCGGTGGTGTTTTTAAGCTGTAAAAATAGTTTAAGGGTTTTAAAAATAAACGGAAATTTCAACTGCCACAGCCAAAAGAGCAACTGTAGATCAATGTTTTGGGAATTTCTAATTCGACAACATTCCAGTGTACACTATTTTGATACCCTCTACAAAAACAAGTAATGCAGAACCTAAATGGGGTATCGAGTAAAACAGAGAACATAGGTATACTTTGCAGAGGAAAGCTCAAGGCATCTTATATTCAATGTAAACATACAGCCAACCAATATATATGTACATGTTTCCAAAAGACTATTGTTTTTAGCACCCAATGAAGTGGATTTTTAAAGAATATGCGATATGTGGAGGACAGTTAACGCCATCATAACAGAAGAAATTTCCTGTGATTTAAAAAAACAACTTAAGGGTATTTTGCTAGTTCTTAAAAACGTTTTGCAGATTCTAGCCACAATTAATTTCATTCTTTAGGGGCAACCTATTTGGCTTAAGAACGCCTTTAGACACAAAAAGGACCAATACATGCAGTTTCAACACATTTTATTATATTTCTGTATGCATTACTCTCAAAACATATCACAAGAAATGATGAAACCACTTAAACCTTCAAATAAAAAATCTGAAACAGTTTATGCTCACAATTGTACATATTTATAGTTAAGAAACATTTTTATAAATACTGTTTCCTCTGTAGCAAGTTAATACCATAATTTAATTACAAATGGATAAATATGGTAACAGGTATTTACAGAAGGAAGGGTGTTATTAGGGAAAAGCTAACGGCACGACGTTTATTTTTCCTCACAATCTTCCAAACAGGAACTAACAAATTGAACTCGCAAAAGCACTAAAACATCACGTGTAAACCCAGCTAACAGAAAAATACATTCACAAGCGTTGTTGTTGGGGTGTGTGTGTGAGTGAGTGTGTGTATAACAGAATGGAGACTTTGGCACAGTTTTCCCCCCAGTCTAGAGTTGAATTAAGTTTACAATCAAGTTGCCTCTCAAAAAGGAACACAATACTCATTATCACAGTTACGAAGGAACCCATTTTCTTCCACGTTACTTTTTTTTTTAATGGAGGAACTAAAAAGAAGAAGAAAAAAAAAAGCAAAGAAAAAAGCCCCTCACTTTGGGGGCTGGGGCTAGGAGGAAATCAATCCGTAGTGTACAAATGGGACGCACTTCTATACACCAAGAATCCAGTAACCCTTCGGTTCCCACCTCGGGGGAAGGAGGAGGAGTGAGTCCTCTATGTACACAGCTGGCCGGGCCGGAGGGCGCTGGGGGGAGGCCAAAGAGAGAAGCTGCTGTGGGTGCGGAGGCTCCGGCGGGGGGTCGCTCTCCTGGGCTCGGAGGCCCTTGCAGTTGTTAATCCTGTGGCCGGCTGAAGCCCAACCCAAGCCCGATCCAGCGCCTTCCCGGCGGCTCTGTTTCTCCCGGCCCCTCGGCGGGGAGGGCGGGCGTGGCCCAGCAGTCCGGCGAGGTCCCTACACGTACCACTCGTTGAAGTTGGAGGAGAGGCCGCTGTGGCTGCCGCTGGCCCCTCCGCCCCCGCCGGCTCCGCTGCCGCTGCCTCCCCCGCCGCCGCCGCCGCCGCCGCTGCCCCGGTGCACCGCAGAAGCCGCGGCGGCCGCGGCCGCTGCAGCTGCCGCGGCCGCCGCCGGGGAGAGGTTGGTGGCGCTCTGAGGCTCGGCGCTGGGGGACACCAGCCCCGGCGGGGTGGAGGACTCGTAGCCCGAGCTGGCCGCCGGGGAGGACTCGGAGCCTTGCGGGGAAGATTCGTGGACCTGGAAAGCAACGGGACAAGGAAGTCAGCGTCCCAGTGAGCCAGGCGCGCCCGGCCCGGCAGGGCAGCCGCACGCCCAGCCCCAGCCACCAGCCGGAGCCTCCCTGACCTGACACCCGGGCGGCGAGGCGGCTCCGCTTTGCGTTCCCCTCCCCACCGGAGAAATGGCAGCGAGAGCCTCCCCCCGGCCCCTCCGGGGATGCCCCGGGACGAACCGCCGGGGGGCTGTACCTTCATGTGCTTCCGCAGGGAGCTGGGGTGGGTGTAGGACTTGTCGCACATTTTGCACAGATAGGGCTTGTCCGAGGTGTGGACGTGCATGTGCTTCTTCCGATCGCTGCTATTGGCAAAGCGCCGGTCACAGCCTTCAAACTCACACTGGAAAGGCTTTTCCCCTGCAAGAGAAACACCGCGGGGCTGGTTAGCCGAAGCGACCCACTGGGCCTTCTCCCGTCCTACCGCGCAACGTGCCGCAGGCGCCTGCCTTCAAAGGGGGGCAGAGGAAGATTTCCCCCCTTTTTAAAACGCCTGAGGGTTTGTTTACGGGGCAACTTCACCGGGGGCTTAAGACAGGACCGCGGGGGTCGGTTTCTGGTGGCGCCGGGATTCGCAGCTGCCAGGTGCCCGCTTGCGTAGTGCCCTGAGAAGGTATTTTATCACGAAATGCGACATATCCCGGGGCCCCATCCCGCCCTTGCCTTTCCCCAGCACTCCCCGGCGAAGCCGGTAGGGAGCTCTGCGGCACGGCCGGGGAAACGGCGCTGTCCGCGTGAAGTTATGGCTCTGGTTTTTATTTCCACTGGTGCTAGCGGACACCCGGCTCGAAAGCATCAGTTAAAAGCGGGAGACGTTTGCCCCTTCCTATAAAATCCAATAGCCCCTCAGACTACGACCCCTCCGTGACAGAGTCCCGGCGAAAGACGTGGGATCTCGCGCGTGGCTGTGCGAAGCCGGCCCCGGCTGCAAACCCCTCCGTGTCATTGCCAGACACCGCCTGCCCCGTCGGGCCGGCATTCCGAGTGGCCCGAGCGCTGCGGAGGCGAGAACCCAAACGAGCCCCGTCCGGGGGGACGAAGCCACTGAACGTTCCATTCCACTAGCACCTGCGTTGCTCCTCACGCCCCTCCGCTCCCACCCAATGCCCGAGGCGCGGGCGCTCCCTGCACCTCCGTTTCCCCAGGTTTAAACCCGGAGGAAGCTCGTCTCGCAACGTTGCCTCTGTCTGACCCCTTACGGGAACCCCAGGCCCATGGATCTGACTCGCGCTCACGGAAATAGCTGCTGGAACGTGTGCCGGCCTCTTCCGACGCGCCCCGGCCCACGGCTAAACCGGGAGGAACAGGAATGAATAATCTATGAAGCGGGAGTCGGTTTTGCGGCTGTTCAGCTCTCGCCTGGCACCCCCAGGAAGGGGAGCGTCCTTCTCTCAGACCTGCCCTGGTTTCTGGGTCAATTGCTAACCCTCAGACCCCCGGCCACCGCTCGCACGCTGTGCTAAACTGCTGCCGCAGCCCCTTCGGCCACCTCCTCACGGGAGGCTTTAAAACACTCCCTGCCATGTGCCGGCCTCAAATCGCGCTATTGACCTGTAATGAGCAGCATTCCCGGAAGGGGAAATTTCCCCGCTTCCTACGGGGCCGTTTACATGGCAAATACCCAGGCGGGCCCACCCCCAAGCCCTAGAGGAGCACGGACGTCATCCTATCTCTAGTTCTGACCGTGCAGCCTCGGGAGGACCGAGGGAGGCCAGCCGGCCTGGCATCTCACACCGGAAAGCGCTCCGGGCAAGTCTCCGCACGGTCCCGCCCGAGTAAAGGGCCACGGGAATAAACGCAGTAGTACAAAGAAAGCCCCTACATCCTTTCACGCCGAGGAAGCCGGAGGCACCCCCGGCGAAGGGCCGCAGCGCGCCGGCGGGGCCAGCCTCTCCACCCCGCGCACGTGGGAGCGAGCGCCCTGCTAGAGCCACCGGCCCGCCAGCGAGCTCCGACCCCGCAGCTAATTACCTGTGTGCGTCCGTTTGTGGATTTTTAGGTTTTCCGAGCGGGCGAAAACTTTGCCGCAGCCCGGGAAGGGGCAGGGGAAGGGCTTCTCTCCCGTGTGCACGCGGATGTGGTTGACCAGTTTGTATTTGGCTTTGAAAGGCTTGCCTTCCCGGGGGCACTCCTCCCAGTAGCAGATGTGGTTGCTCTGCTCGGGCCCCCCAACGTGTTCCACCGAGACGTGGGTGACCAGCTCGTGCATGGTGCTGAAAGTTTTATTGCAGCTCTTTTTGGGGTTGCTCAGCTGCTCGGGGTCGATCCACTTGCAGATCAGCTCTTGCTTGATGCACTGTTGTCTCATGTAGCGAAAAAAGGCACCGGGGTGGTGATGGTGGTGAGCTGCCATGTTCATGCCCATATTCATATTCATGGGGCCGTACTGGTTGTGCAGCTGAGCCGCCGAGTAGGGATCAGTCCTGGGGCTGGAGACCTGGCGGTACTGATCCGAGCGGGCGAAGACCTCCCCGGGCAAACCCAGGCGCATCTGCCCGTTGAGGACGTTTTGGGAGGCGTGCGGGCCGTGCTGGTCGTGGATGCCGGGGAAGAGGAGGTGGCTCTGAGCGTCCGTGTGCGGGTGATGGAGGCTCCCGGCCGCAGGGCCAAAGATCCCGTGCTGGCCGCCGGCCGGGGACGAGTCGCCAAAGCCCCGGCTGCGAAACAAGAAGTCCCGGGTGGAGTTGAAGGGCGCCCCGGAATAGGAGCTGACGTGGGCGGCGTGCGGCCCCAGCGCGGCCGCCGGGTAGCCGGGAGCCTGCGAGGTGAAAGCCGAGCTCTGGCCGGGGGAGAGATCGTGGGCCCCGGGGTTGAGTTTAAACGCCCCCATGTGCGCCGCCGAGTCCACAAAGCTGTTCTGCGCCGCCAGGCTCAGCTCCCGGTCCTGCATCTCGGCGGCTGCCGAGTGATGGTGCCGGGCGAAAGTGCCCACGCCGATGGCCGGGAACTGGGGGCCGGCGTCCAGCAGCATGGTCCCGCCGCTCCGCTCCCTTCCCCGGCGCACCCAGCCGCGGCGGCGGGCGGGCGGATCCAGGCACCCGGCGTCCCCCCGCTGCACCGAGCCGCGCCAGCAGCCGCCGAGCCAGGCACCGAGCGAAGAGTCCACAGGCAGGCGGAGAACCAAAGTGTATTAAAGGAGCCGAGGCGGGGGCGGGCGGGCAGGGCAGGGAGGGGGAGCGGGGGGAGGGGGCAGGGAGGGGTGCGATCGCGTTGCCTTTCCCTGCGATGCACACACACACCACACAGCGCAGCACAACACAACACAACACAACACAACACGCACGCAGACTGCCCGCCTGCCCGGGATATGTCACTGCCGCCCACCTCCGCCCGGCGCCCCGCTCAACCCGCACCCCGACAGGCGCTGCCACCCGGCTCCCGCTGCTCTCCCGAGCTCCGCCGGCGGCCGGGGCTGGGGGGGGGGGCTCCTCTCCCCCGCTCCGCTCTTATTCCTCTTCTCCTCGGCTCGGCGCCGGACGGGGATCGCGGAGCCCACTTGGGCCCCGACTCGCCCCGGCCGCGGGGCTCAGCAGCGCCTGCCCCCCTCTGCCGCGCGGGAGCCGGGGCTGAGCGGAGGAGGCGGCGCCGGGGGGAGGGGCAGGGAGGGGAGGGGCGGGGCGGGTGGGGGAGGGGCGGCCTGGCTCACACCGGCCCCAGCGGAGGACAGGAGCCCGGCGGGGGGCGTCGGGGGGGGAGGGGGCGCGGAGCCGGCCGCAGCGGAGCCTCCCCGGGCGCTGGCTTCGAGCGGGGCCCCGGCGCCGGGCGCTCCGCGTCGCCTCCCGCCTCTCCCCGCACTCGGTGGGCGCCGCCGCTTTTATCCCCCCTCCCCCCTAGGCCGGGCTGGCAGCGCCGCTCCCACCGCCCCTCCGGCAGCCGCCCGGCCCGGTCAGCGAGCGGCAGGCGCTTCCCCGCTCCTTCCCGCCTCCCGCGCCCGCTCCCGCTCCCGCGCCGCGCTCCCTCCCCGGCGCTCGGCCGCCCTGTGCGAGCCATGGGAGCTGGGCCGGGGCGGGGGGCACGACGCGGGCAGAGGCAGGCGGGGGGGCCGTGCCAGGCCCGCCCCCACCCCGCCCCGCCCCGTCGCCGCCGGAGGGAGGGCGGCAGAGCCGGCGCGCCGCTGGGGAAGGAAGGGCACTGGGAAGCCCGGCTTGTCGGGCAGCCGGGGAGCCGAGCGCCTGGCCGCCTCCATCGCGGAGCCGCGGCCCTCGCGCCGGGGGAGCTCTGCGCCCTTCCCGGCCGCCGCCCGCAGCCCGGTCGGTTCCAGCGACGGCCTTCACCATAACAAAGCCGCGCCGGGAGCCAGCCCGCTTCCCCTCCCCCGCGGTGAACGCGCGCCGGGCCCATGCGTGGCCGTGGCCGCAGCGGAGCCGGGTGGGGGCCCGGCCCCCGGCGCCTTAGCGGTCAGCTTTGGGCGCTTGGCCCCGCCTGCGCTCAGCCTGCCGCTCGCACTGCTCCGCCGGGGCCCCCCGAGCGCGCCGAGCCGAGAGCTCGCGGGCGGGGGGCTCAGAGCGGCAGAAGAAACACTTAGCGGCGCCCGCGCGGGCCTGTGCTGCGCCGCCCCGGGCGCACGAGCGGGGGGTAGCAAAGCGCTGTCGAGGGACGGAGCGAGGTTCCCGTGTTTTGCGGTACGTGGGGTAAACCCGCCATTGCAAACAGCTTTCCCTGCCTGGCGGGCTGAAGTGAGGGTGTCCCCCGCCCTGCACCGACTGGTTCAAAACACTCAACGCCTGCCCCGGCTCCAGCACGCCGCCTCCTCCCCGCCGAGGCCAGCGCTTCCTCTGCGCTTCCTCTGCGAGCGCAGGCCTTCCTCCCGAGCTGCCGTGGGCCTGGCCGCCCACCGGCTAGACACCCTCGCCTGTTAGCTCCAGCCCCGCGCCCTCGCTCCCAGCCGCCCCTCGCTTCTGCCTCTCTGCGCCCGGGTGCCGCTCCCCGGCCTCCTCTTTCCAGGTTGCACCATCCCTGCCCCGGGCTTGACCCTCCAGCCCAGGCGGCCAGCCGGCAACCAGATGATGTTGTCCTCTCTCCACGGCATTGCAGGGCGGAGGGCCCCCCCGAGTCAGAGGCAGAGCGGTCCACCCCTCTCCGGCGGGAGAGTCTAAGGGCAGATTCCGCGTGGGAGAAAGGAAACCGCCTCCCCCCGCAAAAGAAAGTCCGCGAAAACAGAGGGTTAAACGCCCAGCGTGGGAAAAGGTGAACACACCCAATGCCTACCTCTTTCCTCCTGCCCTGCCCGGGCCAGGTCGCGGAGCGCTCCTTCATTCCAGCCGGAGAGCCCGCAGCCTGGACGCTCTTTGCTATTCCTCCAGGGCTCCAGTCCCGCTCTCTCTGCAGGAAACAGAGGAGCTGATCCAAGTTCAAAGTCATGTCGCCGGCCCCTCTGAGAAGCGCTTTATTTCCCTGCGAGCCGCCGAGCCCCTTTCCCCCGTGTCACAGGGTGAAAAGGGAAAGGGGGGGGGACCTGCCACCGCTTGCGGGGCCGTTGCCAGAAATGCAGCCTTCAGCTCATTCTGCAGAGGGAAGCGAGCGGCCGGCCCGACTCCCTCCGAAACTGAGGGGCTGAAATAAGTTTTTCAACAGGTCGGTGGAAGCGCCCGCAGCGCGGTCCTGTCGGAGCCGCGGAGCACACAGCCCCTTCCCGCGAGAAGCACGGCCCTCTTCGTAAGTTTTACGTGTTTCTCTTTACCTCGGCGCTGCTCTTACCGCTGCCGATTGCTTCCCGGGCTAGGGGGAGAGCAAGGGATTTTTTCCCCCTAACCTCCCGTGTTGTCTTCCTCCTTTATAATCTGCTACTGCCTGAGTACCGACCTTCAAGGGAGCAGTTTAGCATTAGATGTAAACACCGCCCGGGTTTTTTCAGTGAATTGTTATTTACATTGGAGGTGTGGGCTAGGTAGAGCTGTAACAATTCGTGTGGCCGAAGGTTTTAGAAGGCATGGTTGTGTGAGGATGCATTTAAAGGCGTGTGGGTGGGTGGGTGTATATTTATATATACTGTGTGAATATATATATATTCTCTCTCATGAATTAATGGCTTAACATACAGATAAGACGCACAAAATTCAGTACACAATCAAAGCTTTGTTTCCTTAAGAAGTAAAGAGGAGTATGGGGGGCGGGGGATGATGCTCTGTTTAACCTGAAAAGAACAGAGCAGTTTAACAGAATCACTTGCACCGTTGTCTGTATCACAGACACTCATAAATTCAACAAGATCATCAACAGGATATTAAGTTGCAGGTTACCTTTGATTTTGCCGATCCTAGCCACTTCTAGGCCGTTCGACCTATGACCCGTGAAGACCACATGTGTTGTGTTGTAGCTCCCTCTGTAAAACACACTTCGGAACAAAAGTTCTTTGTCAGAGTTTAATAGAAGTGTAATGTAAAAGAAAAGGGAAATAATGAAAATCTCAGCCAAAGCTGTAACTTTTAAATGCCATTTCTTAAAACCCACCACAACCTATAGGGAACCTACAAAGGAGCGCCTTTCTTTCATACCATTAACGTTTATTGTTCTCTCAGCTGTACTTATAAAAAGTTGCTATATAAAGATGAATTTGCCAGTGATTTAGCGAGGCAGAGTACAGTGGGGGGGGGGCTGGTTAAGGGATGCAGAATAGGCCAAACAATAGGGAATACTTGGACAAGCTTTTCACAGTTGTTATTGTGCTACTGCATCACATCACAGACTTATTTTGTCAGACCAGACACGCTGAATCCCCTACCAGGCTGCAGCAGTATTTTTAAAACAGTAAAAATAACCCCCCAAACCCCCCTAAAAGCAAGATGTGAAACACGAAAGTGTAATTTGACTGACACACCTTTTTCACATGGAAGCTGCCTTATAAATGCTGGTGGCTGCAGAGCAGCTTTGCAATAAACCGCACTGTTATTGCGATAGACTTTGTCATACAATTTATGCTGTCATTCATAAATAACAATGCCATATGGTAACCATATTGCTTATACAAGTAAAGCCGTCAAAATGTCACCGTTTGATTTATCTCAACAGCTTCTTCAAACCTTGACGTTCAGCTAGAGAGAAAAAAATACGCCAAATTTGGAGCTCAGTGTAATGAACACGCTGTCCTGTAAAGCCCAATTTCCTATTTTGTAAGACGTCTTCGGGGTTACCTCGGCCTGTTAGAACTATTACACGCTTTTACTAAGCGGCAGGGTACTGAAAATTGCTGCCTTTAGAGCGTTCTGCCATCTAAAAGTGTACTTGGGACAGACCTGGGGCGGACGCGTCACGTTTTATAGGAGGAATTGTCTTGATTTTTCAGACCATATCATCAGCCCGTTATCAGAGAAGCCTTTAGGACGCAACGGAGGCTACTCATGACATGGGCTCAGTTTGTGCCCGACCACAACGGTGACTTCTACCTTCTTTTTGGACGTAGGAAAAGGAGGCGCTGGAAAAGTTGGCGTTCATTGTTAGCAGCTGAAGTTTGGAGGAGCCACAGCCTAGGCGAAGGGGAGCCAGTTGTGCCCTGCAGCAGGGAAGTAAACACCCTTAGCCTCCCGGGGTCTGCTGCCTTTTTTTACCTTTAAGTCAGTTTACTCCCCTGTGCTGTATTCATGCAAGACCATATGACGTTTAATCTTAAACCCTGGCAGGGGAGCCTGACCAAAAGTAACTCCCCCCCTTGCCTCTAACTGGTTTGTGGGAAGCAAAGCCGTCTGCTATTAGAAAGCATCGCTAACAGAGCCCTCTCAGTGCCTGGCAATTCCACCTGCACGTCTACTCTGCAGCCTCGGAGACCAGCCCCTTCGCTGGCCTTTGCAGGAACTCGCAATGCCACCCAGCACTCGGGGTGGTAACAACCAGGCGCGCGCGGGCAGAGCCCTGGGCGGGAGCAAACAGAAGGGCCTGTCTTGGAGGCACGTGTCCCCGCCGGTCCCAGGCACAAACACATCAGCCCCGGGCTTCTTTCCTTCGGCTCTCCGGAGCTGGGGCGAGTGATGGGCTGGAAACGGGGCACGTGAGCGCCTCTCAGGCAAACCTCGCCGCCTTTGAACGCGTACGTTTTGGGCAGGGCTGTTCCCGCCCGTGCTGTCGGCAGCGCGGAATTCCGGCCCGCGTACTTCGCCCAGAACGGGGCGAGGACGCTTCGTGCCGACGCAGGTTTTCGGAGAAGAGTTTTGGAGCCCAGTGGGGCGTCAGCCTTGACCTCTGCCGACTCCCGCGTGATGAGCCCGGACAGCCCAGCACAGAACGAGCCCTTCGCACCAGTCCCCGGGCAGACACGCTCCCTGCCATTCTCAATAGCCCGCCTGGCAGCAAGTCAACCTGGCATCAACCACGCCTGACCCACCATGGGCTCATTGACGTTGCAATAAACCTGGGAGCTCCATTGTTGCCCCTTAGCTCAAGAACCAAACTACTCACAAATACGGCAGAGCTGCCAGCCGCCCGGCCCCTTCCCTTCCCTTCCCTTCTTACCTGCCTGCTCCCATCGCGAAGAAACGGGTATCTCTTCAGCGATTCAGGGCGTGCAAGCAGGCCTTAGCCTGGAGTGTCTGTGAGCACCCCCACCCCAGGCGCCAGCTAATGGAGAAGGGCCACACCTGGCAAGAATGTGGGGCCGCCCTGACACCATCGCGAGTGTCCTAGAACTGGTAGAGGTTTAACCAGGTCTGGCGCTGGTGGAAGTTTGGGAGGTGTCTTCTTGATTGCTTGCATAAAAAGTAACCCGATTGTGTTTAAGGGGGTAAGGTACGCTAGCCTGGGTCTACTAACAGGTATCAAGGGCTTGTTGAGGCAAGCGTTATCTGTTTTCTCCTGTTCCTTGTTCCCCAGAAGGTTTACATGTCATCAAATGTTGCTCTCTTTTCCCCTGAACAGCAATAAGATGCGCATTAAAGGCGAGTGACTGGAAGTGGTGCTAGCGTTCATTAGCATATATTTACATAACACAACTACCTACCGCACATTTAAAGCAAGCGTAAAAAAGCCAAGATTGTTGTATATTTTTAAAATGGAATTTTTCAACCCTGCTCCAAAGCTCAGGAGAGTTCATTCTGACTTTTGTAAACTGCCATCCGAACATGCACTTGGAGAAGTTCTCTTGCAGGAGTTAGGCTCCTGTCCAGGAGAGTTTAAAGGGAATGTCGGGTTTGTAAAACTCTCTGAAGGCGGAGCTCTACCTATTTATGTACACGTGTGTGTGTCTGTGTACCCACCTATCCTCTGTGTGTGTCTGCCTGATCTTCTGTGCACTTCATATACCACAATATATATCTTTAGGACACTATAGGCCTAATATGAAATCATATTAGTAGTCATAACTACTGCGTTGACTGGTTTGAAGTTATAGTTTAAGTTCCAACGTCCAGATTCGGAGAGCAATCACCTTCATTTCCCTGGGCTCATGTTTCCTCAGAGATTGAGGAGTTTTCAGGCTATCATTTAAACTTCTTACTTGTCTATCGGCGTTTTTCCGTCTATCCTTTGACCATAAAATATGTTCTTTATTTTACAGCCCCCCATTAAATGGAATTGATCAGAGAGATATATTTGAATTAAGACATATTAAATCGATGACAGATACATATCACGCTGTGTTTAACAAGAGTTGTACAAGGAGGCGTGTACAAGATACCGCATAGCTGCGGTACTATTATTCACGTTTACAGCTTCTCCTCCGTGCATTCACCCATTAAACCATTAAATCTCCGTAATTCAATAAAACCAAGTGCTCAGAATTTTTTGTGAAAAGCTGTTTGGAAGAGAAAGGGTTTTATTGCACAATAAAAACATCCAGCAGCCCGCTTTAAAAGCAAGGGGTTGTTTATTTTTGTTCTTTTCTTCTAACCTGACTAAAATCTCACAAGATCTTGAGCCAAGTGCTGAACCTCGGTTTTGGAGTAGTGTTTTCTTTTTTTTCTAGGTATTCCTCAGTGGAACAAAGCTAGCACAGGGCGCTCTCTAAGCAAGCCGCAGCCTGACGTAAGCCTATGGAAAGTGAGCCGTTCTTTCTAACGTGATTATGGTCCAAATTCGTCTCCCCTTATCCGGTCTTAAGTGGAAAGGCAAAATCATCACAGGGTTTTCTTAAACACGTTTAAAGAACAAACAAACTAACTAACCCGAATTACTACCTAATCGATAACACTTTTGCCAGTTGCCCTGGTAAGAGGGATACTCTGAACTAAGAAGCCCGTTTTCATGGGATCCTCAGTTCAAAGGTTTATCTCATAATCTTAAAAAGGAGAGTTTTTCTTGTACAGATACAGAAAACTGAAGTTTGCCTGCAGTGTTTTCGTCTTATTTTTGCCTCTAATGGCCATTTCATTGCACTTAGCTTCCGCATGGACAGGTCACTAGAGAAAGCAAATAGTATCGAGTACAGAATGCGTACCAAATTTGGCCTGGGATTATAACTGTCATACTCGTCCTTTCTATTTTATATTCATCGCTTAAGAAGAGTAAACGTCGGTATTTTATTCGGTTTCTAGAAGAAGTCGCTGGAGCTTTCCTTGCAGCACACAAAAATAGGAACACCAACCTTCCCTGCTCCAAGGATAGTCTCATCACTTTTATAATCGACTAAGAAAAAGTTACCAGATCCCCTCGAAGCGAATTGCGACTTAGTCTCGCTCCTTTATCGAGGATCTGTACAAAAATGTTGGCCATCTCGTAAGAGAGATATCTGATCAACTCAAGGTTTCAACCTCAAGGAGAATTTCAATGTTCTTGCCGACTGTTGCGCACCTGTTCATAAAATCGCTGGTAATAGGTAATAGGCTCCCTTTAGAAGGTTTCTCTGATTGCTCACAGCACAATGCTCAGGAGGTCTGAGGCTTTTCCGTTTTAAGAACGAGCCTCGTGGTATTTACCTATTTTATCTACCTTTTGATGCTCTAAGATAAAAACAAACCCCTCAGACGTGTCACTTGATTATCCGGTGATTTCATCAACTGTTTGTCCAAGTCTCTCCGTGTGCTGGGACTTTTATTGAAATGGTGAGAAACGAAGGGACCGATCTAGCGTTTTCTCTAAACCATGCGGGTTGTGGGTGCTGTCCCAGTGCCACGTGGAAGGGGGAAGAGTCACAGGTCCGCTTGTCTCGTTGCAGCCACTTTACCTGAGACACATAGCTCCGGTTTTTTGCCTGACTGTCTGGGAACAGCAGGCGTTCTGGATCTCTGCGTAAAGATTGACAACACGCGTTGGGCAAACCTCGCTTCTGCCCCGTGCAACGCGCCTTTGGCTTTATTTGGTAATGAAAGAAACACGGCTTAATACACGCCGCTTCTGCGGTTATTGCCTTAAATAATGGGCTTTGCTCTGTAATCAGCCTTGGCGCGTAGTTTTGCCTTCCAGGGCTGCACCAAGGCGTTACTTCCCCGGAATGTCAGACTCTCCTGGCTGGGCTTCTCCAAACAGCTGCCTGCGCAACTTGTTCCAGTTGGCAGCGTGGCTCTGAACAGAAGACGGGGAGAGCGAAGCCGCCTGCAGCCTGCAAATAAACACAGAAGCACATTGCTGCTGGGGCCGAGCGCGCCAGAAAGGGGGGAGTGGGGGAAGGTAGTTGTAAAACCGCTTTCCCAGCCCGGCCGGCCAGCCCAGCGTCCCGTGGCTGGGCAAGCGTGGGGGAAGGCGCGTTTGAGCCCGGGGCCCTGGCTCTGCGAGGCGAGGGGGCGGCAGGAGCCGGCTGGCACTCGCTAACTTCGGGCCAGCCCAACTTTGGGAAAAGCAACCCGAGGGGGCCAGCGCAGCGCGTCAGGGCGGGTCCCCGCTGGGCCGCCGGCCTGAACGGGAGCCAATCGCGCTGCCCCGGCCCCTGCCAATCACTCGGCTCCCTCCAATCCCACCCGCGCCCCTGCCAAACCCGGGTTCCCACTGCGCCGCCGGCGCGCGGCGAGGGCTCTGCCAATCGCTGGAGGAGCGAGCGGGGAAGGAGGCCGCGGAGTCCGGCGCGCAGACAAAAGAAGTTAAAGAGCCGCTTAATACATACATGTTTTGGAAGGCGGGCAGCGGGAAAAAAGTCACACCCGGGCGCGTAGATGGGCTGGCGCGGGTGGTTATGGAGCCCCCCGTGCGCAAGCGGAGCCCGGCCCTGAGGTTAGCGGATTTGGCAGTGGCTCAGCCCCAGCCTCCTCCGAGTATGACAGGCTTCCCGGGGCTGGGCAGCGCGCACGCCCACGCCCACCCCGCCGCGCACCTCCACCCCGGGGAGCTGGGCGCCGACCCCGGCGCGGCCCTCACGCCGTTCGGACCCGAGCACATGGCCCACGCGGGCGTGCTCAAGCTCAGCCCCTCGCAGCAGCATCCCGAGGCGCAGACCGCGGCCGCCTTTGCCTCGCCGGCCGCCCAGAGCAGCTACCCGGCCGGCGCGGCCCACCCCGCGCCCTACGCCGCCAGCAGCGCCGGCACCAGCAGCGTCCGCGACTTCATCCTGCGGAGGGAGCTGCCCGCCGCGGCCATGCCCGGGGCTCTGGGGGAGCCGCACCCCGCCGCCGGCTCGCCCCACCCGCACCCCCACGGCGTGTTCATCTCGGCCGCCGGCACCTACGGCCCGTCGGACGGGGCCGCGGCCCACGCCGGCTTCCCGGCGCTGCACGAGCAGCCGGCCCCAGGAGGCCCCCACCCGCTGAACGGCCAGCTGCGCCTGGGGCTGGCGGCCGCCGAGCTGTACGGCCGGGCCGAGCCCTACGGGGCCGCCTCCTCGCTGCACGGCTACGGCGCCCTGGGCTTGAACCTGGCGGCGGCCGGCCACGGGCACCCCCCCGGCCCGCCCCACCACCCGGGGGCGGCGGCCGCGGCCTTCCTGCGCTACATGCGGCAGCCCATCAAGCAGGAGCTCATCTGCAAGTGGATCGACCAGGAGCCGCCCGGCGCCGCCCGCCAGCCCTGCTCCAAGACGTTCAGCACCATGCACGAGCTGGTGAACCATGTCACCGTGGAGCACGTCGGCGGGCCGGAGCAGAGCAGCCACGTGTGCTACTGGGAGGAGTGTCCGCGGGACGGGAAGCCCTTCAAGGCCAAGTACAAACTCATCAACCACATCCGCGTGCACACCGGCGAGAAGCCCTTCCCCTGCCCCTTCCCGGGCTGCGGCAAGGTCTTCGCGCGCTCCGAGAACCTCAAGATCCACAAGCGCACTCATACAGGTGGGTCCCCCCCCCCCGGCCTCCGCCGCCTCCCGCGCTCCCTCGCCGGCTCCTTCTCCCCTTCCCTCCTCTCAGCGCGCGGACATCCAGCCATGTGACTTTGTCATGAATAAGTAATCCAGCAGCACGCGGGGCGCCCCCCCCCCCCCGGCTCTCCCGCACGCACAGCGCCGCGCGGCCAAACCCGGAGCCCGCCGCCAAACCTCCGAGCCAGAAGCCCCCCGAGCTAGAAACTAGGCAGGGCCTGGGAAGCCGCACGCCGGGAAGGAGGAGGACATCAAGGCCCGTCTCGCCAGGCCCCGCTTTCCTGCGTGGACTGTGGGACCGGGGGTGGGATCTTCCACTGCAGACCAAACCCCACCCCGCCCGAAATACCGGGTGATGTTTCCCTTTCTGAGCCTCTGGGGCGTGGGGGGGGCTGGTCCCGGGCACGGTCTCAGCCGAAGGGCGCACGGGAGGGTTGTCCCAGGCCGAACTTCATTTGAAGCCGGTGGGGGGAGGCGCGGCGGCGTGGGGGGGGGGGCCGCGGGTCTTATTTAAATGAAGCAAACGCGTTTGCTAGGTGCAAGGGATAGACTGGCGCGCGTGGGAGTCCCCCGGCCAAGGGCTGCCCGCCTCCCCGTTCCACGGGGAGCGAGATCCGGTGCGGGCTTGGCGGTGCTGGGCCTGTGTGAGTGAGTGTGAGTGAATTTTTAAGGACGTTGCTTCTCCCACTGTCGCGGAAGAAGCTTCCAAGCCGCCTGCGCCTGGTCCCAGCCCAAGCTGTGCCTCGGAGCAGAGGTGTGAGTGAAAGGCACCCGTCTGGTGCAGGGCCATCCCCAGCCGGAGGGGATCCCTGGCGAGGGCTGTGCTTCTGGGACCTGGGGGCGCTGATAGAGAGCCGGGTGGGTTTAGGTAAAAGGAAGCGAGCCGGGAGGCGACGGAAGGGAGCGGGGCGTGCTCGCTGCAGCCAGCCATTCCCCCGCCGAGCACGCTGACCGGCACGGGGGCTACAGTGAGTGTGCGCTGCTGCCAAGAGGGCAGCGGGCCCCACGCTGCTCCCGTGTGACGCCGGGCGGCCCCGGCTGGACTGGATCACCGATTTTCTCTCCGTCCTACGGCAGGCGGGCGCCCCGAGGCGCTGGCGGAGAGGAAGACGGCGCGGCCCTGGCGGCTCAGTTCAGCTGGGAGCCGGCGGCTCTGCTTTCCGGGCCTTGCGGCCGGAGGAAAAGGCTGGATGGAGGCGCTCCCGAGCAGCCGCGGGTGGGCAGTGGGTCCGCAGCCGTCTGCCGCGCTGCTCTGCGAGCCAAAACTGCACCGCGGAGCGGCCGGGCCCCCTGGCTCCCGGGGCCTGGCGAGGGGGGAGGCGGCGGGGATGCCCCGGCAAGCGAAAGGGGGACCGCTTGGGCGCCGTCTCCTAGTCCCAGCCCGGGGAGCGGCTGGCCGGAGCGCGCGGGGACGGCCGGGCTCACTCCTGGATCTTCCGCAGGGGACACGCCGAGGGCGGCCCCAGAGCGCGCCCCCCGTTGGCAGTTGTTCGGGGCGCCGATCTGGGACTCGGGGAGCGCGGTCCCTGTCCGCTCGCGGCTCGCACCTTCCCCCGGCAGGGTGCGGGGACTCAGCGCCGCTGGCCAGGAGCGGCTCCCCCGGTTACCTGCGCTCCGGTGGGCTGATTTCCCTCGCGGGCGTCCTGCCGACAAAGCGAGCGGCGATTTTCGGGGGCTGCTCTCGCTGGCTGTTGAGCCCAACTGGGGAGAAGTGGGCCGCGGCTGGAGCAAGGGGCGGCTGGGCCTCAGCCCGGGCCTCTTCTCTGCCTGGTGTCTTCCCATGCAGAGCAGAGACACCCCCATGCAGACGGCGGGCAGCCGTGGGAACGCAGGGAGGGGGCTCAGGCCCAGCGGGAAACCCGCAGGATGCGCGGGCCAAACGCACAGGGATGCCTAGGGAGCGGGGCGCACGGAGATGCGGAGTGGCACGCAGCTGTGCCGAACCGGGCGCCGATCCAGAGAGACCCCGGGACCGAGGGAAACAAACACGCACACTCCAGTGCACGTGCGCGGAGAGAGAGTCCCGCGGAAATGCACAGGCACATTAAACACACCCGCGGAAGCACCGGGAGCCGGAGCCCCACGCGCAGAGGTCTGGAGACAGCGCGCCCGGGAGCGGCCCACACCGAACCCGGAGGGAGACGGAGAAACCGGCAAGCAGGCTGCGGCGGGAGACACGAGTACTCCAGACCCACCGGGGAGGCCATGGCCGACCAGCAGCCTCCGGGAACGGAAGGAAGAGGCTGCAACAGACAAGCTGCCCCTTCCGGGCTGCGGCTGCGAAAGCAAAGCTTCCCTCCAGCCGGCTGAGAGCCGGGCCCGCGGGAAGAGGAGGAGGAGGAGAAGGAAGGGGTTGTTTTTAGGGCACCGCTCGGGCTCGGCGGCTCTTTGCTAGGAGGCGCGTCTCCTGCAGAAGGGGTAGTTCCCGGCTCTCGGGTCCCAAATCCGAGAGCGGAAGGAAAAGCTGAGCTCACTGCCGCAGCCTCGCGCTTTCCCGTTCGGCTGTCCCTCAGCACTGAGCAAAGTGCAACACAGCTCTTGTCAGTGTCGCCCTTTAAAACCCTCACAGTCAGGTTAGGTTGCGTTGCTGGTAGATTTTTGTGCCTGTCCTGCAGCCCCCCAGGCAGGAGAAACAGGTCTGTAATTTGAATTGTTCTCTCCCTCCTTCCCCCGCTTCTTAAGCTGCACTGGACGATTGTGATCCCAAACGGTTTCGGTCTCCCAGCTTAAAGCTACCAAATCTGTTGTCTCCAACCAAATATTTTACTGATCCCCGAAGGCGTTGCTTCAAAATGTTAATGGGACATATGGCTTAAAACGTGGACCCGCCGCAGGACAATGTTTCGCGTGCGCACTGTTTGGCAATAAAGAAGCACGTGTTTTCACGAGTTGGGATGCGCGCGCGCGCGCGCGCGTGTGTGTGTGTGTGTGCTGGAGAACTTTGACAAGGTTCCCTTGTGTGTCCTCAGAGCCCTTTCAGCTCGCCACGTTAAACCGCAACAATTTGCAAATGGTTAACCCCTGACGTAAACGCTTCGTCAGAGTACCAAATACAGCTCTGGAGCTCGCCGGCTTGTCCTTTTGTGAGATTTCATCCCTGCAAGCCGGGGGTCACCAAACGAGACAGTTGCGTGTTTCCGAACCACGGGTGGAACCGATTGTTAATAACCATTCCCGTGTCTGATGCAAACGGCACAAATCACCTCAGTTCTCCAACAGTGTTCTTAAGACTAGCCAGAGTACAAATGACAACAGGATATATAAAGCTAATAACTTGGGGAAACACCACAGACGCAGCCATTTCCCCCCACCCGACGCGCTATATGTGAGATCAAATGAACAGATAGAGTTACTTGGTGTGTGTTGTGAGAGCCTTTCCCGCGGGAGGTGTGAGTGCGCGGGCGTTTCTGTGTACTAGAAAACTGCAGTTTGAAAGTACCCGGTTGGTTGTCTTCATCACCGTAATTCGTGGGGGAGGAGAGATTGTTTTGCGGGGATCTAGGCCTTTGCTGGGCGCTGTGACTAAGCGCAAAGGCCTGTGTGTCATTTCAAAGCGAGTCGCTCGCTTTGGAGTTAGCCTAGAACGGGGAAGGTTTGCCTGGCGTTAGCAAAACGCGGACGAGAGAGCTCGCCGCCTTGCTTTCAAGTCCTAAGCGGTGTGAGATGATGTAACTGTACCAAAAGCACAGGGTCCCGAGCTTTTCTGCACTAAAACTCGGCGCGGCTCCGTGGCTGGGGCCGGAGGCGGCGGCTCTTTTTGCAAATGTGGCCCGAGCTCTGTGCGAAAGGGGGCGCCGGGCAGAGCGGCGGACAACGCCGGCATTTTCCACACCCCTTGGCAGCCAGCGCGTTAAACTCGTAGCTGTACCAGCCTCGCGTGCAATCGGACAGAGGCGAGAAACGACTCTTCTCAAGTCCGTGCGTAAGAAGTGCTGCGGCGCGTTCTCCCCCGTCACCGCACCCAGAGGCCTGTGCACCTCCCGGGTTCAGGGCTCCCGGGAAAGAGTTTATCCGCAGCCCCGCTCTGCGTCACAGCGCACACATGGCCCGAAGCGTCGTGTGGCGGGAGCGGGAGGGACTCTGAGGCACGCCAGACAAAGGGGCCGAGGGCTGCTTGTCACAACCACTTGAGCTGTTGAGCAAGGCGCAAAGCGATTACAGCAGATGTGCAGACCCAGCTCGGTCGCAGGTGACTAGATCCGGGCGGAGCCGTCCGCTCTCGTCGTGCTTACCGCCCATTGCTGGATCTGTGCACTGTTCGCTCCGAGGGCAGGTTGCGCACGGAGGTGGCTCGCTTTGAAGTCTGCCCTGCGCTCAGACAGGTGTTCCTTTGGTTCCCGAGGAGGAAAGACTCTCCGCCTGCTAGAGGCTATTGTGAGAGGATTAGGCCGAGCTGCGGCCCTGTACGGGCAAAGGCAGCCCTGGCATGACAAGTGCGCTGGTGGGGGGAGGGAGCGGCAACAGGGGCACGGTTTGAAAGTGGCATTCGCGGGCCCCGTTTGTGCGCGCGAAAGGAGACGCTTCCTGGCTCCGGCTCGAGTCTCGTGGGAAGCCCCAGTTAACACTTCACAGTTTACCCAATGCCATTCCTGGGCCACCCAGCGCAGTCTGAACGCCAGGGCAGGTCTCGCCCGAGTTCCCAACCGCGCCGGGAATCTCCTCGTGACAAGCCCAGAGGCGATTTGCGACGAACTTTTTTCCCCCGGGGACCTGGTTGGGTCCCAGCTGGGCCACGTTCCACTTAAGGCGTTGTTGTTTGTTTGCTTGTTTGTTTGTTTGTAAAGGGCCCCTCGCCCGGGCCTGCAGCGGGAGCGGCCAGGCTTTGGAGCTGCTCTCCCAGACCACACTGACGCGTGTTTTCCCTTGCAGGGGAGAAGCCTTTCAAATGCGAATTTGACGGCTGCGACAGGAAGTTTGCCAATAGCAGCGACAGGAAGAAACACTCCCACGTCCACACGAGTGACAAGCCGTATTACTGCAAAGTGCGCGGCTGCGACAAGTCCTACACCCACCCCAGCTCCTTAAGGAAGCACATGAAGATCCACTGCAAATCCCCACCACTTTCTCCCGTTCTTGGTTCCCACGGGTACCAGCCTGCAGGAACCCCGCTAGCTGCTCCCCTGTCCCCTGCCCAGGACTCAGCCAGGGGCCGCTCTGCCAATCTTTCCCCTCAGGTCACCAACCTCAATGAGTGGTACGTCTGCCAGGCCAGCGGGGCTTCCAATAACCTTCACACACCTTCCAGCAACTTAACAGCCTCCGAATCGGAAGAGGACGACGAGGCTTATAGAAACTCTGAGCCGAGAACTATCCACTAGCCAGGAAAACAACGGCAAGTTTCTGACCTGGGGGTGCTTGGACCACGCAGATGTACTGACAGGAAGCTTGAAATAAAGGGTGGCACAACCCGGCCATCATATTGAGTCGCCGCTATTTATTCAGTCTATAAAACCCTATGGTGTTTGTAGACATCACTAATTTAATTAAGAGACTTGGACCTTTTTATATATATATCTAAAAATAATAATAAATGAACTACCAAGCTGGGTTATCTCAGTCAACCAAGGTGCACGTTTGCAGGGGTGGGGAAGATGCCAGGGGAGCTCAGTCGACAGACAGACCGGTTTGTCGATATCACACACCACCAATGCCAACGCAGCGGTTTTAAAAGAGAGAGGAAGCGTTCAGGATGTGTCCTGCCATCTGATCCGGCCCTGTTCATTTACTGGAATGGCCCTGAAATACTTCATATACCATTCGGGGGACTTCTCAATAGCCCGAGTAGGCCCCAGTTACGCAAAGGCCTCGATTGTAAACCACCATCACCACCTGCTGCATTTCCAACAAATCCTGGACCAGTTACACCTTGTTTTATTTTTATTTTTCCTCTTTCAGTTCACATACTTTGTAATTTTTTGCTTTTTAATCTGAGGCCTGAGGTTTCCCTCAAATCCAGCATTTCATACCAAGGCTTGTTTCATTATCCCTTAGCTGTATACAATGTGCAAAATTTTTTTAAAAGAAAAGATGCAGCATTTCTCTCAACATTTCTGCACAATTTTGTATCATTCTGAGTCTTGAGACAAAGGGGGGGAATAAAAGAAAACGGCTGCTATCTGACACCTGTGATACTGTGATTTTTAAAAAAAAAAATATAGCCCATGGAATTCAGAAGTGAATTCAGTTCCCTTTTGCAAAGTTTATTTAAAAGAGAAGATCCTGCATCTTGTTAGTCAGCCCATTCATGGAGCAGAGTGTGTTGTTAGGTCAAAAGAGCTTTGGACATCAGAGCCATTATTACTGCAAAATCTTCAGATATGAGAAGCTGTGACCCTGTTGTGAAAACTGATATTTTAGACCGACCAGTCTCCTTTTATACTATTGTGGATAGGCACTGGGAAATGCTTGGTATTTTCCAACATAAAACCGAGGTTGAATTCATTCTTTCCCTTCCCCTTGCAATTCTCAATTGACCATGTAGAGTGGTCAGTTACAGTAAAAGAGGAAAACAATTGTCACAATTATTAAAATTTGAAAGGATTGTAGTTGGAGCAAAAAAACTGATGAGTTCATGACCTTTGGTATAGCTGTCAAGCAATGAAGGAAAAAGGTCAGGGAACTGTGACAATAACTCTTAGTCAATTTATTTGCGGTTGGTACGGCACATTTCACATGCAAAATGTTAGTCCATCATAAGCATCATACAAATAAACTAAAGAGCACTAATTTATCCTCCGAGACCCTGAATACGTAAACAGGTAGCCTTCCCTCCCACAGGGTTTGTAGAAATTTGTTTTGTGTGCTGTGACTGGTTGATGTAGTCTTGTCATTGTTAATAACTTGTATGTGACTGCTATTATTTTGTACAGTTGAATTAATTTATTTTCGAACATCCTCCTTTTCTGGAAGAGTACAGAACACACCAAAGAATTCTATTATTAATTTTGGTGATTGATTGTTGTTTATGATTCCGTGGTTTGTTTAAAAATCATTATATTTTTCAGCTTACTTGAATGAACAATGTAATGTGAAAACAAGCTCTTCCTGCATGTCTCCTGTGCAGTGTGTTGGTGATGATATATATAGTTTATAGAGATATTATATTAGTACAGTGCATGGTGCTGTCAAACTGGAAGCCTTTAAACGTTGTCTTTATATTGTTACGGTGAATGTAAAGATACAGACATCCTTTAAAATCAGAAAGAAAACTTGAATAGAAAATAATTTTTAAAGTTTATTTTATTTGCTTTTTTCACTTTCAAAGCCCATTCAAATAAATAGAAAATAATAAAGGAAGGTATGGATTTTTCAAAGATAATTTATGTAATACAATCTTGTTAAAATAATTGTCTTATTGATTTATACCAAACGGTTTAATTTATACAAATTTTCAACAATAGATTGCACTATACATGACTACATCGCAGGGGGTTTAAAATACGAAACTGAGGGATACGCTACTATTTTTATGTACTATACCACACACCAGGTCACACGCTTCCCCATCAATTTGATGACACACGATACTTCCTAAATAAAAACACCCTTCATCTCTGTAAACCCGACCATACGAAAGCAAGAGTGATCGCCAAATAAATAAAAATATTATTTCTATGTATTGCATGTGCTTTACTGATAGAGGGATAGCTAGACATCAAAGACACGTGAAGTGTAGATTAGATAGGTAGCTAGATGGAAAACAAGCAGTGCTTTAGCTTTAAGGTACCACTGGACTGCTCGGTTGTTTTTTTTTGTTTGTTTGGGTTTTTTTGGGTGTGTGTGTGTCTGTGTGAAGCTACCCCTCTGAGATAGCTAGCTAGCTAGATCATTTTTGTACATCAGGTCATAATACATCAGTGAAGAACAATAAGATGTACAGTCAGGATATTTTGCTTAGTCTTGTGAGCTATTGTGATTATTTCCAACAAAAATATTTTTTTTTGCTTGTTGCTATTTAGATTTGATTTTAAGTCAACAAATATACGGATAAACTGGGAGCTTTTAAATGCATACATCCACGCTTCATCATGAATGTCTGCTATATTTACTCTCCTGAGTAGTTTCCCACTGAAGTCAACCGGGCTAATCGCTTGAATGGTGGAAGAAATACAGGATTTGGCTCCTGATAATGAAACAATGAAACATGCTACCAAATCTTTACTGGCAGGGGCGTAGATAGATAGATATCGAGACAGACTGTGTATTATGTTACATCTCACTTCTGCAATAAAAAACAATCATAGTAACAGTGTTGACAATCCCAGCAGTTAACATACGCACGTGTATTTTGTAATAGCTGTCTGGACATTCCTGGCACTCGGGACAAATCCTGCATCCAAAGTATCGAATGCTGTAATTATTAGCAATCCTGGCATAAACATGGTGCTCCAGAAAATTATTCTGGATTATTTAAATAATCTCATAACATTATATATCACCTTACGTTTAATATATACTATAATGTTATGGGATCATGTCAAATAAATTTCTTACCAGCTGCATAAAATACATCACTACATATCAGTGAGTTTTCGTGGAGAAAATGAAAAGTGAGAGAACACTAACATATATATTTAAAAAAAAAGGCTCGATAAAAGTATTCTATCTGTACCTAAGTATTAGGGACGACATTTTTTTCTCTGTTTTTGTTCATGTTTTAAAGCTAGCTCAGGCGTTTTGAATGCGGTGTCCCAATACTTGAAAATGGCTGGTCAAAATGTCAATAACAATTTCACCAAAAAGGTTATAGTGTTTTTTTTTAAAGTCAGTTTTGTTAAATGTGGTAAAGGTGAAACAGGTTGCAAAGAGTTGTTTCAAGCCGAATGACAATAACCAACATACGAAGCAGAAAAACACTCATAAACGAGAGCTCCAATCAATGGGAAAACTTATAGCTCTCTAATGAAGTTTCTTGTGAAAAGGAGGGCAACACAAAGCCACCGAGACATGAATCATTCATGGGAAATATAAAAGATAAAAGATATCTGACAATGAGCAGAATCTTGTATAGAGAGTATAAAACAAGTTTCCCCTTCTTATTTTCTGCTTTAAAACGCACAATCCCCCCACTCCTACTGTTCTCTGTCCAGTCTATAGAGTTAAAATTGACCAGTGCACGTCCTGCGCCACTTCAAAGTAATTTAGCCCAGAACGGAAGGCTTGGCGCTTGGACAATCTTCATGGTGTGTTAAGATTTCTATGGCAATTGGCAAGCAAGACGTTCTCATCTGAATATGGCTCAAAGAAAGACACTTATTGACACTAAGTTGGCCATCATCAAAGACTTCATCTCTTCTCGGCAAAACGTGTTCCTCGCCACCACTGTTTAAATCATCCACCTTTGTGCTCAGCGCTGGGAGACCTCGCACCGCGCGTTACTATGCGCAGAGGCCGTTCAGTCCTCCGAGGGCTCGGGCAGCCCGACCAAACTTCGACCGAGTCCGGGAAGTGGCGAGCGTGGGAAATGACAGGGCCCGGCGCTCGAGGGGCGGACGGCTCCGGTACCCACGCGCACCCGAGCGAGTTCTGAGCGGCCCACGTGAGTGTGCACACGCGTGGCACTGTCGCCACAGCCACAGAGGGAGTGACTGAGGCCATGGCTTTGTTTCCGGGGGGGGGAGCCCCGTGCTTTCTCTATACCTTCCGCACACGGGGCTACCACGTGAAGCCGCTGTGAATACACTTGGAAACATGGCTTCCTAGGCTGGCACGCAAGGGAACTCCTCCCGCTGCTCCTTCGCGAGCGGCCCGGGAAGCGCACCCACATCAGCGCCGTCATACCCCCACTCAGTCACACGAGCGCGTTGTGGCTTCCACGCCAGTGCCAAGCCCCCTGGTCCCAGCCGCCTGGGCTCCCCCGACGCCATTCCTGGGGGATCCGAGCCTCCCCCCCATGCCCCACGCTCCCAGCCACAGACTCGCACCCAAGGCAAGTACCTAATCAGGCAGGGAGAAGTTCAAAGGCAGGGGCTTTGAAATTCAAACTCCTGCTTTTCTGGCCCATCAGCACGGCGCGCTGGGATTGCTATGGCAATGAGGCGAGCACAAGCAGGCGGCATTCAAAGCGCTCCACCCCGATTCGAGACACTCTATTAAGATACAGTTGCGTTGACCTTTCGTTTCATGCCGCGTTAGTTCAGTCAATTTCCACTTCAGCCGAACCGCGCCGGGTTTGGGGGCTCCCCTCCCGCCCCCCGCGGCTCAGTCCGGGCCCCGCCGGCCAACTCGGAGGAGCAAAGCAAAGCAAAGCAACCCCCGGGCAGCGCTTCTCCCCCGGGCGCTCGGGCTTTGTTCGCTCCCGAGGCGCGGGGCGGGCGCGGGGAAAAACAAACACGCTGGGAAAGAGCCCACGAGCTGCTCCCGGCCTCCCGAAAAGGGCCCGGGCGGCCCCGCCGGAGGAGACGCCCTTTGAAGTGGCCCCTCCGGGGGGAGGAATACTTGGGGGTTGCCCTAACGACGCCGCTGAATGGAAAGGGCTCGCCTTTGTCCGCGATTTGTTCTCCTCGGCCGGGCGGCCCGCGGCCGCGGCTCCCAGCGCTGCCCGGCCCGGCTGCCCGCACAGCAGCCGCTGCCCCGCGCAGACCCGCCGACGCCGCGCTCCGGGGGACCAAAAGACACCGGTCGGGACCCCCGCCCCACGCCCCCCCGCCCGCAGGCGGCGGCTGGTTGGGGGGCGGGGGGAGGAGGGGTGTTGCACCGCACCCTCCCCTGCAGCCCCCGCGCCGCCCAGCCTTTTCTCCGCCGGGCGGGGCTCCCCGCAGGGCTGGAGGGGGGGGCTAGGCCGGCAGCCCCGCTGCCGGGACCAGCCGGCAGGTGACGCGTCCAGCGCCCGGCGGAGGAGAGGCGGGAGGCAACTCTTTTCCCTCGGCGCTTGGCCAGGGCCCCCCGCACAGCGCTGCTGCTGGGCCCCGGCCGGTGGCTGCAAAGTAACCCGGCCCCCGGCTCGGCCCGGAGGAAGGGGCCAGGCCGCCGCACAATGCGCTTTGTGCGCCGGCCTCTGTCCCCCGGGGGCCGCTGTTTGCTTTGGAGGCTGCGCCTGTTAGCGGCCTCGGGAGGCTTGTGCTAAGCACGAGCTGTAAGTCAGCCCGACAACAACCCGTGGGAGCTGCTCTGCCCGCCGGGCTGGCCCAGCCGCGCAGGGCGCACGGAGCAGGGAGCCCCAGGAGGAGCCTCCCAGGCGGGGCCTTCAGTATGGATTGCCCGGGGGTGGACAGCGCCTGGCGAGGGGCGCCCAGCCTGAACCTCCCTCCTCCCCTTGGCCTGGGGCGGCCCTGCCCAAGATGGGCTCCGTAAGGCGGCGCCTCCGTCCGCTGGGCTCCCGCTTGGGCTCCTCGGGGTGCCCCTGGCACTGGAGCTGTGAGCTCCCCTCGCCGCGTCCCGCGCTCCCGGCCTCCTCTTGTCCTGAGCCCCGCGGGGCCCCTGTCGGCCAGGGGAACGCGCGCAGGACTCGCAGGGCCGGCGCGGCCGGGGGCAGCGGGACTCAAGCAGCAGCACAGGGTGGAGGGCGGAGTTCGCACCTTCTCCAGAGCCTGGCTGGCAAAGCACAGACCGGCCGCGTTTGCGCCACGTGAATCGCCAGAACCTCCCAGCTCAGCCTGAGCCAGCTGCTCCCCCGCCCCGGGGCCTCGCCGCTCCACCCCGGGCAGATACCAGCCCCTGCGCCTCGCCAAAACCCAGCACCCTCCCGACTCCGCACTTCAGTGGTTAGGTCAGGCCCCTGGGCGGGGATGGCCCCTGTCTTCAGACTCTGGTTCTGGAGCCTCCCCGGCGCAGGGACCAGGCCAGGCGGCAGATGGTTTCCCAAGTGAAAGCTGGAGCCAGCCACGGGGCTTCCAGGAAGCGGGCATCGGGGTGGGAGTCAGCCGTGTGGCTGGACCGGGAGAAAAGGCCTGGCTCTCCTCTGAGGCTGCCTTCCCTCTGGGGCGGTGAGAGGCGATCAGAGAAGCAGCGCTGCAGAGAGTGCGGAGAAACACGGGGGCCCCCAGCCTGCACCAAGTCTCTCTCCATAAGTCACCCCGCAAAACCCTGAACCCAAGGCACGGCCCCTTCGACAGCCTCAGAGGGGGCCCTGCCGGGCTGTAGCTTCACAGGACAGAGTCAGCCCTCCTGCAGCACCTGCCAGAGGTCACCCAGGGCCAGGCTCTCAGGCGCTGGGGGACTCGCTTTGCTTTGGTTTGTGCGCTCCCGTGAGCCCCCACCAAAGTGAGGCTTAGCCTGGAGACGCCGGACCTGAAGCTGAAGGCGGGGGTAGGTGCGCTGTGAGCGGAGGGCGACAGACTCCGCACCCCAGTAGACTTCAGTGTCCGCTGAAAAACGGGCGTGGGGGGGGGGGGCAGCGCAGGGCCCCGCCGGGGGTAAAACAGACACAAGGAGCTGAGGTTAGACCTCAAGGCCAGGGCTCCGCAGCTCGCGCTCTTACCCCCGGCGCTGGCTGCTGGCCGCTCGGAGAAGAGCCGGGACAGCCCGGAGCCCGGCAGCCGCGGGGCTCTGCAGCCCAGGCGAGGGCTCCGCTTCGGAGCGAGCTCTGTAGCGGAGGAGCGCCAAGCAAGGGCGGGCGCAGGCGGTGCGTGTCCGCCGGGCCCTTGCGTCCGCCCCGCCGGAGGAGCAGGGAGGCAAAGCCAGACACGGCTCGTCAGATAAAGCCCCTGCCCCCCTTCCCCGCAGCTGGCAGCCGCCGAGCGGCCTGTCACAAGCCCGCCCGTCCAGTGAAGCGGGCGCGCGTCCCCCGTCCAGGCGCCTTGCCAAGCCCGGCCGAGCACCCTACCTGGCAGCCCAGCCGAAGTTCCCTGAAGAAGCGGGGGGCGGGGTACAGTGGGCCGGCAGTGGTAGGGCCAAGTTCAGTGCTCGGCTGCCCCCTGCTCTAGTTAGACTCGGGGAGGCTGGAAGGCGCCCAGTGGCGAGCCGGCTCGGCTGGAGGTTGGAGTGAGTACCCGCCAGCGGGGCCTGCCTGGCCAGGGGGGGCCCGGCCGGGCGGCTGGGGGTGCGCTGGGGGAGGGAGCTGGCCGCGCCAGGGGGCCGCAGTGGCTGGGGCCGGCTGGGACGCGAGTCCTGGGGCTCCCCCGGGGCCAGCGGTGACTTCACCTGTTAGCCCCGCCGTCCGTGCCAGGAGCCCGGGGGAGCTGCACGCGCGGAGCGGGCGCCCCGGGTCGCCTCCCGGCTGACCTCGCCCCGCTTTTAATAGTTTCCTAGGACCGTCATTAAATCAATTACCGAGTGAGCACATCATCATTTAGCTGTAATTAGCACCGGAGCGCCGGGGCTCGCCGCAGCCCGCGGCCCGACTCCCAGCGGGCTCGGCGGTGTGGGACAAGCACTTCTGTGCGCCGGGGGGGCAGGCCCGGGGCTTTGTGAGCCCGGCACAGGGAAAGGGGAGAAGCTTTGTACGTCTTCATAGCGGGCTGGGGCCAGGAAGACAGACGAGGCGGGAGCGAGGCGGTGACGCCCCTGCCAGCGAGCGGGGGCGGGTTTCGGGAGGCTCCGGCTCCGGCGGGGGCTGGCGAGGGGGCAGAGGAAGGAGTGGAGGCAGCGGTGGGAGAGGACACGGAGGAGCCAGAGGAGAAGCAAGGGGCCAGGGAGAAGAGGGGCCGGAGGCAAAGGGGGAGGGAGATGGGGCGTCCAGGCCCCGAACAAAGGGGGCCCCAGGAGCAGGAAATGCGCTTGACAGCTGCAACCCACGGGCCCAGCCGGGGGGTGCGTGTGTCGGACACCAGAGCCGTGGCACAGAGAGCTGTGCGCCTGCCGCGGGCAAAAGCGAGCTTGCCGGCCAGCGCGGGAAGCCGCGTGTGTGTGCGCACGAGTGTGTACACGCGGGCGTGCGAGCACGCCTGTATTTGCACGGGCGCGCATGTGCGCGCGTGCTTGCTTGCAGGGGTGTGCGCGTGTTTGCGCGTGTGTTTGCAAATGGGGGTGGATATGAGTGCACGTACGCGTGTGTGCGCACGTAGGTGTGCGCACGCGCGTGCAAGCAGGTGTGTGTGGCTGCGTGTGTGCCTGCACGTGAGCATGTACGCGCGCGTGCTTTTGCGCACGTAGGTGTGCGCGCGCTCGCCCCCTCGGCCAGTAGCAAACACTCCTGGCGTGAGCCGGCCCCGGGCGGGGACTAGCCGACCTCCCCGCCCGAAGGAAAGTCGGGCTGCAGAAGAGGGTCCCCGGGAGGCGACTCTGTGGGCGGGGCCCCGCGCCGCGCCAGTCTCCGCGGCAGGGGGCCCCTCCCCGGTGACTCCCGCGGGCCCGGCCGGCTGCGCGCCGCGGAGCGCAGGCGGGGCGAGGGGAGACCGGCCGCGACCGGGACACGTGTGCGGCCGCGCGCTGGGCGGGGCCCGTCGGGTGTCCCGGGCGGGAGGTGCGCTGCAGCCCGCCGCGGCGGCGGGTTCCCTGCGGGCGCTGGGAGGGCGCCAGCGGGGCCGGGGCTGCTCGCCGGCGGCTCGGGCGCTGGCCCCTCTCCCTTGCGCCGGGAGCGTGCGCCCCTGGCTGTGCGCGCCGGGCCTGGGCATGCCCAGCGGCGCCGCCCGGAGCGTTCCCGCGCCTGCGGGCCGGGCCGCTCCCCGACGCTGTAACCCGGCGCTCTCTAGCAGGTCCCAGAAAAACCCATTTCTAGAAGCCGCTGCGGTAGCTCCGTGCCCGGCCCCACGCGCCTCTGCCCGGGCCGCCCAGAGCCGGAGCCGCAAGGAGAGGCCGCCTGAGCCAAAGCCAGGAGGGCGGCCGGGCCCGGAGTGTCAGTGGCCGCAGGCGGGGCTGCGCGAAGAACAATAACCCGGGGGCCACCCAGAGGAACGGGAGTGACACCGACAGCCCCAGGGCCCCGCCTCAGAGTCCGGCCGGCCCGAGGAATGCGGGTCACCCCGCTAAGGCGCAGAGAGGCCGCCCCTCTCTACCGGCTCCCCTGGTGCGAATGGGGCAGAGCACAGAGAACGCTGGCACAGGGCGAGTCGGTGGAGACGGACACAGACACACTCCCCCGGGGGCTCTTTTTGGGGTGACCCTCAACAGCCAGCCTCGGGCGGCCTGTTCCGCAGGGGCTGCCCGGTTCCAGGGACTCACCTCCACCCCGCCCCGGCTTTGCTTTGCAGAGGGCCACGCCCAGCCCTTGCCTGCTCACACTCGCCAGGGCTCGGGCGCCTGGGACCTGCTCCAGCCCTTGCACCGAGGAGCGGGCACTTTAGCTCTCACTGAGGTGCGGTGATCTCCCTGCTCCGGGCTGACCTACTTGCGTTTGAAGCCTCGGCCAGGAGCTGCCGGCCGCAACCTTCCTCGGTTGTACCTCCCGCCCCGCCGCTGCGCGTCTATCCGCAGCTCCCACCCGGGCTGCACACGCAACGCCCTGCCTAGGCTAGGGTCCCTGCCTGGCTAGGGAAGCCGGGTCCCGCCCGCCTGCAGCAAGGGGCAGATGCCGGGACGGGGATCGGAGGAAGAAAGCAGCAGCCCGCCACGTAGCGCTAGGTAGGGAGGAAAACGCCCATTTCAGGTAACGCCACCACTGAGGTGTGAAACGCGCACACAGGGCGACGAGTGCCCGGAGCCAGACACCAGTTCAATTCCTTCGGGGGGAGGGTGTTTTACATCAGTGCTCCAGATGCAAAGCAACGGCGTTTAAACCCCCCAGGCTCTGAGGGCGGGGCGTTCCCCGGCTCGCAGTAACGGAAAAGCCGGCTAGGGCGGCAGTGCGCCCTGCTCCCCGCGAGCGGTGGCTTCGCCTCCAGCCCGGGGGTTCCCCGTGCGCTTGGGCGGAAATGGGCACGTGTTAGAGGAACTGTCCTGGAGAGTAGCCCGAACGCGGCTCGTCTTATTCACTCGCCACAGGGGTCCCGCTGGTTCAGTGCAGAAGAAACTAATGGTTACGCGGTGTGACTCTAACACGCGGGGAGCGCGGGGGAAAGCCTCGCCCGAGCGCTGCCGCGGCGAAGCCCTGGTAACCCGCCCGGGCGGCGCGGGCCTGGCGCGCTGGTGATCACACAGCCCCGATTGCCTTTCTCAGTGTGGCCAGGACTGCAGCAGTCCCCGAGGCAGCGGTGGGGGAGGCACCGCCCCGCGCTCTTCCCCAGGGCCGGCCACCACCGCGGCCAGCCGGGGCAGTGAAACGCGCACCGGTCTGCGCTCCAGCTCCCGAGAAACGAGCCTCGGCGGCGCCCAATGCCAGTGCCTTTCAGTGGGGTCCCCCCGCTTCCGGGCCAGCCCAGTCCCAAGCACGGCTCAGACCGGCTCTTCCAGAGGGCAGGACAGGTGCGGGACATCCGGCCACGCTCTCTGCAAGCGCTTTCTGGGGAAGGGCGTTTGCCGGGGCTCAGCCCTCAGGTTGGCGAGGGAGGGGCAGTTCCGTCGGGAACACCCAGGTGCGGTGGATGGTCTTGTCGCGTCGCGCTCCCACACAAGAGCCACTTCAGCTGCCGGTGTCTTGCCGCGCTGGGGTGCACGGCTGGGCCTGGCAAGTCAATGGGGGAGCGGCCCGTTTCCCCAATCGCGCTCTAAATGGGGAAGTAGTAAAACCTCAAGTTACTTCTCTTCCTGGGGGCTGCGTGGGAGCTCGGGGCGGGCCGCGGCCGGCTCCGCTGGGCGTGCGAAGCCCTGGGCCGGGTTGTGGGGGGTGAGACCGGCCTCATCGTGTGAAGTGCAACGTGTACCACGGCTGGGGCCCGGCGCCCGCGGAGGAGGGAAGTTTGGCTGCCGGCCAGCAAGCTGGAGGCTCAGATTTGGCGCGTGAACCCAAGTGGAGGGTCTCCGCGATGGCACAGCGACCGAAGCCGGCCAGAGGCTCACCGGGGCGGCGGGCGCGCACTCCCAAGCGCAGCGTAGCCATTGCCGGTTCCCCCGCGCCCGCAGGGTTTCCTCGCCACCACCGACGCCCCGGTTCGCGTGGCTGTCGGAGTTAGGTCTGAGAGCGGGTGTGCTGCCAGCCCAGCCCCCCTCCCGCACGCGGCTCCACTTTCACACGGCTTTGCGCCTCGGGCGCACGCACCGCGCGCCGGGTTTCGAGGGCGCCAGGCGCCAGGGCGCACGCACCCCGCGGGGAGCCTTAGTCTCCAGACAGGGCGGGGGTCTCTGGGAGCAGAGGTGCAGCGACTCTGGGCCACCCCCGCCTCTGAGGCGGGCGGGATTTTCTCCTGCTGTCCCCCCGGGACAGGCACGCCGTGAAACACTCCTACCCACACACCTCCGCTCCCAGACTTCGCCTGAGCCTGGTTATCTCCCTCCCCGCCCGCCGCTCAGCTGAATTCACGCGCTCAGCCGCGCCCGTGCCGGCCGCCCAGTCTGCAGGCTCTGCAGCTAGCGCTAGGGATAGCGGGGGAGATCGCTGCCCTGGAGTTCATACACACACATTTACGGGCCATTTCTCCTCCCCAGCGCCTGCTCTACCACCTCTTTGGGCCCGCAAGAAGGGCTGCCTCCCACGCCCGGCGGGCTGGGTAAAAAGCCGGATTTCAAGCTGGGCTGCTTCTGAGACAAAGCTGCGCTAGGAGCGCACCTAGCAGGGGAGGCCGTCGGGCGTGTCCCTGCCTAGCCAGGGAGTACCTTGCTGTACAACGGCCAAGCGGCATGAAATACCAGCAGCCCTGGCTTGCTGCTAGGAGCCGCGAGCCAGCACAGGACTATTTCACTCTCCCCACAAGGCAGGGTCTCGGCGGGGGCATAAAACTTCTCTTTTAAAATCCCGCGCAAGCCCCCGCCAGTTACGGCCGGGCTCGGGGGTCCCATCTCTACCATAAACGAATTCCTGCCTGGCGAGGGGGCTTTTTAGCGGTACTCAGGGAGCGTTAAACTAGGACAACTCTGCGGAGGGCAAGTTTGCCGGTGGGTCGCCGGGCCTGAGCGGCAGCCGGGGTTTCAGCCAGCGCTGCCGGCAGACCCGACTTTCCAGGGTGAGTCCGGGCATTGTGGCGCCCTCGCCACGCCCCTGGAAAAAGCCTCTCTCGAAAGTGTCCCTCATCCGTTCCCTGGGGAGCTTGGACTCTTTCAGGCGACTCCATCTCCCCATCAGCGCTCAGAGCGCACCGCGCTTGGGCGTGACGGAGCCTGGCTTTTCCCACGGACTTTGTCCGCGCTTACATGTCTGTTCTCCAGCGGGCAACGGTCATGTGCCGGCTGCCTCCGCCCTTTGCCGCATCCTGCAGGGGCTGGAGACATGGAACCCGTTATCGGTTCTAAGCCTGCCCCGCCCCAGTCCTCTCTGACAGGGCAACCCCCCGCAAGTGGCCAGGACCCGCGTTCCCGGGGCCACCAGCCTGGCAGACGGGTGCCAGGGGTGCCCGGCTGGAACCCAGCCTCGCCCGGGTGTGAGGCAGAAAACGCTCGGCCTCACCAGCCGCCGTCAGAAGCCAGGTGAAGACGGCGGGGGAGCGGGGGCGCACGTGTCCCGGGGAGGTTAGTGCGGTGCAGCGCTAAGGACATAGCAGCATTTGCTAATCAGGGGACGTCTGCAAATGGTGCTTCCCCCCTTACAGCACCGGAGAAACCAGAGACCCCCGGCCCGTGGTGCATGTGCTCCCCAGGGCATCTGTCCGTGCAAGCCCCGCCCCTTACGCACGGCTAGCAGAGCCCGCGGGCAGGAGCCAGGCGCCTTAAGGACCGCGTTCGCGCAGATCGGGGGCACTTCCCCGCAGGTGCCAGGTGACCTAAGGGTGGCAGCCAGCAGCACCCCGGGGGCCCCGGGCAGGTGAGTCCCGGAAGGGCCCAGCAGACCCCAGCGGGGGGCTGGGAGGACAAAGGCTGTTTCCAGGCTGCTGCACAGGGGCCCGGCTGGGCCGGCCCTCCCGCGTGGCGTTGTTCCTGCGAGCCAGGCGGGCCAGCTCTCCCCGCGCACGCGCCTTGCTCGGGGCCGGGCGAAAACTAACCCGGGCGTTTCCAAGCGCCCGGGGAGCCAACGCCCCTGGCTCGCTCAGCAGCGCAGCGCCGCCAGCAGCCCGGGGCGCCACGAAAGCACAGCGGCCGTCCCGCGCTGCCCGCGGCTGCGTGCCGGGAAAGCGGTCCCGAGAACCGAGGGCCAAACCGTGCCCCTCCCCCATGCAAGCAGAGCGCCCTTGGGCGCCGCGTGGAGCCCGGCTGGAGCCGCGGCCTTGGCTCAGAGGGTTTGTCCAGCTTCCCCCTCCCGAGTGAGCAGGCGCCCGGCTTCATGCAGCCGGAGGGCCGGGGCAGGAGGGCTGAGCCTGTTCCTTGGTGTGTATCTCCCCTTAGCTGTCCCCAGGCTTGCAGCGCGCTGCCACCTTCCTGGCGCTGGAGCTGCTGCCGGAGCAGGGGCGTTACAGCCCGGCCCGCTTGCCCCCGAGCCCCTCCCCGGAGCAGCTGGTCTTGGCCGGGCGGCCCAGGGATGCCCAAAGCCAGGGCGGCCCTGCGCGGGGCTGTCAGTGCCTTACGCGGGAGCCAAAGGTCTGCGCTCAGCGCGCTTTGCTGGCTGGGATTTGCCTGGGTTCGCGGTGGGCGCCTCGCACCCGGCCCGGCTTAGCAGGGCAGGGAGCCGGGGAGTTGAGCGAGACGGCAGCAGGTTTGAAACCGCCGCGGAAGAGCGCCTGGAAAGCTGAGTGCCCGCCAGAAGGGGACCAGGCTGCGCCCTTCCCCGGCGCCCCAGCTGGGTTGGCCGGTGCTGCGCACAGAGGAGGTTGGAAAATAATCTTTAGTTTCTGCACCCTTATTTCGGAATGACCCAAACTCCAGCCCGGGAACAACAACCGGGGAAGATGCGGTCCTTGCCGGAGAGAGCATGACCTCTGGGCAGCGGAAAGGGGACCGGATAAGGCTTGAAGAGACAAGTAGGAAAATGTTTGCTGACAGCCAGGGTTCAGCCAGGACCGTGCTTTGCCACAAGCCAGTCGTAGGCTGCAGGAGGGCAACAATTCAGGTAGCACGTGGGAACCTTCAGAATCCAACGCGACAAGAAAACCTCCTCATCCAATCTGTTAGCCTATAAGGTGCCACAGGACTTCTGGCTGTTTTTGCGGATACAGACTCACAGGGCTACTCCGGTGACACTCCCCTAAACATATGTAACCCTCAGTGGTCACTCGAAATACATGACTACAAAAAGCTGATTCCTAAGCACTGCCAACTTCTGTGCTGCACAATCATTCTGTCATTCTGCAAGGTAGCTGAAAACTTCGGAGCTCTACGTGTCAAACTTAAACAGAGCCTTTCTGGCAACCAGAGGGCTTAAAATCTCTGTTTCTCAACTTTTTTTTACAAGTACCTCTTTTTAAAAAAATTGATAACGTACCCCTAGACCTTCTCCGTGTACCCTTAAGGTTGCACATACCATCAATTGAGAAACATGGTCCTAAGGTATCTGAGGTTTTGGAACAAATGCCGTTCAACCTTTCCAGATTACTGAACCCTTTCCAGGACTCAGATTATTTTTTTTGTCATACTACCAAGTTACACCTCACTTAAAAACTACCTACTTGCAAAAATGTCACAGCAGACTACTACTGAAAACTTGCTGACTTTCTACCATCTTATTACCAAATAAATGAAGTGCAATAGAAATATTTTAGTCATATTTCAGCATAAGGCATAGGAAGCGGTAGACACAAGTAATTATCTGAATGAACTTTTAGATTGTACTGACTTTACTAGTGTTTTTATGTATCCCGTTGTAAAACTAGATAAATACCTAGAGGAACTGATGTACCCCCTAGAAGACCTCTGAATACTCCAAAAAGTATCCATCCCCCTGGCTGAGAAACACTATTAAATGATCTGTATTATTGATTAGGACCACCCTACTTAGTGGTTCAGACCTTTAACACCTGAGGATCTGTTTTTACTTTGCCAAGATGATCCTGTCTCCCCAGCAGGTGTGAGTAACCAAGGTGTGTTCAATCAATGAGTGGTGGGGACAGGATAAGACCTCACCTCACTACGATGGGTCTAAAACCAGAGTATTCGCAGGGTGGTTTTGACCATGACTCCAGCAGGAGCTAGACTGGTCTCTTCAGGCTGGAACTGGGTGGCTGGAATGGGAGAAGAAGCTGAGAACATCCAATATAAAGCAACATTTGTAAGGGGTTTCAAAATCTAGTTGGCTGAAGTGAGGCTTTGGTTACATCCCAGCTGGCACATTTGTTCCAACAGGGTATGGCCATTTCTCAGGCACTGTGCCCACACTTGCCATCTGATCCTGTACGTGACTGATGATTATTTACAGCCTATGTTATTCCCTGCTCCAAAATGCATGTCTTATGTTAGGCCACTTTGGAACATTACATTTTAGTCAGTAGTGGGAATGTTAAACCTAGCAAATCCTAATAGTGCCCTCCAAATAGAACAAAGCACCATCAGAAGGAGGTTTAATGAGCTCTTTGCTAAGGAAATAATTCCCTTAATCAGAAGCTGGAAGATTTCTCCTCTCTCCTGCCCACATCAGGGAAAAAGAATATCTTCCATTCACTATGTACACCGCGAAGCAGAGGCAAATGAGCTGTGCTTGAAATTGAGAATTTGGCCTTCCCCAGCACACGTGCTAATCCCAGCTCTTAATTAATTAATTAAATACTGATTCCCCTTTTAGCAAACCATGCCAGCCTCATCTTTCCACATCTGTAAAATGGAAAGAATACAACCTACAGCAAACTCTTTCATATCCAGCAGTCCTGGGACAGGGAGGTTGTGGGATATTCAAATACTCTGGATAATAGAGAGGTATAGCTAGCAATGCATAACACTAAAGAAAAAAACAGCTTAGATGTTAAGCAACAAACAAAAATGTATGCAGACAACTTTACCTACGTACAACGTAGTACTGCACACTGTCAGCGTGTACTGTATGTGCTGTATTTATTCCTATTTACTTTCACTAAGCTGTACTTATGGAAAACATAATGAAAATTTACTCACGGTTAAAAAGCCGGGTGTGTGAGAGTTCTGGCTGATAGAATGCTGGATACGACAGAGTTTACTGTAGCTCTTTCCCTCTCAGGACTGACATAGATTATTGAATATTTTTAAAGCTGGTAGAAGGAGTAAATGCTGTTGTGTGCATATGTACCTGTTATTGCATCCGGCTTGCAACATGATAGTCCTAGATATTTTGCAGCTATTGCAGTTTGGTTGGCATACATTTTATACAGCAATGTAATATTCCAGGTTCTCACGTATGGGCTAGGAGAAGGCACCCTTTAATTTCAAGCACAAAAATTGTTTTTTTATTTGCATGCTTTTAGAGCTGCACCAAACCACTTGTTCTCCCAGCAAACAGATTTCTAAATGCTTGTGAGCGTCCTGCTATTTGCTTTGTGGGCTCACTTTGGCTTCTCCCCGTTAACCTCAAAATACGTTTTTTAATTAACTATCTAGATCAGCTAGAAAACTGGTGTTTCTAAAGTCCCAGAGCTAGTGCAGCTGTTGAAATAGGAAGTAATAATCATGCTAGGGACACCACATTGTGACACCCTGAGCTGTGCACCTGTCTCAATCCAAGCAGGTGTCTGTACAAGAAGCAATGTAAATAGAACACAGAAGCAGCACTTTTTGGTGATTCTGCCCCTCCTTCATAAAGGCTTCAGCAGGCCTAGAGCTGAAGAAGAGGGAGAAAAGGGAAACTTCTAAACAGCATTTGAAAGTGCATTTTTGTCCTTGGCTAGTTTGTTGGTTAACTCTAGTGCAGTTTGAACCCCTCTAGTCCAGCATTCTCTTGCCAGCAACATCTGTCATCCGGCAGGATTTTAGTTCGCTGGACAACCAGTTATCATGACTGTGGCCAAGTTCCCCGTGATCCCATATAATTTGTTTGCATCCAACAGACCTGGCTCTCAGGGTTGTGTGCTTTCATGTAGCTGTAATTTACCCCAAACGTCTTCTGAAAGCCCAGTGAGCAGTGGAAATGTTGATAATGCTGCTAGACAATATTGACCTCCCATTCTCCACCAAATTCACTCAGCGCTGAGCAGGTCCAGAGGGAGGTGGAGAAGAAAGGTTCAACCTTGTATAGGGAAGAATTGTCAGGGAGAAAACAGGGAAGAAATGCCTTTGATTTTTCAGTCTGAAATAAAGCACAAAGACTTGAGATCAAGCACAAGAAAGGCCATTACAGCCAAAGAGAAAGAGGGCTATATGCACTAATCTGGCCACCTCTTCCATATGCCTGGAGCAGTCATCAGACCTGAGCGACACGCTAACGCTGCAGCACTGCTCTGCTATTGCGCCTGTGCAACTGTCTTACTGGGGAAAAGTCCAGCCAAACAAGGGCTGCTGCAACAGTGCCTTATACTGAATGCCAGCCAAAAATAACCAATGCTGTTACTGAAGTGCAACTGCCATGACCCACAACTCTTCTATGGTAAACTACCAAGCAGAAGAGTATCACCCCAGAAACAGCTATATCTGAGCTGATGACTGGGAAGATGTGAGCTGGGAGGAAGGTGTCTGTCGGAGAGGCAGTGGAGTCCAGCATGAAGACAATAGCTTGGGACTAACAGAGGGTGGCCTGGGTTTTTATTCCCAGCTGTATTCAGCTATGTGCTCTTGGGCAAGTGTGTTCCTCACTCGTTCTACGTCTGGCTTGTTTATTTAGCTTGTAAGCTCTTTGGGGCAGGGACTCTCTCAGACTTGGTTTGTAAAGTGCCAGGCACAACGGGGGCCCCTATCTCAGTAGGGGCTCCTAGGCCTCACAGTAATGTGATATTTCCATCCAAAGAATGAGCTGTAGCAAATACGGGCTCCCTTTTGGCACAGTACTGTTCAGAAGCAATCTATAAATATTGGGCTTTTCTGTGAGTACGTGTTCCAAACGGAGGAGAGCGGTGGCCATGCAGTGGGGTTTTGGCGACGGGTAGCTGTGGCGGTAAACCACTATCACCTGTGTTACAGCTGTAGTGACATGCCCCATAAGAATTGTCCATTCTTGTTTTAAAGCTTGTGTGTTACTAGCACCTGGTTACTTCTGTTAACACTTGTGAAGCACCTTGAGCTGGCAAACAGCATGCCTGAGGGGTCTGTGGCTACTCCATGTATATTAGTGGGCAGCGCCAGGTTTATTTATCCCCTTCTGTTCCTTATGTGGTCACACTGTTTATAAAGCTAGATGGGATCACCAAGCTTATAGCTTCACAGGGGATAAGGAGCTGCTGACGGGCACTGGGCCAACTTCTTACGCCAATAATAATTAGACTAATTGCAAGGGGGGAGACTACCACCCTCTCTGAGCTGGAATCCCCTTCTAGCTACAGCCTACAGACTCGTCAGCCTGGCTCCACCAGCCCTTGAGTAGAGGTGGGTGCCCAAAAACAATGTTTTTTTCTGGTACTTTGGCTCCAGCTGTATTGGTGAGAGGCCACATTTTTCTGCATCTGGTAATAATTTTTTGCCAGATGCTAGCAGGGAAATTTCCTAACTATAGCACATCAGCTCAGACTCTCAAAGTATCGCTGGAGCACGGGCAATGGGAACTGTGGCTTGTGGCTGGTAGGGCACATTTGCACTAGATGCACAGTGTGTACCCTGCAATGAGTCGTGGTGGATCGACTGTGTCCAAAGAGGTGTCCGAGGTGTTATTTCTTATATGGTCCATCTAGGCCACAGGCAGAATTGTGTTATGTGCTGAGTGCCCTGATCCAGTAGCCTCAGAAAATGGTCTGGTTCTTGGTTTTGTGGGAGGAGGAAGCTGGGAGACCAGTGAGGGTTTGATTTCATGTTTTTTAAAACCTGTTCTTATTCGGAATGTCATGAAAACTAGGGGCCTGATTGAATAGGTAACGGACCAGGTAATAATAGCTCCTTTGGAAGAATCCTAAAGCGTCAGCCCTTGTAGAGATGTGGCCTAAACTGAGACTTGGCCTAACTATGTCGCCTAACGCCTGGTGACAAGCTCTCTGAAGAAGCGCCATCGTTGGTTTCACATGATCAGCCCCTTCCAGTTTCCTCCTATTCAGCCCGCAACGGTTCTTGTGTGTGTTTTAAGTTGTTACAACAACCTGGCTCTGTAGTCTACTCCCTTCAGCAGGAAATAAGGTGGCCCCAAACCATTTGGTTATGAGAAGGCAAGAAAACAAAAAGTAGGAAAGGTTGGTGGGGGAAGGCACCCAAACTATTATCTGCAGTTGTCCACTAGTCGCTGCAGGAGGCATCAGTGCTCCCCATCTGACACTGGGCGGGGGGTTGTGGGATGGTGGTAAATCATCAGCCCACACCGCCTCACTCCTGGCCCCAGGCCAGAGAGGAGACCGCAGGCGTGAGGAAACCGCTCAGGTCTCGGTGATGCAGCCTTAGGTTGTGAGTTGCATAGGGCTGTGGTGCCTATACGACAGAATATTCTGAAATATGGGCCTGGCTCCACCAATGTTTGGTCTTAGAGTTTCAGAGCCATCCTGTCCTTATGCCAGCCCAGGGCAACCGCTCTGGGCCCCACTCTTTGGGGGACTCTGTGCTTCAGGGGGCTGTGTGGTGCAGGGCAGCAGGAGCCATTGGTGGCAGGGACTAGCATTGTTAGCAGAGAGCAACCAGGCCTCAGTTGTCTCCCGCCCACTCTGCTCCAGCCCCACTCCTTCAATTCTCCCAAGCCCCAGACGTACCCCACCCGCTTCCACTCTTCCCCCAACTTCCCACCCCCACCTCTTTCTGGCTTCTGCCCCTTCTCCTGAGTGACACCAGGAAAATGGCGGCCTGGTTTGCTTGCTGCTGCCAGCCCAGGCCTTCTGCTAACCTCCCAAGGTGCCCTGTATTCCACCTCCCCCAGAAGCATGGGTTGGCCTGGATCACCCTATGAACAGGATGGCTCTGCTTGGACCCATTCTGGGCACCGTAAAGGATGATGAGTAGGACAATGGAGGGAACCAACTCTGCAGTGTGTACCGTGCTGAGGCTGTAGCATTTTATGTCTGGGGGGGCTTGTCTAATATAATTAGGATATTCTCTAGAACCTCGCTCTTGCTCATTTGCCTCCTCAGTAGGGTTTGCACTTCTGGAGAAACTGTAAAAACAGTGAATTCTTACATATGTGTACATGTGTGAGTTAAACCCAGCCTCAGACCTGGGCTCTGGTGTTTGGCGCTGACGATGGAGTGGGGCTTATCTGCTGCTGGAAAGGCTCTCACGCATCCTGTTCTGAACCCTCCCACAACAGGCATGCTTTTATTTAGCTCTCATTTCCAGTCACAGACTAGAAAGACGGTGCTGGAATTGCATTTTGCCTCTTGCATAGAAATTAACTCCAAGAGTCCAATGCTTGGGCTCCCTGAACTAAATCAAGGGCCATGGGATGAAACTGGAGCGTCCACGTGAAAATGATTTTTAATCCTCAGCATTCATGATGCTGTCATTCCAACTTGGAGATTAAAGTTCTCTCCCTGCCAATGTTTTCAGTTTCCCTTTGGTAAACATTTATTTCCTCTTTCCAATGGAGCAGAAGCCTAAATGGCTGCCTCGTGTTTACACAAACTATCCATGCACCATTATAATCAATGCAATTAGCATGAAAACACAGCACTGGGACTAGTGCTTCAAAGCCAGCCACAAAGCAGGGGAGCTTGCATATTGGTTTTGACGTGTCAGACAAAACTGGGGTGTGTGGCTTCTTTCTTTAACAGAGGTAAACTTCCAGATATTTTCCCTAGAAAGCAGTCTTCAGGACATTTCCCTAATTATCTAAAAATATCTATTTTTTAAATTTTACGTAGGTATTTATTTTGCTTCTACCATCTTCTTGCGTCCCTTTAGTATTGGACCTACTCTGAAACATGACTCATTAAACATGTCGGTGCAGCGTTCCCTTTTATTGTGTCTCGGGCACAATGCTAGCTCAGTCAGGTTCCAAGGGAGAGCTGTTGTCACTGCTAGTTCTGCAGACTCAGCCTAGGAGCTGAACGTCAAAGGAGGTTCTTTCTGGCTTGTCCTTGTGATAGACATCCAAAGAAGCAGAACCTTGCCGCACCAGGGCGGCAGTTAGGGTGGACAGAGAATGTGCCGATTCAGAACATACTTTCAGGCTTTTCTGTTAGCGCAGCTCTTAGGCAGTTTCTGGAGAGCTTTGAAGTTGCATCCCCAGAACAGAACCATTGAATGAAGGCAGGTAATGAAAATACTTGCCATGCTCCCTGGAAAGGAATATGCTTTGGTGCAGGGGCTCTAAGGCAGCATGTACGTTTGTGCAAAGGGGTGAAGGGGATGGAGGTGTAGCAGGATAAGGCTCAAATAAGAGGAACAAGAAGGTGGCAGATAAATGCGCTGGGCCTGCTCAGTTTATCCTGCACACCCCTGCTAGTTGCTGTCCCTCCTATCTCATTGCTTTTATGTGCACACACTGGCAGCAAGTAAGTGAATTACAATCTTTCTGATCTGCGACTTACCCTATCATTTATGCCACTTCTAAACGTGGCCCAGTGCTTTTGGAGCCCTATTTTTGATGCTGTACATTCAGTCTTTTCCCACGGGAAGGCTCAGCAGGTGAAGTTCTGGTCTTGTACATTGCAGGTAGCTGTTTGTTTTCCTTTATGATACTTTCATTTCTCTCTGTTAAATTGTCTGTTTTTGAGCCAGTTGTTCTACAGCTCAAGATAACATATCCAATTTGTGTTCCGTCTTCTGCTTTGCATCCACCCCACTCTCCGTCAGAGATAAAGTCAGGTTTAGTTTCCAGCTATGTTGATTTACTAGTTGTTCTTTTTTCTTTTTTTTTTCTGTACAATAAGCACTAGTCCCACTGCTATAATACCCTATTCTGTTTCCAAAGACCCAGTGAAAGACCCAGCCAGGAGTTACAAGGTCTCATATGCATAAATCTTTGAAAGATCAGGCCCTAAATATGCTTTGTGTTATCAAGCTGATGATCCATTTATGTAATCTGAATTAAAATACAATATAACAGGATTTCAGTTTACAGCAGCTTTTAGGTTTCAAAATCTATAGTTCATTATAGGTCTTTTGTAAAGCTCTGCTTTTATCTTGATGAGATTATTGCTTATTGAAACCGCGACAGAATTTGTCTTCAGCTTTATTAGTCATTCCCATATTTTAAGTAGAAAATCATTTTGATTTATTTCTGGCTTTATTGACCATACTCATGTTTGCCAATTGCCTAGCATGTCTCATTGACACAGAATAAATTGTACGCTGAGGTTGCCATCTGTGTTACAGATTTTAAGAAGTCGTCAACTATTTATCTAAGTGTATAGAAGGTCCTATCACCATGAACATGTAACAACTGATTATGGTTTTCACAGATTTCAGCTGAAAGGATTATGGTGACACAGCCTGTAACAGGATGCGGTTCCACACACTGCTATGCTAATTCAGTCAGATGGTTGCCAAAGGCACTCACCAGTGGGGGGAAGCATAAAAAGAAGCTGAAAACTCACTGAAGGGTCCATGGCCAGGTTTGCGAGTCGGGGCAGAACGTGGGCCTGCAATTGAGTAATATACAATCAACTATATTACCCTTAAAAGCAGGAATTCCTAGAAGCCTTGGAAAGTGAGGGAGGAAAAACCAGGCTAGACCCCTCTAGTGTCCCTTCCTGCCGTGGGTACAGGCACACTAAGGGTGTTACCGTCAGCCACTGCAGGGCTGGGCGCTGGCCTCTGTGGTGTGGCTGACTAGAGGTTTGTGTAAGCTGCAGGGTTGCTTTTCGTCAGCCACACATTGAGCTATGAGGGGAGCAGATGAATTCGGGTCTTGAGGAGGGCTGGTCAGCCATGAACGCCAGGGCTGGGGGAGTGGCCTCGCTAAAATAATCATGCATCCCGTCTGTTTTAACAGAAGGATGAGCAGGGTGAGGCTCATGGGGACAGGATGAGCACAAAAAACGCCAGCTGGGAAGAGAAGGAGGAGACCCAAAGATGTTCAGGGGCACTGTCCCCATGATTCCTACACATGTGAGAGTGGTACGGGTGCTGGGCTCTGCCCCTTACCCCACTCACGGCCTGTTCTAAAAGACATCAGAGTGAAGGAATAAAGGTGACAGCTAGCAGGGATCACCCGGACTGAAGGGCTCATCCCTTACTGCAGCCAGTGTTCCCACTTATTCCATCCAGGGGCAGGACACAGGTTGTTGTGTGCACCCAGGCCTGTGTTGATGTGCACCACCAGTAGAACCGTGATGCCCACTGTGGGTGGTTGTGGGCGCTCTGCTAATCAGCTGGGTGGCAGCTGAGTTTCTCCTGGGCAGCCACCCAAGTGCTCAGCTTACGGGGAACACTGCCCACAGTGCCGCCTCTTAACCCTTGCCACTGTCTTAGCAGAAACAATTGTGCTGGTTTGGGGTAGTCTGGCCTGGCACCATGCAGCCATGGCAGGAGTGGTAGCATTGAAACTTGCAATGACCTGAGTGCAGTAGGGCCACTGGGCATGACAGCAGCAGAGTGACCTGGAGGAGTCTGTGATGCAAAGCTGGGTGACCCAGGCTATCCTCCCATTGCATTGTGGCGTCAGACACAGGTCTGGAGGCAGCTTGGAAATATAGGGGCCCCTCCAGCCATCTTTATGCGGTCCAGTTATGCAAGTTCCCCTTGAATCAGCAGGAGTTCAGTCTGAGTAAGGGCTGAAGGTTTTAGCCTGCTGTCAAGAACTGCAGGGGTAGATCTCTGCAGAAAATTGGCTTTCGTAACACATTACACAGAGGGAGCACCTCAATGTGAGGAAGGCATCTTGAAATTCAAAATAGAAAGGTGTTTAAAATAACTAATTTGTTGGCTTCAAACTCCTGGCAGATGGTTTTACTGCAAAGGTTTCTTTATGGACTTGTGGTTTTGCTTGGGGTAGCTGAGGGAAGTCTGTAAACCCCAGCAGGTCTTGGAGTTTGACAGATTTGGCAGGGTTTGCGGTTCTCCTGGAGCATGAGGCAGGTATAAGCATTCTTGGGATTGCCTCCCTTCATTTCTGTCAAATCTTGCTGGCAACACAGATGAAGCGTTTTTTTTTTTCTTTTCTTTTTTTTTTCCCCATTATTTCAGCGGGATGACTTTGTGGCTCCAGGGTTTTTTAGACTTCAGTTAGGCTGTCGCCCTTCTGAATTTAAAACTCACTTTGACTTCAGTGGGCTTTGGAGCTAATCCTAGGAGCTGGGTCCTGCCATGTACTGAACATCAGGACTGGAGCCTACACTGAAAAACAAACTATGCTGTCATACACTGTAACGCATTTTTGTGCGTACAGATTCTAAAAACAACACTAGCAACAAAAACAGCAAAATACTATCGGGAGTCACTGTCCAGTGCCCTGCTACAATGACACACATTTCCCACGCACGTGCCCATGCACCAACACACACAAGTATGTGAGAAAAGCTACTGTAACGGACCAATGTTATGTATTTTCAGAGACTGCAGTAGAAAGTGCTCAGATGAAGACTAGAAAAAGTTGCAGCAATGACCTCAGTTTCTTATATGCTTGTACATTGTCACGTTGGATTCCTGTTGTAACGTGTGCAGTGTGCCACAGATTCACAAGGGTGGGGAGGGGAAAGGGCAAAAAGACACATCAGTTAATTAAAAATATAGACTGCTTGCACATTTACCCAGTGGCGCTCAGGTCCTTAACCCAATTAAGATTTCTTTTAAATAAAAGAAAAAGGTACATGCTTTATTTAAATGACTGTATTTTTTAAAACTACAGTGTTCTTTTTATGAAGCTAATGTTTACTTCAGATTTCTTTAAAAAAGGGATTGTTAACATTTTTGAGCAAATTTGTTCAGTGGGAAGTCCATCAAGTGTGTTTTTTTTTTCCTTATAATTTATGTTCTAACAAAAAAGGGCTAAACTCAGTTTTGTTTCCAATTACATTTTCTTCTAGTTTTCAGATATTAAGCATTGATTTAACTGTGCCAAAACAGGGCATTCTGGCACTATGGCAAATTTTTAACTCTTTTTTGTGGTGTTTTTGAGAAGCAATCCTATTCCAGGGCCATTCTATACCTCATCTTGGTTCCATCTGTTTCAGCATTCGCTGAGTTACATCAGTTTTGAGGACTGTATTTGATTTGGTGAGTCTGTTTCTTCAATCCCATTCCAGACAAATTTCATGTTCCTGGCACAATCAAACCCTTCCCTTACTTTAGGGCATGGGTGTCCGACCTTTTGGGTTGCCTAGGCTGCATTGAGTGAAGAGGAATTGTCTTGGGTCGCATATAAAATATATAATATAGTTAATGTATATAAATCACATAATAATGTTAAAAGTTTACTATCTTGTGGGGCCGCATTACTAGCTGTCCAGGGCTGCTTGCGGCCCGCGGGCCGTGGGTTGGACACTCCTGCTTTAGGGTATGACAAAAGAAAGCTGTGTACTGAATTTGGTAGTCCTAACTCTTATCATTTAGGAGTAGTTCTTGATTAAACAGACTGACATAAACTCTTTCAAATATATAGTAGATAAGAGAATCTTAATATAGGATATCTTTGGATGCCTATTACCTTAATTTATAAAAGTCCAGCAGCAGCTTCATAAGAAATATATATTTCCCTCTTTAAAACCCTCTGTAAAGCAAAAGTGCTTGTTACTGAAACACTCAGCTGAGGTCTACTATCAGTTCTAGTTCGAATTTGCATTGAGTTCCTACCCCAAACTACAGCTTCTGAAGCCGGTGTGAGCTCTTATCACTAAAATAAGATCTTAAAACTAGAACAACCTCCTGAATTAGGTTAAATTCCCAGAGCCAACTTCTGAGCTGCATCACGTGTCCAAGTTGGAAGAAATGTGTGCGTTACCTTACACTGCCATACATATAATCTTGACTGATAGTCTCATGGACATGGAGGAGTCTGATCCCCAGTCTTTCTAGAGATTTCCAGTGAGAACAAAGTCCCAACTCCATAGCGAGAAGCTTAGTCAGTGACCAGTTTTGTAATCCCTTACAGCCCCACCCCTCCCCAATCAGCCTTCCTCCCCCTGACCCAAACTGGAGGCTCACAATAACAGCCTTTCTTGGTACCAGAGGAAACCAGCACCACCTTACTCAGAGAGAAATGCGCCTGCAGCTTTAGCCCTTCACAAGAAGCACACTTAGAATGAGGACAGCAGAAAACAGCCCTGCAGCTGAGTTCGTCTTTCCTACCCTAGCGTATTAATAACTTCTGATACAAATTGCATATATTACCCACTACAAACCCCTTCATACGCATAGCTCCCGTGCTCCCAGGCTTGCAGTGCCAGGCTGCTGTGCCTCACCTTTCCAAATAGGGAAGACGTATTTTCATAGGATCAAGAACATCTCTCTGGACTGGCCTCTCCCAAATCTGCTCTGAAGCTTCCCCAACCCCTCCCTCCCTCAACCCCTACTTCCCTGTGATATTCGACATTCTAGTCTCATATTTATTATTACAGCAATGATGTGGCTGCACCCCAGTTTTACTAAGTACAAACACCGAGCGAAAGACAGCCCCTGAACTCATGCTCTAAATAGAGAAGGCAGCTAAAGGAAGTTAGTTCCACATCACTTTTACAGGGTGGGCTGAGAGGGAAGAGGACATTAAAGCCATGTCTACACTATCCCAAATCTTCAAAATGGCCGTGCAAATGACCATTTCGAAGTTTACTAATGAAGCGATGAAATACATATTCAGTGTCTCATTAGAATGCCGGTGGCTGCGGCACTTCAAAATTGTTGCAGCTCACCACTGTGCGGCTTGTCCAGACCGGGGGGGTGGTCTTTTAGAGAGGACCCCACCACCTTCAAATTCCCCTTATTCCTATCCCATTAAATAAAGGGAAGAAGGATTCTTTTGAAGATGGGGTTTACTTTTGAAAGAGCAGCATCTACACTGGCTTTCTTGTTTTGAAAGAAGAATATGCAAATGAGTTGCCAAGCACGCAAATTTATACCTCATTTGCATTTTTGATTTACCTCATTTGCATACCTCTTCAAAAGAGGAATGCAAGTGTAGACACACCCTAAGTGACTTACCCAAGATCATATCCAAAGGCCATGTCAGAGTCAGAAACTGAACCTAAATCTCCTTTGGACCTGCCTGCTACCCTAAACACAAAACCATCCCTCCTCTCTGACCCACCTCTCCCTCTTCAGGACCTGGTGTGGCCTGCCACGTCTCCTACTGCAGTGAGACGGACCCCAGAGCTCCCTTCGGACTGCCCAGTCCCCTTTCTGAAGCCATTGCTACGGAAGCTTGAAATCCTCCCCTCAGTTCTCAGGAGCTGCAAGTAGAGTCCCCAGCTAGGGGCCTGACAGGCCCAAAGGCCCTGTGATGCAGCTCTTACTCAAGTGGAACTCCCGTCTACACTAAATATGGAGCTCTGGAGTAATGCACAGAATAGCTTGAGCTCAGCTCCCACACCATAAGTTGTTTTACTTTACTGGGGTACCCATGAAGCCCCCTCACAGAAACTGATGTTAAGAGGGACTTTTAACACTTCAACAGCAAATGGAGCAGCGTGTTTTCCATTAGAGGCTGAGGAAGTACTGCCACTGTAACGTCAACTGTGAAAGCTAATGAAGCCCAGGTTGTGGAAATGGCCTTTGATGTACAGATGCCTGAGGTCACAGTGGTTTTCAAAGGTGCCAATGCCACTTTACCAGCAGGAAACGCTATGTTACATCACCATCAGGTTGTCTGGGCGAGGGCCCAATGATTCTTTTCTGGAAATGAGCATGTTTGTTGTTCAGCTACTTGTGTGTGATGGTAGTGGTAAGCAAGGGTGTTCTCTAGAGGAGAAATAAATCCACTGCGGCAGTGTCATTTCCACCCAGCTACAGAAGTACATAAATAGGGGTATTTGAATGATGGTAATCCGGGAGCTTAGAGATGGCAAAATCCAATGCAGCTCTTGGCCAATAAGCAGCTGCTACTGCATCCATAATGTAGAGAGACAGGCTGACAAAAGTCAGGCAATTCAAAGCAGAGGCTTGACACTCCACCTTTGGCTCATACTGTTGTGGGGGAGGGAAAGCACACAATGAGCCTGTCACCTGTAGCTCTGAATTTCATTCCTTTGCTTGAATAGTAACCGTGAGTAAGCCGTGCTAGTCTGTACACTATCGAAACACAAAGCAGCCAAGTAGCACTTTATTAAATATTGAGTCTGTTCTGGTCTGGCTATGGTCTGAAGAAGTGGGTCTGTCCCACGAAAGCTCACCTAATAAACTATTTTGCTAGTCTTTAAAGTGCTACTTGACTGCTTATTCCTTTGCTTGGTGTGTCTCACAGCCTCAGGTCACGTAATGTATATTACTTATTTATGAGCCTAGAGGGTCCTGTCTCCTAGGGGCCCAGACCCTGTAGGAAGAAGCTGATGGAGTGTGCCACTGTAAAGGGTTAATACGAAGCAAGGAAGTTCTTAAAAATATATTTTACCATATAGACTGCAAGTGCCCGCAAAGAGCTAATTTGGTTTACTGATGCAGTGTTTCTAGACTTTTGTGAGTTTATAGTTCAGAAGCTGAAAAATGATTAGCCTGTGCTGTAGAGGAATCACTCTAAGTATATTTATAAAAACAATGCTGGTTTGGTGCTAAATGAACATAAACCAAGAAAAAAAAATCTAATGTCAAAAGACGAAGGGAACAGGCTCATCTTGCATTTCCTTTCCATGCAAAACTCTCTAACTTCAATGGCACTTCAATGGTGGTTCTGTGTGTGAAATGACCATAGGATTAGATTAAGAAGAATCGGCTCTAAAGACTAGAAGGCAATAGAAAAAGGCTTATAAAGAAGAACTGCTGGCAAACATCAGACCTTTAAACTATATATATATATATATATATATAAAACTGCATCTCCATTCCCCTCAGCACATTGGCTGAAAATTCATGTAGGGAGCCTCCATTCTACAGTTTCCTAGCAGAGAGCCAGGAGCTGAGCCCCACAGAGCAGAATTGACATCAGTGGGAGATTTGGGTGATCAGCTGCAAGCTGGGAGCTCCGATAGGGCTTGCTGAATCTGCCGGGCCCAGCAACTTGCTGAAAAATGATGTCCTCAGTCACATCAGCAATAGTGTGTCTTAATGTCAGTTTTAAAAATGGCTTCCTTCCTTGTGTGACGAAGATAACACCACTCATTAAAACACACAAGGACCCAAAGCTGGACTCCTTGAACACACCACACTCCATCTGCCAGGGGAGTACGTGGGGCATGCAAGACATGGCCCATACTGTTCCCTATAAAATTCTGATGTCTAGACAGCACTGGGAACTTGATTTACAGTCTGTGATAGGAGTTCTCCTATCATCAATGCCAGAGACCGTGTCACTTTTCAGAAAAATGGTGGCCGCCAGCAGGAGGCTCAGCAATGCAGATTTTAATCAAATCAACTTCATTCCAAATGCAATTCACAGTTTGTCCATGGTGAAAAGTGCTTCTTGCCACCTGGCCACCTAGGCCATTATGCTGAACATAACACATTTCAATTTGGACAACGCTTTTCACATCCAGCAATGCCCCCAAAGCACTTTGTAATTGGACTGACTCGACATTTTGTGCCATTTTAATAGATTACTGTAGATAAAAACATGACATAAATCACCTAAGATACTACCAACAATTAATGACTAGACTTGGTCTCATCAAATAAACACAACGTTAGACAGAATGTAGCCAAAATGTTAGTGCTTTGGTGGTTTTGGTTCAGTGTTCCACTGAAGAAAGAACTGTTTGCATCTTGTAAAAGAAGTTTCAGTATGTTGTGCATTCATTACTGAAATATTAACTGCAAGGGCCTTATATGTTATATATTTGAGAGAGTTTGTGCACCTGTCTGTGTGTATGTCCATCCATGAGTCCATTTGCTCAAGAATTCCTCATAAGTGGTAAGAGCTAGGACCACCAAATGTGGTATGCAGCGTCTTCTTTTCGTAACTTAAAGCCAAGGCAGGGCTTGGTTGTGCCAGGACAAAGGGATGCGCACCGAATGAGACTGTTGCTTAACAAATGGAAAGGGAGGGGTCTCATAGCAGGGACAATTATGCTTACAGATGACCACAGAAAGGCAGCAAGCATACTAGCCCCAGGAACCAGCTGACATAGTGCCTGCCACCCGGGGTCAACCCTGCGGCAAACCTGGTGGCCACCGCCCCCCCAGTTCCTACTTTAAGTGCCCTACACCTCCCAACTTCCTGCTCTGTCTCTTGCACTCTCTGTTCTGAGCTCACCCTCAGCCGAGTCCTGCACGCCCACATGCCTCGCCTCCTACTCAGAGCCTCCGGTATCCCCAAGCTCTTGCCCTGATTTCTGTAACCTCACACACCCCAAGCGACCTGCCCTGAAGCGTGTGAGCCATGTAGTACACCACAAACATTGTCTGAGCCCTAAGGGCAGTGATAGGCAGCGGTCGGCCACTGTGGCTAGTACTTTTGGATTTATTCCTGAGTCACTGATGCTCAAGCAGTGTAGAAGAGGGTCTTCATTTTAACAGAAGACACAGTCTAAATCCGCCCCAATTAAGATCAGTAACTGGAGAGATACAGCTGACTGCTTTCTCACTGGAGGCTAACAGCTCTAGGGGAATTTGCTACTGTAGCACTGATAGAGGTTGAAGACGATTCTTCTGCACAAGAGCAATTGCCATTAGTGTTAGGAAGCATCCCGTATTAGGTATTTTTGTTTGGAAAAGGGCTAGTTCCAGAAGCCCTGCAGCAAAAAGGGAATGATTAAGGGAAAGAGCCTCCATCAACAAACCCAGTTATGTGGCTGTGCACAAATCAGCAAGTTCTGAAAGCTTGTCCCATGCAGAGAGCACTAAATTTCCCTCACCTAAGGCGATTTTTGTGAGGGGAAGGGAGGTGCCAGGTTACTCTAATGGTTACTGTGGCGGGCTGCTGCAGGTCAGGCTTTTGGGTGCTATTCCCAGGCCTGTCACAGATTTCCTGGGGGACCCTGGGCAAACTTCTTAACCTTTCTGTGCTTTCCTAGCTGAGCTGCACAATAGAAAGAATGAGCTGTGCTTCACAGGGAGGCTTGTGGCGTGATTGACTAATGCTTGTGATGGCCTCTGAGACTCACAATGAAACTTGCCGCAGATGGGGAGTGATTTTATTAGAATGATGCTATACCCTGTTGGCCTGTCACCCCGTACCACTGTGACTGGTTTCAGTGGGAGTGCTGTGTGTGGATATGGCTGCGATGCTGGCCAAGGAGGCAGCTTTTCCTTGCACCATTGTTAATGTCTGTGCTGCAGACCATCTGTTTTTGTGGTCCAAGGGAATGAAGCTTGCATAGATACCAGCCACAGCCTTTGGTAAGCCCAGAAGTGGGGCTTGGCATGGTTCCTTGCACTAGCCGCTGACTGCTGCTCAGTGGAAATGCCCTGGTCAGGACTCTCTGCATTTTTGTGTGGGCAACTCAGGACAAGGGGCTTGAGTCATCCTTGGAACACGGTGCTCCCGCTTTCAGCGTTCATTGTGGCTGTGCTTGTCTCCCCTCTGGGGGGGCAGTAATGAGCAGCATGGAGGTGTCACTGGCAGCATGGCCGCCTGCCTAGTGGGAGGAATGGCGAGCTCTGCAGCAGGTTCTAGCCACAGGGCTGACCTGTGGGAGCGACTGGGAACAGCTGTGTGTTTTAGGAGGCCACAAGCACCAGCTCCAGGTAGGGGTGTGACCTCCACCGGAAAAGCTGTGAGGGAAATGGGGAGACCTGACCCAGCACAAGCTCCCTGCAGCTGAAGTGCCGGGGGTGGGGTGGCCCATCACTGTCGTAGAGCATGACTATGTTTTCAAGGTATGGAGCAAGCTACTGTGCTGGCTGTGTGGGTAGGGGTTAGCAAGGCAGGCATAGGAGAGTTGTTCCAGCTGGGGAAAGGAGAGAAGGGAAAGCTGTTTCCCTCCTTATGTTTGGCATCCCTTTTCTTCCTTCGCTGTACTTGCTCCTCTGCTCCATTGGCCTCTCCCTCTCCTTCCAGCTCCCTCCCCGCAAGGTATGGGCGCTTCCCCTCACTCACTGGCACACTTTTTCTTGCTATCTCTACATGCTCACTTAGTCCTTTGGTCTGTGCCTTGCCACAGCCAGCTGGACTGCCAAGCTGCCTGGAACCACACCAATCTCCACACTGCCCAGGGAGTCTCTAACCCTACATGGAGCTGATCCAAGCCAAGGCAATCTGGCTCCAGCCAGGTGCTCACTGAGAGGCTTCATAGACTGGGGGGAGACTGGTCAGCAGCATGTGGCAGGCTCAGCAGGGTATCGATGTGCCATTCATTCCGCCAGGCTGCTGCCAGCTTCTTCAGGTAACCACACTGCAGTGTCCCCCCGCAATCACAATTAAACCAAGACAAAAAGCAGTCCAGCAGCACTTTAAAGACTAACAAAATAATTGATTAGGTGGTGAGCTTTCATGGGACAGACCCACTTCTTCAGACCATAGCCAGACCAGACCAGACTCAATATTTAAGGCACAGACAACCAAAAACAGTAATCAAGGTTGACAAATCAGAAAAAAATTATCAAGGTGAGCAAATCAGAGAGCAGAGAGGCCGGGGGGTGGGGAGGGAGTCAAGAATTAGATTAAGCCAAGTATGCAAAAGAGCCCCTATTGTGTCCCAGAAAACTTGCATCCCGGTTCAAACCATGTGTTAAAATGTCGAGTTTGCATATGCAAATTTTTGGGACACTATAGGGGCTCTTTTGCGTACTTGGCTTAATCTAATTCTTGACTCCCTCCCCACCCCACCCCCGCCTCTCTGCTCTCTGATTTGCTCACCTTGACCATTTTTTTCTGATTTGTCCTCCTTGATTACAGGTTTTGGTTCTCTGTGTCTTAAATATTGAGTCTGGTCTGGTCTGGCTACGGTCTGAAGAAGTGGGTCTGTCCCATGAAAGCTCATCTCCTAACAAATTATTTTGCTAGTCTTTAAAGCTACTTGACTGCCTTTGTTTTGATAGTATATAGACTAGCCCAGCTTTTCGCTCTGTTATTAATTAAACCAAGGGTTGTGTAAAGCCAACAGGGACCATTCTGGAAGCAGGGGCAGCCTCAGCTTCAGGGACACATGGTCCATTCTGCATCCACTCCAGAGACTGAGCCATTGGTCTACTTCCGTGCTGTCACTTTTGTGCTGCTGACTGAATGGCAAGCGCCCAAGGGAGAAAAAGCTTAGCTAGTTTGCTGGAAAAATGGGAAACTGGTGCCCATGCAGCTCTGTCAGCTCTGCCTGAAGCCTGGCTGGGAATTTGGGGGGTGCAAAGAAAATAGGATTGAGCTGAAAAGCAGCCAGTGTGTTTTGAACCTACCTTCACAGCTGTGCTAACCGAAACAAAGCACAACCTGCAGTGTCTGCTGAGTGATATACAATGTGTGCAGCTGCACATATGGCTAGTGAGAGCTGCAAACTTGTAAGTGCAAATGAATAAATTCATGTTAAAGGGCCTGCAGTGGTTTCAGGCACACTGCTGCTAGTGGATTCATTGTGTATTTTGAAACAACATTCTTTGGTGAAATCAGGTAGTCGTTGGGGGCTGGGAGAGATGCTTAAAATACAGCAGCAAAACCAATCAGTGCAGTGTAAAAATCCCTATTGTGGTGTTACCACTGTCTGTATTCATCATCTCTTGGGACACAGTGGAGGTCCCTGGCTCAGATTGAACACACAGGGAGAGAGCCCTGGGGCTTGGAGCTGCCTCCCCGTCCCTTCAGCCCTTATCTCTGCCACATTTACTCTCAAGGGCAACTTTAGTCCAAGGTGGGGTGATTCATGGCTGAGGAGGCAATCAAAAGATGGTAACGAGCCTCTCCTTCCAAATGAATGTTATGCAACAAAAGCCAGCGCGCATCTGTTCACCCCACCCTCAGTAAGAAGGGCGTCAGAGAGGCCTGGCCTGTGCATTGCCACCAAATGGGACTTCCCTGGCCAAATGTGGATGGCCAGTCCAGTGCAAGCACCAGGGAATGGCTGAGCCTGTTCCCTTTCTGGCACTCACAGCTTTTCAGGTGCTGCTTAGCCCAGACTTGCTTTAGTGGCAGTTTTAAAACTGATGCCATCTTGCTGAACTCCCGTTTCCTGGCCCTGCTAAGACATTGTCTGAAGCTTGCACTGCAAATCCAGACTAATCCCAACCAGAAAAAGTGCACTGAGTTTGGAGCTTTGGCTCCTGTGTAAGAAACCGATCACCCTGCACAGGGCTGCATCTTGGCCACATCTTTCCCCAGCTGTGCCCCTGTCTGTGGCTGTCCCTGGGCTGCACAGGCCCCACAGCAAACAACAGCTGCTCTGGCAGTCTACTAGGAGCACACAAGGGGGCAAGCGGGCCAGGTTGTAACGCCCGTGCTCCAGCAGCAGCTCCAGCGCCAGGAAGGTGGCAGCGCGCTGCAAGCCTGGGGACAGCTAAGGGGAGATAGACACTAAGGAACAGGCTCAGCCCTCCTGCCCCGGCCCTCTGGCTGCATGAAACCAGGCGCCTGCTCACTCGGGAGGGGAAAGCTGGGCAAACCCTCTGAGCCAAGGCCGCTGCTCCAGCCAGGCTCCACGTGGCGCCCAAGGGCGCTCTGCTTGCATGGGGGGAGGGGCACGGTTTCATCAGCATCAATAACCGTGGGCTCAGCACCCAATCTACTATATCATCTATCCATTCTCTGTGGGGTCTGCCTCTCCTATTTGAACCGTCCACCATGTCAAATACCAGTGTCTTGATTTTCTTCATTCATCGTTCATTGTGCAGCTATGCTCAAATAGCTGTAGCTTCTGTTTTATAACCTTCTGCAGTAGGGGCTCTTTTGGCTCTATCTTTCTATATAGTTCCTCATTGGTGACCTTCTACAGCCAGCCTCTTCATAGGATCTTTCTATAACAACCCCTTTTGAATGCCAATATTTTTCTTCTTGAATCTTTTGTTATCACCCCATCACAGCTGTACCACATGCTGCTGAATACACATTTTCAAGCTGGCTTCATTCCTAAGCTAATTGGTTTGGCCCCTTGTTTTTTGGAACTATCATCTCAGCAAACAGTTTGTGCATTACCTTTCGCTAGGATGGGCAGAGAGAGCTTTCCTCACTCCTTTCCAGCCAGTGATGGTACAAAGGGGTAAGATTTCAAAAATGTGGACTGGGCTGGGAAGTGAGTTTTCAAGCACTTTGAAAATTTTACATTTTTTTTTCCCCATATCCTCAACTAAGCCAGGCCTGGGGCTGGGTTTCGCTTATGTTTTCATAGAATCCTAGACCTGGAAGAGATCGTGAGAGGCCATCAAGTCCAGTTCTCTGCACTCATGGCAGGCCCAAGCACTGTCTAGACCATCCCCGATAGGTGTTTGTCTAAGCTGCTTTTAAATATTTCCAGTGATGGAGATTCCACAACCTCGCTAGGCAATTTATTCCAGTGTTTGACCACCCTGACAGCTAGGAAGTTTTTCCTAATGGCTAACATAAACCTCCCTTGCACCAGTTTAAGCCCATTGCTTCTTGTCCTGGCCTCAGCGGCCAAGGAGAACAATTTTTTCTTTCTCCTCCTTTGTAATCCACTTTTAGCCTTTGAAAACTGCTATCATGCCCCCTCTTGGTCTTCTCTTTTCCAAACTGAACAAGCCCAATTCTTCCAGTCTTCCCTTATAGCTCAGGGACTATAGTGTTGCATGTATCAATGTGCTAGCAGGAGTGGTCATTAGCCAGACCACAGGTCACATCTGGATCTCCCAGACACTTTTGAATGGACCCTGAAATATTCGTATTTACTTACTACTATTATTATTGTTATTTTTGTTCTATGGTGATGTTCGCTGGAGTCTAGCCTGGATCATATTGTGACCAAACAATCTGGACCTGGACAAAAAGTAATTGACCATCCCTGCTCTACAGTACATTATGACAAGACCTGGGAGTCAGAGTAGGAATCAGCGGAACATGCTGTATTTTCAAAGACATATCCTGTCCCTACATGAAGCTGAGCTGTGGCTTTACATACCATGCATCCAAGTGAACAATTTTTGTTTGCTGCTGCTGATAGCCAACTCTGTCCTAGGAATGGCACAAGCATTAACAAAAGAGACAGGCCTTGGGCCAAAATACTGCCAGACTAAAGTACTCCCAGCAAGCAGTCAAGCCAGGCTGCTCTGGTTGGCAGTATCAGCGAGGTAGCCATGTTAGTCTGTATCTTTGAGAACAAGAAGAAGTCCTGTGGCACCTTATAGACTCTCAGATATTGTGGAGCATGAGCTTTCGTGGGCTTCAGGTTTAAAAAAAAAAAGCTCATGCTCCAAAATATCTGTGCGTCTATAAGGTGCCACAGGACTTCTTCTTGTTCTGGCTGGCAGTGTTACTTTACTGCACAGCATAACTGTATCCTAGGTCACTGTAAGCTGTTGTAGTGAGGTGTGACCTGGGGCAAGCTTTGCCTTGGGAGCTGCTAACTAAAGCTTGGGCTAGCAGTCTTAATATTAGCAGCAGTGCTATGTTCCCAGTGCGTCAGGGGCTCCAAGCCTCGGGGGGTGGGGTGCGGGGGCGATTATGCTAAACGAGGGCACTTTGCACTGTGAAGGCCACCGGTGCATGTTACGTGTCACATTTGGTTTTGTTACTGGCAGAATTCCTTTGGACCATGTCAATGTCAAGTGGCACTTCAGTGCTGGCTTGCTCCCCTCCCCGGGCTCTGCCACTGCTGTGCCTGCCGGCACAGCCACCCAGTGCTAAGTGTTACACCGCTGAGGGAGAGCACACTCCCTGTCACCCAGGGCGTGGCCCCGCTGGCTGCCCACGGAGAGTGGTTAGCGTGTGCTGCAGACGAGCGCCTGACATTTTCAGACCGTGGTGGGACAAGGCTTGGTGAGTGTGAGGGCCCTGCCCTGGGCACATTGCTCTGTACAGGTTGGCCTATCCGGCACAGGTGCCTCTGGTCCCAGTGCTGGACAGGGGAGCTGGGCTGACTATCAGAGAGAGACGTTATTGTTGTACTGTAACGAGTCTGATTAACATGCTCCTTACACTTTCTCTTAGTTTCCTGAGCTCCTAGCAACAGTGGACAAAGGAGTGGGATTGTCCTGGGCTCTGCGGGACATGGGGCAGCCTTTGATCTGCCACCATTACAGTCAGACAGACCGACAGACACACAGACACGGGCTGGCAAACTAGAAAGCCAGCGGTGCCCTGAACATCTCTGTTTAAAAGAGTACAGCTGCCCACCCCCAGCTCGCCTCCAGCAGCCAGCCATGGAACCGTGCTGGTGGGAGCAAGCCTGCGTGGGAGAGGGGTGGCCTAGGGGCGTGCCCCCTAACTCCTGGGCTCCAGCAACTCTGGATGGCAGGGGCCCCTCCCCATGTGGGGCACCACCATGTGTCAAAGGACGACGCGGGGTTGGGAGCCTAGTGGGGACTTGCACAGCCTGCCTGGCACTCACACCATAACAGCGGCTGCAGTGAGGCTGGCTGAGCTCAACACCAGGCCCTAGGATCTTGTGTGTGAGTTTGCAGTGCCACTTGGGTCTGACCCAGCTGCCAACCTGAGATGGTGCCTGGGGTGTGGGGTGGCAGGGGGGCCTGTGACACCCCCATGTGCCAGGTGGCCAGACCAGGCTAAACCTCAGTAGCCCTGCAGCCCCACAGGTAGCACACCTCCAGTGAGTAACTGTGCCCAGTCTGGTTCCAGGGTCCAGAAGCCCTGGGCTCTGTTGCCTTGGTACCCGGCCTTATGTATTCAGTACTTAGCACCTGCTCAGCTAGTGTGGGTGAGAAAGGGCTAGCAAGCCAGCTGGTCCCTGGTTTGTGAGAGCCCACCCAGGCTGTACAACCAAGCCCTGAGCCCAAAGAGATTGTGAAGCACTGTGCCACACGTTGCCCAGGTGGAGCCCCTGCACCCCTTGGCCCTGAGAAGGGCGGCTGAGGCAGCGCTGTCCCCCTGCCCCACCTGCTCTCTCGGGTGGCTGCTCTCTGCAGGGACTAATGAAGTGGGCCCCAGCCTGGTGAACAGGTGTTCTCTGGTGCTGGCCTGGGGGGGGTATTGCTGCCAGTCTGCCAGCTGCAGGGCAGGCTGGGTGTGTCTCTTGTTCAGATGGCCACACAAAGAAATTGTCCGCCCCCCCCTCCCACTACCGCTCACCTGCCCCAAACACAAACCACTAGCTCTGAGCAGCAGAAAAGGGGCTTGTGCTTTGCCTCCCCAAGGCAGCTCTGGTAACTCCAGCTCTTCCTCCAGCCCAGCCTGCACTGCCACAGCTGGGGTCTGCATCTTCCCCAGACCCTTGCACAAGCAGTTCTCAGCGCAGTGCCCAGGCAGGCCATGCCCTTTGGCTGGGCTCCAGCCCCTCCCTCTGACCTCCCCCAGGCCTGATGTGCCTGAGCCAGACCCTGGCCATGGGATTGGCTGGCACTGGGGTTCATCCCCGCTCGCCTGTTGGGCGCACCAGGGCCTGGGGAACAGTGACCTGGCCACAGCTGTCTGGCTGTTTGGCAGCCCTGAGCAGAGCAGCCCGGGGCGGGCCAGACTAGGCAGGAGCCAAACCAGACAGCCCTGAGCATGGAGTGGGCTAGCTCCAGGCAAGCTCCACTGGGGCCAAGTGGCAGCACCCAAAGGCTGTGGGCTTCTTTCTGCCACTGGCAGGCCTGGACCACACAGACAACACCCTACTGGACACCAGGGCTCACTGCCTGTGGCAGCCAAGTGGCCCAGGTGGTGGCATTTACATGCTCAGCCCAGATTCCAGGCACGGAACTAGAAGTGCTCCTTTCCCTAGGAGCACCCAGAAAAATACCTCTGCACCGGGCACTCTGCGTGTGCGCGCGCGTGTACATACACCTCCGCACAGAGCACTGTGTGTACATACACCTCTGCACCGGGCAGAGAGTGTGTGTGTGCGTGCGCGTGCGCATACACCTCTGCACAGGACACTGCAAAGGGCATCCAGCAGCTCGGGAGCAGAGGCGTTTCTGCTTTGGGGAGCCCGCGCCACTGCCTCCCGGGCGCCCCTTCCCGCCGCCTGTGAGCGGCAACTGTCGCGCGAGTGCAGGGCTACCCCCCGAAAGGGACGGCGGGCGGGGCACGCAGGTGCTCACGCCCGCAGCTGAGGGCCCTTCGTTTTCCACGTTGTCCCCTTCCCCTCTGAACCCCGGCGCTGGGCGGCAGGGAGGGAGGGGCCGTGGCATGGCAGGAGGGTGCTGCTGGCAGCCCTGCACCTCGGGGCGTGGCTCGCTGTGCCCAGCAGTGGCACCTAGATCACGCCCCCAGCGGCAGGAAGCGCGACTCCCCTCCACTCCGCAGCAGTAGCCGAGCGGCCCCGGCACTGGGCTCCGGAAGGCCCCGCTTTGAGTTCCTCCCGGGCTAGCTAGGCCGGCTCGCGGCTGCGGGTCCCTCCCACAAGCGCGCTGCAGCCCAGCCCCGCCAGGCGCCCCCCGCCCTCAGCGATAGGCACAAATCCCCGCCGCTCGGCTTTGGCCCCCAGCGGCCTTCCGGGCGCACGAGAACCGGACCCCACGGGGCGCTCCCCGGCGGACAGGGAGACCCGCAGCTGGGCGCAGCCTCCGCCACCGGGGCAGGAAACTGGCTTGGCCCCGCGCTGGCTCTGCGCGGGGAGCCGCGGCTGGAGCCAGGCCCTGACCTCTTCCCCTGCCGCCGGCGGGAAAGCAACGGAGCCGTTCTCTAGGCTCGCCCCTGCCCCGGGCGCGGCGCTCGGGGGATAAAACCACCTGCGCGCCGCGGCTCTTGGGGAGATTAATGATAAGATCCCGCAAACTCGGCCTCCCGCGCCGGGCCGGCCGCCTCGCGGTGCACGTGGGGATTTATTGGCGGGAGCGCCGCCGCCCGGCTCGCTTTCTAAGCCGTCGTTTCCCTCCCAGGAGCTCGGCTAATGGTCTCCTCGGGTGTCCCACCCGCGGGGCGATGACCGCGGGGCCGGGCCCAGGCGGCCGGGAGGCGGGTAGTCTTTCACTGCGCGCATCAGCCGCCAGCGCCCGGCCCCAAGGCGGGGGCCGTGGCTCTTCCCGCCGGCGCTGCCCCTCGCTGCAGGGGGCGCTGTGGGCGCGAGGGCTCAGTGGGGCAGGCCTGTGGCTTTGAGCCCTGGCTGCTTCCCCTCTCCCCCGACTGTCTTTGCGTCCCCCGGGCTAGAGCGGCCCGGCAGCTCCGGCGCTGAGCCCCGGCCTGCTGCAGTGGGAGGCGGGGCGCCGGGTTAGGGGAAAGGGCGACACTGCATGGGGCGGGGAGTGGTGCAGCCAGGGGAGACCAGCCAGCGGCAGGGCCCGGCAGCTCCTCTCCCCGGGACTGGCTCTGTCCTCCCAGCCGCGCGCGCGGCTCTGCTCTGTCACCTCAGGCCGCTCCCTGGGCCCTGCAACCTCCACCGTACCCGGCCCCAGCAGCGTCTCCAGCCTGCCCTGCGGGCCCGCTAGTAACTCCGGGGACGTCGCTGGGGTTTCCTCGTCCCCGCCCGATCCCGCCCTGGGCGTGTCCCTGCGGCTACAGGTGCTGCCGCCCCGCGCCGCCTAAAGCGGTTCCATCCTACACAGGGGCCAGCCCCAGGCGTATCTGTCCGGCCCCGGCCCCGCCCTGCAGCCGCCATACACCGCCCGTCTCGCCTGGCCGGGGAGCAGCTTCTGCCCGTGGCCGCGTTGCGCCCTGGGGCTGTTCCTCTGCCTTGCCCCGGCCCGATCCGGCCTCCAGGGGGCTGTGCAGGACCCGGGGCGGCCCGTGGCGCCGGACAAAGCCTCAGGGGCCCAGCCTCAACCGAGCCGGGGCGGCCGGCAGCTCCCTGGAGGGGCTGGGCAGGCTCAGCGCGCCGGGGCTCAGCGGCAGCCCGGTGCAGATCGGAGCGCCCCTCCCCGGCCTTGCCCCGGCTCGCTCGGAGCGGACGGGGCTGGGCTCCTGCCCGGTCCTGCGCTCCCTTCCCGGGGCGGGGCGGGGGGCAGGAGCAATCGGAGCCGCTCCCGGGTTGGGCTTGACCCTGGCGCTCCCGCAGCGCCTCGGGCCCTCGCTTAACTCCCTCCGACCCATGTAAGGCCGGTGCTGTAGCGCAGAAGGCGAATAAAAAGCCCGGGGCTGGGAGAAACGCCGAGCGAAGGGGAGGCAAAAGCCCCGGGCCCGCCTGCACCAGCCGCTGAGGGGCGAGGGAGGCGGTGAAAAATGAAACTAACAACTGTTTTCTATTTACAAATTTAAATCAACAGAACAGCCTTCCCCGCGGAGTGTGTCTGAGCGCGGCAGCCTTGCTGCTGTGGAGGTCATGAAAAGGGGGGTGCATAGTTTAAAACTTCCCATTCTGGTAATTTCTTAAAGAACAGTCGTTCATAGTCTGAACACAAAAGCTCATGATTTAATGAGGAACAGAAACAAAATCTCTGATTGTTGGTGTTTCAAACTTCATTGGAGTCCTCTGGCAACCACAAGTTGATCCTCCGCGGCTTCAATACCCTTTAGCCTTCGATATAAGAGTACATGCTGAATAGAGAACAATGGCTGGTTGTTATGTTTATTTACCCTTACTACAAGCTGGGTTAACCTCTTCAAAACAGCTTTGCTAAGCCCGTTAACCACACGGCCCATATGACCTGGAGCCGTATCTCTAATGTGATGCAAATCTGACTCCAGACCATATGCACGAGTTCTGCTGCATTGTGTCTCCCCAACTCCACAAGTTTATTGCCGTTCAACCCGTCCTGGTCTTTACTTTTGTCGGAGGAAAGGGGTTGAATGCCACCCACTTAACAAAAAAAAAAAGTCAAGAGTCTGGCATTAGGGCACTTTCATTTTTTAATGATTGTTGTACATTTATAGCAGGAACAAAAGCTCACACAAGGAAAATGATTTTCATTACAAGGATTTGAACTGTTAATAATTTTGCAAGAGTTTGCCCTTCAGAAGACAAATTCGAGGACAGCAAATATTGTAGGAGTGGGGAAAAGCACAGATAAACAGATGCATTTGACCTGGTTTTCGTCCCCTCTGTGATTTTAGAAGAGCTGATTTTTGTACCAACCCAGATGTTGCTGCTGTCCCCTAGTGAAGTCATAATCCTGTGGTTGTAATAATTATGATGATGTCATATCTACAGCAATATGACTTCACTCCAGGATCCAAACCAAGGAGCACACAAGCTGCGCTGGAGCAAGCACTAATTTAAATTGGACATACTTGTGGTAATTAGTGGGTCTGGCAAGAAAAATTATGTCAGAGCTGCAGAAATGTAAATGGAGTTCTGCTTAAATCGGATGTATTTACATTTTCCCCAAAGTTGTATAGTCGTTCCTTAAAACTGCTTCTCTGGCCACATGGTGAGAGCTTCATTTACTAGATCAGTTTTTCTTGATGGCTGTGGCAAGCGTAACAATGTTCTGAGCCTGTTTCAGTAATGGCATGTCTATCATACTCCCATGGAAAGTGAAGGCTCCCTGGAAAACAGAAAATATGAGCTTCCTAAAAGAACCTTTTTAAATTATATGTTATTTTGTGTTTGTTTTTTTAACATCCCTCCGTAAAACAAGGAGCATTAGTTCCCACATGAATCAAACTGATTCGTCTTGTGTAGCCTTAGGAAGGAGCCAAACCAAACAATAAAAAGCAAATTAAATACAAGGATGAGGGGGGGAGCAGAGAAGTTCAATGAAACCCACACTTCATCACACTGTGTGGGAACGAGCTTATGTATTATGCCCCCCTCCATCTGAAAACCTGGCAGAGGGCAGAAATGATCCACTCACAAGGGCAGGTGAATTTAAGGGCACGCTGATGAACACACAAAACATGTACTGATATGTGAAAATAGCCCTAAAAGAAATGGAAGCTTGTTACAAGGAGACAAACTGACAGAACAGGTTGAGCCCCTTTTATAGAGGTGATCAGACCATCCTCACTCATCGCACAGAAGTGAGCCGAGGACCTGAGTTTACCGTGAGCAACCTTTCAGGTTAGATGATTTCTAACTGATTATAGCATAATATTACTGATTCTTCCCTTGATGATACTGCACTTAGACCCCTTCACTTAATATTTCACAAAATGCAAGAGGCAGAAGCATTATTATCCTTTACATATGGGAAAACTGAAATAGACGTGGGCCCTTAGCCTTTTTTGGGCAATCTCCTATTAGAACTCCATAGGTAGGACAGTTACCCTGCAGGGCCTTCTGCTGCCATGCCAGAGCTCCTGGCATTTCTCCTTTCCTCAGATGCTCTCCTTCCCATATGGTGATAAGACAGGAAACAAAGGGTAGGAATAAATGTTAAGTTTTCAGAATGGAGAGTGGGAGCTAATGGTGGTCCCCAAGGGTTTGTACTGGGACCAGTCCTATTCAACCTATTATTAAATGATCTGGGGAAAGGGGTAAACAGTGAGGTGGCAAAATTTGCAGATGATACTCAACTGCTCAAGATAAAACAAACCAGCAGTCACGTAGCACTTTAAAGACTAACAAAATAATTGATTAGGTGATGAGCTTTCGTGGGGCAGACCCACTTCCTCAGATCTAGAGATAGTTAAGAACAAAACAGATTGCGAAGAGCTTCAAAAAGATCTCACAAAACTAAGTGACTGGGTGACAAAATGGCAAATGAAATTTCATGTTGATAAATGTAAAGTAAAGTAAAATAGTCCTAACTATAAATACAAAATTTAGCTATAACCACCCAAGAGAGAGATCTTGGAGTCACTGTGGATATTTCCCTGAAGGCTCTGTCTAGACTGCAGGCTTCTGTTGACAAAAATTCTGTCGACAGAAGTTTTGTTGACAGAGCACACGTCCAGAGTGGAGATCTGTTGGAAGAGATCTGCTGGTCAGGACCATTCTATTGACATCCCTATACACCTCCTTCCATGAGGAAGAAGGGATGTCTCGACAGAGGGTGTTTTTCTGACATTTGGCCCCATTTGGATGGGCCAAATGTTGCAAAAGCCTCTCCTGACAGAACTGTCCTGGTGTGCAATTTGCGTATCTTTTGCCAACAGTTCCCTGCAGTCTAGACACAGGCAAAACATCCAGTCAGTGTGCAGCAACAGTCAAAAAAGCAAACAGAATCTTACGAATCATTAAAAAAGGGATAGAGAATAAGAGAGAATATCTTATTGCCTCTGTGGTTACATGTACACTACGAGATACATTCAAATTTATTAAAATCAATTTTATCATGCTGTTTGCTTTTAAATTCGATTTTGAGTATCCTCACTTCTTACAGGCTCCCAACAAATTTGACACATTGCTTCCACACTGAAATCACCAAACATCAACAACCTCCCCAAAACAACCCCCTCCCCCCGAAAGCCACCCAAAGTACTCCCCCTTCCCAAAAGAGAACCTCTGCAAAAAACCAAACAAACCCCTGCCACTCACTGGCTCCGGTGGAAGAGCCGCTGGAGCCTGCTGGCTGGAGGCTTCTGGTCACAGGTGGCCAAGGGTGCTTCAGGGTGGGCACCTGTCCATGGGCGTCTGGCCCCACGGAGCAGGAGCCACCTGGCCGTGGAGCTGCCTGGCTATAGGGTGCCTGGCCCCATGTGGCTGGAGCTGCCTGGCTCTGGCAGCAGGAGTGCAGCAGCCCTTGTCAGTTTCCTGGCGCCCACTAGTAGCAGGGAGCTGGGAGCCAGGTGCAGTGCATAGCTTTGTGGGATACATAGGGGACACTTATAAATGCTAATAAATTTGAATGAAAGACATGGTGCTTCCACACTGCCTTTATTTGATATTTTAAACTCAAGACTGATGCTATACCCCTTTGTTAATATCAACATTTTGTTTTCGATATTAGGGCAGACTAATTCAAGCTAATGACATTTACAGTGAAGACAGTGACGTTTTAATGTCGAGCTAACTCCTTTAAATTTGATGTTATCGGATAATGTAGATGCAGATTATATAAAGCCATGTACTCCCACATCTTGGATACTGCATACGGATGTGGTCATCTCTTTTCCAAAAAAGATACATTTGCATTGGAAAAGGTCCGGAGAAGGCCAACAGGGATTTGGAAAGGGGCCATATGAAGAGAGTAAAAAGACTGGAACTTTTCAGCTTAGAAAAGAGGAGACTAAGGGAGGATATAATAGAGGTCTATAAAATCGTGACTGGAAAAAGCGGACAATGAAAAATTATTTATTTGTTCCCATAACAAAAGAAATAGGGGCCACCAAATAAATTGATGGGTAGTAGGTTTAAAACTAACAAAAAGTTGTTCGTCATGCAGTGCAGGGTAGGCCTGTGGAACTCGCTGCCAGAAGATGTTGTGAAGAGCAGGACTTTGTTAAGAGTTGAAAGAAGAGCTAGATAAATTAATGCAGGTTAGGTCCATCAATGGTTAGTAGCCAGGATTGGTAGGAATGGTGTCCTGAGCCTCTGCTTGTCAGAGGCTGGAAATGGAGGACAGGAGAGGGATCATCCAGTAAATACCTGTTCTGCTCACTCCTCTGGAGGCACTTGGCATTGGCCACTGTCAGCAGAAAGGACATTGGGCTATATGGACCTTTGGTCTGACCCATTATGGCTGTTCTTATGTTCTTTTTTACTTATTAATGCAAAACATATTTATGTTAAATGAAAGCATATCTTATATCTATTTTGCTATGAGGAATCAATTTAATAGTTTGAAAAAAAAGTCAGTACCCCAAGGATTAAATTCAGAGGTAGCATTACAGTCGTAATTGGACTTCTGCGTTCTTTTAGAAGGGATCAACTAAGTAAACAGCACAGTTGCCCTGTTACCATTAAAATGATAGGTTGGAGATTTAAAGAGGGAGAACAAAACAAAAATAGCACAGATGAACAGGAAAAGACTAGGACAGCTTTTGATGTGTAGTCCTATGTACATAGGTAACTTCGATACCTCAATCAGAATTCTACACATATGTCCAGAGGAAAATTCCTGTTTTTTGTACATGAAGTGGGAGCAGAAGCAAGATGGTGTCTTTTTTTATACACTCTGAGGTTTAATGTCTTCCTGCTAATTTGCAATAGTGAGCTAAAATCCAGAAAAAGCAATCAATTTGAGTATTTTTTATCACAGTAGCACTTTCCATTTTTAAGGTGCTGACAGCCAGTTATAATATAGTCCTGGAAATTCTCATTTGTCATTAACATCCATGGTATTTGAGCATAGTTCACATCTCCTTGGACTGGGCTCTCAGCAAAATCACTCACTTCTTGGCTGACTCCCACTCCTCGGTCACCTTTTCTGTTATAACCTGGGAGCCAACCCAGGATTTTCTAATTATCCAGACCTCACTTTTGGAGCACTGCCGTGATTCTTTGAGCAGAAGTGACATTTACTAGCAGCTGTGGAAAGTAGAGAGTGCCTAAAAGTTCAGTGAATTAGTCCCCTGAATATTTCTCATAAATCTTAGCCTTGAGTGGGGGAAGGAATACAAGAAAAGGGACAAAACACAACATAAAAGGAGGAGCGTGATCATTCTGCCAAGGTCAGATCATGAATAACTGTGAAATCATGGCCTTATGAAAGCACCATGATCTGTACAATATACACAATTATCCTATTGCTTTCCAGAGTATTTATAGAGCCCAGCAAATTGCAGACATCCACTTAATATCTACAGGTACCTGCATCCGCTGATGTGAATGCGAATATCTGCTGGGCATTTTTGTGGCTACAGATGTGGATACCAATTTTGTATCTAGAACTCTGCAAATGTGCAGCTGTCTGCTTTATATCCATGAGAATCACCGTCCCTCTATGTGGATGCAGATATCTGCGAATCATTTTTGTGGATGGAGATATCCACAAATCACTTTTGCGGCTGCAAATGTGGATACCAATGTTGTATCAACATAGGGCTCTCAGTATTTAAATATGGGTGTGCTTTAACCAAAAGTATTGCGGCCAGAAATAAGAGAAATATGGTTGGCTAGAAATTTTAGGTTGGGTTATGTGACCTGTTTGACCTTCCTTTATAATGTCTATTTCAAACAATACAGCATACATTCCATTTTCATTGCAACAGTTCTCACTAGTTGTAACAACATTCTGAGTGTCCTAAAGGTGTAACCTTACCAAGACCCGGACCCAGGAGCTTCTACCATATCAAAGCTACAGGGCTCCTCCTCCTGCCTGGGTTGACCAGTTGTGAAAGCTGATCATGGGGTAAGGGTAGCACGTGTTCCCTTTTCCAAAGATGGAGTCTCTGACTCTGCTCAGTCTGAGTGCTGTGTGGGCATTCAGGCACTAGGAAATGTCAGGGAGGCAGAGTATAGGCAGGTCTTCCTTGATGTCATACTCATGAGGAGTGAACATTTGTCCCTGACAGACTTAACAGCTGGGAAAAGACGGCACAATATCCCTACATACCCCAAAGAGATCTCTCTTGCTGTCAGGTCTATAACAGAACTCAGAGAGAAGGGGGGTGACTTAGCTACTCCCCTCTCTGTCTACTGCAGCTGCAAAAAGGTTCATGTAATTGTCACATCCTCTGCAGCTCTTGCTGTAGGGATGATGTACCAGGTTATCAAAAAATACAGGGCTAAGTGGGAACAGGGAGACTATTTAGGTGGCAACTCAGTTTCCTGGGAAGCTCCACAACATATGCCCACAAAGCAGGTATCTTCATCTCCTCTTATCCTTACACAATAGGCCAGCGTTCCTAGACTGCATGGACTACAGAGGCTGTTGAAGCTTATTGACTAACAGATATTTTGGAGCATAAGCTTTCGTGGGCAAAGACCTGCTTCGACAGATGCATGAGTGTGGGGAGTTCCAGAGGAAGGTTTAAAGAGGGAGTCTCAGTCATGGGGAGGGCCAGAGTTGACAAGTCTGTTCCGTCACGGAGGATGTGGCCCATTATCAGCAGTCAGTGTGGTGGGCACACTAACAATCCATTGTATACAGCCAAGCGCAAAGATACAACCACATTTGCTCCAATCCCTCAGAGACAAACACCTACAAGACCTTTACCAAGCTTTCCTGAAACTGTAATACCTACCTAAGGAAGTGAAGAAACAAACTGACAGAGCCAGATGTGTACCCAGAAGCCACCTGTTACAAGACAGGCCCAACAAGGAAAACAAGAGAACACCACTGGCCATCACATACAGCCCCCCAGCTAAAGCCCTCCACGCATCATCAGTGATGTACAACCCATCCTGGATGATGAACCTTCACTCTCCCAGATCATGGAAGGCAGGCCAGTCCTTGCCTACAGACAGCCTGCCAAACTTGAACAAATTCTCACCAGCAACTATAGACCACACCGCAATGACTCTAAACCTGGAACCAATCCCTGCAACAAACCTTGGTGCCAACTCTGCTCACATATCTACATCAGCGATAACTTCACAGTAACTAACCACATCAACCACACCATCAGGGGCTTTTCCACCTGCACATCTACTAATATAATATATGCCATTATGTGCCATTAATGCCCCACTGCAATTTACATTGGCCAAACTGGACAGTCTCTACATAAAAGAATAAATAGACACAAATCAGACATCAGGAATGGTAACATAAAAAAACCTGTAGGAGAACACTTCAATTTCCTTGGACACTCAGTAACAGATTTAAAAGTAGCAATCCTACCAAAAAAACCCAAAAAACAAAAACCTCCAAAGAGAAATTGCACAGCGGCAATTCATTTGCAAATTTGACACTATCAACCAAGGACTGAACAGAGACTGGGAGTGGCTGGCCAATTACAAAAGCAGTTTCTCCACTCTTGAAGTTCACACCTCCACATTAGCTACTGATAATGGGCCATATCTTTCCTGACTGAAATCACCTGATTTCTCCTCTCTTGATGTTCACAACTCCACATTAACTGCTGATAATGGGCCACATCCTTCGTGACTGAACAGACCTTGTCAACTCTGGCCCTCCCCTTGACTGAGACTCCCTCTTTAAACCCTTCTCTGAAACACCCCCCCCCACTCATGCATCTGACGAAGCAGGTCTTTGCCCATGAAAGCTTATGCTCCAAAATATCTGTTACCCTAGAAAGTGCCACAGGTCTTCTTGTTGCTTTTGAAGATACAGACTAACTCGCCTACCTCTCTGATACTTGTTGGAGCTTAGTTACCCCTTACTATGCTAGTAAATTGGGCCTGCATTTGGGCCCAAGGCATTTACAGTGAAATTTTATATTCTCTCAGATAGATAAACCTGTGTTACAAACAACAGTCATTTATGTGTCTACTGTGCAGTGGTGAGTAGGGTCTTAGTGAATCTACTTGGTATCCAACACTATCCTAAAGAGACTGGGAGGAAGGAGTGTGGGTTATACTCAGAAGACACCAACAGGAAACAAAGCTGGAAAGGAATTTTAAAAAAGAGACTAAGTGTAGCAAGTTCTCAGACATGACCAACAAAAATGAAAAGGTTTGCAAAATAAGGCCTATAGAAAAAATTTGAGCATGGTCAGTTTAAAATAATAGAGAGACAAAAGTTACAGACTATGACAAGGCAGAGGGATATTGTGGAAAGCACAGGCAGCAATTATTCTCACTACTTGCTGTAAAAACAAAATGGAACAAGATTGACACAGCAGGGGAACAATTTAAATTACACGTTAGGAAAAACTAATTGAATAAGCTGTCAAGACATAGTGGAGTTGCCATCAGAGATATTCAGGACTGAACTTTACAACACACAAGTTTGGATTATGTTAGTGTTCATTAGGCCAGAGGACCCATTTCATTATGCTACTCTTGGAAACATAGACCTGAGCTGATAGCAATGATTTCTAAAAAAGAATGATGTATGATGGTTAGGCCCATTAACCTGTAGTTTAGTGGGACACTGTGACTGTCTGTTGTTCTTGAACACTGGTACAGTAGCTTTTGGATATTCTATTCCAACAGGGCATCCTCAAATGTTTCCTTAACTTGTGACAAATGAAATATAAGGAGCAGCATAAAGAGATCCAGTGCTGGTCCATTGTGTTCTAAGATTAAACGATTTCCTGATAGAACACTTTGGTTGTGTGCTCTTGGGGAAGTGAAGGTTTTCTTCTCTACTACAATAGTATCTAAGAAGTTTTACTTTGTGGAACACTTCTGTTTGGTAAATGGCTTGGCCAGTTCAGATTTCCACCTCATGAAAATATCATAGAAATGTCTTTATGTCAGAAATACTCCATCATTTTTTTCCAGGTGAATTTAACTGCACTCAGAGGCTACGGTTACATTACTGAGTTTTGCCAACAAAACCGCAGTTTTGTTCACAAAACTGGTGGAATGTCCACTCACAAAATGTGTTTTATTGACACTTTGTCGACAAAGCTCAGCACTTTTGCTGTCAGTGTTCTGCCTCTCAGCCATGAAGCATAACGCGCTGTCGACAGATTCTGTGGACAAAAGGACTATGTGGATGCTCTGGCAGAGCTTTCTGTCAACACACAGGGCATCCAGAACAATGGGCAGCTCTGTTTGCTGTGCTTCTGGGTGCCTGTTTTGTCAAGAGAGTGGCTGGGTAGTCCAGCTACTCTGTCAACAGAGTGGAGTGCTCTCCCGGTTGGCTTTCTGTCGACAGAAGTTTTGTTGGGAAATCTCTGTTGACAGGTTGCTTTAGTGTAACCACAGCCAGAGTGGATTGCCATTCTGTTGGAAGTAAATCTTTATCTGGAGGGGTTCAGTTTCAATAGATTTTGCTTCTTGAGATCCTAGAGCAGCTTTGGAAAATAACTGTGAGTTGACCCTATTTTCCTCATAGAAAATAAATTCAGATCGTTACATGTCTGGTAATCAATGCTCACCTGAAAGAGGACGGTAAAATGCCACGCTCCATCAAAAAAGTCTTCATTAGGCCTCTGCTCAAGAAGTCCTGTCTCGAACTTTGAGCTTGTTAATTATTCCTGGCCTCTAAACTGCTGTTTCTATGATGTTATTAAGAAGGTCATGCAGAACAGTTCTCACATGATCTGGAGTCTTCACATTTCTTTGATCTCTCTCTATCAACTGGGGCAGGGCACAGAGCCTACCATGGACTTGGAGACCTTTCTGAGTGAAAGACGGGGAGGGATAGCTCAGTGATTTGAGCATTGGTCTGTTAAACCCAGCATTGTGAGCTCAATCCTTGAGGGGGCCAGTTAGGGTTCTGGGGCAAAAAATCCTGTGAGGGATGGGGTTTGGTCCTGCCAAGAGGGCAGGGGACTAGACTTGATGACCTCCTGAGGCCCTTTCCAGATCTATGAGAGGTGTATCTCCACACATTAAACTAGATGTACACAAATCCATGGGTCTGGATTTAATGCACCCAAGGGTACTGAGGGGATTGGCAGATGTCATTTCCAAGCCTTTGGCCATTATCTTTGGAGATCAGGAGAGATCCCAGATGACTGGAAAAAGGCAAACATAGTGCCCATCTTTAAAAAGGAAAGACGAACAATCCAGGGAACTACAGACTTACCTCAATCCCTGAGAAAATAATGGACAGGATCCTCAAGGAATCCATTCTGGAGAACTTTGAAGAGGGGAAAGTGATCAAAAGTAGTCAATATAGATTCACCTAGGGCAAGTCCTGCCTGACCAATCTGATTAGCTTCTATGACGAAGTAACAGGCCTGTGGACATGGGGAAGTCAGTTGATGTGATATACCTTGACTTCAGTAAAGCTTTTGATACAGTTTCCCACAACATTCTTGCCCATAGGTTAAGGAAGTATGGATTGATCCATGGACTATAAGAAGGACAGAAGCTGGCTTGATGGTTGGGCCCAACAGGTAGTGGTCAATGGCTCAATATCTGGATGGCAGTCGGTTTCAAGTGGAGTGCCCCAAGGCTCGGTTCTGGGGTCGTGTTGTCCAACATCTTTATTAATGACCGGGATGAGGGCCTAGACTGAACCCTCAGCAAGGATGCGGATGACGCAAAGCTAGAGGGAGAGGTAGATTTGTTGTAGGGCAGACACAGGATGCAGAGTGACCTGGATAAATTGGAGGATTGGGCCAAAAGAAATCTGATGCGGTTCAACAAGGAGAAGTGTAGAGTCCTGCACTTGGGATGCAAGAATCTCAACATTGTTGTAGGCTGGGGACTGACTGGCTAAGCAGCAGTACAGCAGAAAGGGACCTAGAGGTTATGGTGGATGAAAGGCTGGATATGAGTAACAGTGTGCCCTTGTAGCCAAGAAGGCTAACAACATATTAGGGTGCATTAGGAGGAGCATTTCGAGCAGATCCAGAGAAGTGGTTGTTCCCCTCTATTTGGCACTGGTGAGGCCACATCTGGAATATTGTGTCCAGTTCCACCCCCCCCCCCGCCACCGCCAGTATAAAAAGGATGTGGATGTACTGGAGCAGGTTCAGTGGAGGGCAACAAAAATGATTAAGGGGCTGGAGCATATGACCTATGTGGAGAGGCTGAGGGATTTGGGCTTGTTTAGTTTGCAGAAGAGAAGACTGAGGAGTGATTTAATAGCAGCCTTCAACTTCCTGAAGGGGAGCTCTAAAGAGGATGTTGACAAACTGTTCTCAGAGGTGTCAGATAGCAGAACAAGGAGCAATGGTCTGAAGTTACAGAAGGAGAGGTGTAGGTTGGCTATTAGGAAAAACTACTTCACCAGGAGGGTGGTGAAGCACTGGAATGCATTGTCTAGAGAAGTGGTGGATTCTCCATCCCTAGAGGTTTTTAAGTCCCAGCTTGACAAGGTCCTGGCTGGGATGACTAAGTTGGGGTTGATTTTGCTTGAAGCAGGGAGCTGGACTAGATGACCTCCCGAGGTCCCTTCCAGCCCTATGATTCTAAGATTCACAATGGGAGGTGTGAGCACCTCCCCACTCAGGTAACCTGGCTGGGATTGATCCTGCTTCAGGCAGGGGGCTGGACTCGATGACCTCTTGAAAGTCTCTTCCAGCTCTAGAGTCTATGATTCTATGACTCCTTTAAATGTGACGGCAATCGTTGATATAATTGACCCAAATGCTTTGTTGACTTGAGTGTGACAGGGATGGATAGGATTTTATGTGAGTGGTTCCAGTCTTTTTTTTTTCAGAAAGATCCCAGAACGGGGTGGCATCCAATTGCTCATGAACACTGAGATCTCTCATACAATACAGAATGTGGTGTTCTAAAGGGTTTTATTTTTTCAGTACTCTTGCTCCACATGTATTACTGGATAAGATAATCCACAATATAAGAACCAGAGGACACCAAATGAAATTAATGGATAGCAGGTTCAAAACTAATAAAATAAAGTTTTTCTTCACACAGCGCACAGTCAACCTGTGGAACTCCTTACCAGAAGACGCTGTGAAGGCCAGGACTCTGACAGAGTTTAAAAAAGAGCTCAATAAATGTTTGGAGGTTAGGTCCATAGATGGCTATTAGCAAGGGGTAAGGTATGGTGATTAGCCTTTTGGCGAAGGCAGGAGATGGATGGTAGGAGACAAATCGCTTGATCATTGTCTTCTGTTCACCTCCTCTGGGGCATCTGGCATTGGCTACTGTCGGCAGACAGGATACTGGGCTAGATGGACCTATGGTCTCACTCAGTATGGCCATTCTTATGTTCTTAATGAAATAATCTGGGTAAGACTATCAGGATGCAGATGATTGCAGTTCTGTGTGTATGTCATATAACCCAGACACCGTAGCATTTTATTTCCTCTTTAACCTACCTGAGACAGAGACTGAAGCTTGGAAGAATGTGATTGGGGATAAGTCAATCCAGATAACAAGGAGCACTAATTGTTTAGAATTGTGTAGGATAGTGACTGGCTCCACTATTAAAGACGTTTGCTCACACTTCATTAACAAGATTTATAATTTAGGGCTAATCCCTGAGAGAACGTGACTTAGGTGGACAGTAGTTCTTCTTTCATCTGCATTTGATCTTTTCAGGATCATCTGTGCCTTTGTGACCAGGAACCTGGATTGCTGTAATGTTCTTGATATGAGGGACACTACTGAAGGCCACTCTCAAGGTACTACAGGTATAGAACATGGTATCTACTTTCCTAAGCCATAGAAAGCACATTACACAGCAGCTCCAAATACAGTTGTGGCTTTCTAGCTGGTTACAAATGAAAGTCAAGTTGTTTCTTTTGACCAAAGTCCAAAATCATGTTTTGGGAACCAGCTTTCTGAGAAACTGCCTTTTCCACTAGCGCTGTCTTGATCACTGATCAGAAGATGAGCTCTGGCTAATGGCCCCTAGGTTTGATGTCTTCTTTGTCTCTTCTGTAAAGTGCCTTGTGCAAAGGTTTCAATGCCAGCGGATCTAGGGCGGGGTGGGCAATAATTTTGATGGACCGGGGGCCCCTCCAAGAATTTGGAAAGTGGTCAAAGGCTGCACTCTTCAGTGATATTAATTGAGGTGGTGGGGGGTCTGAGGTGGAGGTTGAATGCAGAAGGGAGCTTGGGCTACAGGTTTGGGGTGTAGGAGGGGGTGTGGGGTCCATGTGGGAGTTTGGGTGAAGGAGGCAGTTTTGACCTGTGGCAGGGGTTTGGGATGCAAGAAGGGTTGCAGGGGTTTGTGCAGTGACCTAGAGCAGGAGGGAGCTGTGACCCAGGGCAGGGGACTAGGGTGTAGGATCTGGAAGGGCGTATGGGTGCAGTAGGAAGGGCAGAGGATTGCGGGAGGGAAAGTCTGGGGTGCCACAGGAAGGCTCTGGACAGGAGACTTAACAGTATGGCTCCAGGCCAGCAGCCTACAGGACTCCGAGGCAGGATCTCTGTCTGCTGCAGCCCCACACTGCTCAAAAATGCTCCCTGCTCCACATGGCTCTCTGCTCCAGATGCCCAGTGGAGTGGGAGGCTTCATGCACTGCCTATGTCACCAGCAAAAATCTGTCAGCTCTTATTGGCTGAAAACTGTAAACTGGCCAATGGGAGCTGAGCTAGTTTGCAAGGGGGTGGGAACAGCACACAAACATTCCCCTCTCTCCCATCAGCTGGAGCAGATTAAGCTGTTTAAAACAGAGGCTGGCTGCTCTGTGTCTGAAGCAGTCTACAGGCTGGATCCAGTGGCTTGGTGGACTGGATCCAGCCTGCAGACTGTGTCTTGTCCACCCCTGCTCTTTGGCTTCTGGCCTGTCTAGTTGGGGAAAAACTGCCCTGTTCTACTTGGAAAAAACTGCCCACACCTAACAGAAAGCAAGATACAGTCTATAGACTGGGTTACCCAAGCAGCTTTGTTACCCATAACAGCTTTGTTCAATGTAAGGAGTCGCATAATGAATGGAGGTGGAAGACAAAGAACGCTCCACGTTCTGGGTGTTGTTGAAATAAGCAGTTATGCAAGATCCTTTCAGTGGAGGGCCGACTCTGTGAACACTCTGGCTATGTTTACATTACAGCGACCTTTCAAAAGAAGTCCTTCCGGAAGATCTCTTCTCAAAGTACTTCTTTCAAAAGAGTGCGTCTGCACACAAAAAAGCGGATCGAAAGAGTGATCCACTTCTTCGAAAGAGAGCGTCCACGCAGGCCCCACTCTTTTGAAAGAACAGGCCAGGGATCAAAACATCAGGTGCCATGAGAACTGTGCTTTCAAGAAAAAGGAGCTTTCCAAAGAAGCTTTTTAAATGAGGTGTTTGTTCTGAAATGGGAGTGGAAGAACAGTTTCAAAAGACGCGCTGCGTTCTTTCAATTTAATTTCGAAAGAACACTTTTTGTGTGTAGATGGGGCTCCACTGGATATTTTGAAAGAACCTGCTACTGTAGATGCGGCTTCAGTGGCAGACTGAATGGAGAAGTGAAGAATTGGAAATATGAGCTAGCCCATGCAAATTTCTCATACTTCTGATGGGAAGGAAAGAAGGAAATGTGTAAGCAGGCATCATCAAGTCTAGGAAACATTCCTCCACCATTGCTAGCTAAAAGATTCCATTTTAAACCTTTAAGCTTTACGAAATGGCTTACTCACGTCCAAATCCTAAAAGAAAAAGAAAGCCTCTTCTGAAGCTAGAAAGAATGTGGAATAAATCTATCAAAATCTGTTGGTCCTTAAGCCAACAAACTGTTGTGCAGTTTACAGAGCTAGATCTTCTGATCTGGGAGAAAGGAGGGAAGACAACTGTTTCAGGAAGGGGAGACAATAGGAGGGCATTAAAAGGACACCCAGAGGAAACTATGGGAAAAAGACCCAGGAGTTCAAAAATATGACTTTCCACTGGCAGTAAGCAAAATCCTTAGGCAAAAGCCCATGGAGGAAAACAAACCTTTGCACCTCTGCTTAGGGGCTCAGGCGAATGACTTGGGTTTATTTCCAAGAAAAGAAAAAATAATGGACACCTCCTCTTCCAAAAACTGGAACTTATGTCAATGCTTGTCAGGGAACCTCTAAACTACAAACTGACTACAATTTTTTCTTGGGTAAGAGGATTTAGGCTTATTTTCAGAGAAGTCAATATTGGAAGATTTTCCAAGATGGGTCAGGTAGAGTTGAATCCCAGTTTTCTTCCAAACCTCCTTTTTCTAAGGGAAAAGCTATGATAACAAACTAGGACAAGGTCCGCTTCCCTTTTCACTGATGAATCTCTACTGCTTAGGCCTTGTCTGCATGAAATTCCCCCGTCAATTTAACTTAATCAACTTCAGCTACACAAGTAGCGTAGCTGAAGTCAACATACCTACCGCGGTGTCTTCCATAGAATAAGGTCAACGGGGTCTGCTCTCTGTTGACAGTAGCTACTCTTTATCCTGGTGGAGTACCAGAGTTCATGGGAGAGCACTCAGAGATGGATTTCTTGCATCTAAGCGTCAATCCACTGTGTAGTGAAGACAAGACCTCAGTATGTCACTAAGGGCTGGTGGAGGATGTTTGGGAATGCCCAAAATGTCCTGAACAATATCTTTCTGGCTATAACAAGAAGAAGGTTCCTCTCTTCCCAGAAAAAGAACCACCCCAGTCAAAATTTGTCCAGGAGTTTATTCTTTACTTTTCTTTAATTCCTGCAGGTATCAAATAATAACTTGGACACACAGATGCAAGAGGCAGTCATCTAGAACATTTCAGGAGACAGGCTCCTTTTTCGTAACCAAAGGATCCTTTAAAATGATGTCAGACTAAACTGGGTATGTCTACAGTGCAATTAAAAATCTGTGACTGGTTTATGCCAGCAGACTTGAGCTAAGGACCTGTTTAAGTACAGTTTAGGTGTTTAGGCCAGGGCTGCAGCTTGTATTAACCATGCTGTATATTAGCCCCAGGGCTTCAGTGGGAAAAGCCTCAAAATCCACAGAGGGCCTGCTTGGATTGGTAGCAGCAGCAAGGAGTCAGCATATGCAGGATTAACAAACTAATGTACCCCGACCACTATGTAACACAGGGTGGTGATTTCCCCCAAATAGTTTTCTATAGAAGGAAATCTACCAGCTGTGCTATAGCACACCTCTTTGATCTCTTTTTTGAATAACACCGCTACAGAAGAGAACATTACAAATGACAAGTAGCCCTGTGGCACCTTAAAGACTAACAGACTTATTAGGTAATGAGCTTTCGTGAAACAGACCTAAAGGACTGCTTGTAATTGGTGAAGCTATAAACTAACATGGTTAGTCCTCTGAGACTATTTACCACGAAGAGACTTTAGTTAATAATATGGACTGGATTTTATGTGAAAAATCGACACCGCTGAGTGACTCAGTTAATCTGACCTGACTCCCAGTGTAGACAGTGCTAAGTTAATGGGGGCCCTCACTACCACTTCTCGGGGAGATGGAATACTATGTCAGTGAGATAGTCTATGTCACTACGTCAGTGAGATAGTCTCCCCGTCAGCTTAGATAGTGTCTTCTCTGAAGTGCTACAGCTGCCCTGCTGCAGTGTTTTAAGTGTAGACAAGCCCAGAATGAAGGAAGATCTTGGGGGCCAATGTCTTTTGACTAGACACACACACACACACACACACTGGCACCCGTGTTTCTTGTAAGCTGTGCACTTGCACAGCTTAACAGGAGAGATTCAGACACAGTCCAGTGTGATTAGCAGAGTGCCCACAGCTAGGTTTTTCTGTTTCTGCTGGTGGTGCACATTTACACATGCCTCAATGTACATAAAATTATTCTGTATGTGGCTGGAAAAAAATAGCAGGAACATTAATTGACACAGGTGCTAAGGAACCCTGTCCCAGAACAGCAGCCCTTTGGGAAGATAGTGGGAGCCAGATGCTGTAGACAGACAGAATCCTTACAGAGGGCTGGATCCCACTCCTCCTGCAGTCAGAGGAAAGACACTCACTGACCTCAAGTGGAGTTGGATCATTCCCAAATACAAGTTCTATCACACAGATTGTTTCCAAGATACAGTAGCCTGGGTTCAGACTTTTCTGAACAAAGACTGTTATGACAGGGCCATTGTGAGCAATTCCCTTGCAGACCAGATACTGTGTAAATAAAAGGGTTCCAGGAAGGACCATAAAAGCCACTGCATAGTTTGCCAAATCACTTGAGTTCACATATCATTCAGATGCCAAAGGCCTGTTAAGGACATTATACATACACGGTGCACACTCTCTTTCCCTCTCTCTCATTCTTTCCGTTTCGCCCTTTGGTGTCTAAAGCACTTAACCAAAGTTACAGCTTTGAATTGTGAATTACTAATCTTAACTTTAAATTACACTTCCTGTACATGTGACTTTTGATACAAAGTTTAGTTCTTTCTTTTCAGGTTGACCAATCAGGTTCCTTTACATTATTTACAATTTATTATTTTTGTAAAAACTTAATTGGGCTTTGACTTCATCCCTTTTCACTTCATGTTTTTGCTTGATATCAGATTAAAAACCAAAACTCAGACAACTGGTAAACACACTTTACTGTACCTAATCGAATATTTTGACTTAGGTTGCACGACACACAATTTGAATATATTTTAAAATAATTTGCTATTTGTATTACATATAAACAACAAAAGTGATGATTTTAGAAGTATTTGGGATCAAACTTGTCAGTCATGTAATGGTGGAGTAAGATGCATTTTGGCTGAGAAAAGGTATAAGGTAAAGCATAATGTAGTTACATTAAAAGGAGAGCTGTTTTCCCCCACACCCTATTAATACAGGTTTTACCTCTGAAAATTGGCATTATTTCATCTGGATTCATCCCTTATCTGGAAGGACGAGGGATGCTCCTGGACCAGAGGGCTAGGGCAGGAAGGCACCCAGGCAGGCCTCCTGGCAGCCCCACTTGGAGATATGATCCGAGAGCTGGCATCCCCAGAGCAGAGCCGTGCAGCTGGCAGCCCTGCATGGAGCCATGGTCAGGGAGCTAGCTAGCATCCCTGGTGCGAATCCAGGCCCAGGAGGCCCTCTGCAGCAGGCCAGTGGCGGTGGCCAGGGACCAGGGGCATTCACCTCCCCTGGTCTGGCAAAATCCTTCATCTAGGACCACTGAGGTCCCGAGGGTGCTAGACGAGGGAGGTGCAACCTGAAGCTTTTCTGGCTACCTTTGACCTACTTTTTTTGCATGTGAGTTATTCATTTTGCATACCAGCTGGGTCAGTTTCTACCCTTCTTTAATTTATATTTGTATCACTGTATCTCCACTGAGTGCAGTGGAGCTACTCCAGATTTAAATGAGAGCAAGAGCAAAATATACTTTACTGAATGCCACATACACTACCTTGCTTCTAGATCAGTATCTGTTTATGCCATTTTTAGACTTTAATAGGAGTTGCTCCTGAATTTAGTCCTAAGAATCACACATCATGTGACCCATACAATGCACTTCTTATTGAAAAATTACTGAGGCCGATTATAAAAATATTTGGCTTTCATGTAGCACTTTTTAGCCACTGATCTCAAAGCTCTTTACAGAGAATGGCAATTTAGTTCAACAAGGTCCAAATCAGACACAAATAATAAAGAACAAACAATACAAATATGGAGATCCAGTGTTTGGATCAGTGCTGTATATATTGTGTTAGTCATTCCCTTTTTTCATTACCAATGCATAGATCCCTATCCTGTTATTATTAAAAGGTTAATTAAAGTTTTGTCATTAGCTTCAGTGCACACAGGACCATGCCCATAATGTTATTCCTAATAAACTGGGAAGGAGAAACTTTTTTTTCCTTAGGGACTACAAGAGTTTTTAAAATATTTTAGAGTCCACCTGTGATCCTACTTCTTACTAACTCTGTTCTCACATGCAGGGACCACTGTGTCAAAGCATTTTAGTTTCCAAGATATAATAGTCTGATTTCAGCTTTTTCTCAAACAAAGATTACTGTGACTATTGTGTCTGTCAAACTGTGATAAATTATGAGAGCTGATTATTGTATTTTAATGCAAACTGCTGTTGACTAAGGGCATCAAACTTTGAAACCAATTAACAACAAACTGTGATCCTAGAGGTTGAAGACCAATAATTTATCTGTGAGCAACCTAACCACTGAAATCCCTTGCATTTATTTTTTCCAGCCTTTCAATCTTGATTAATAACATAAGAAAAAAAATGTGAGACTGAACAGTATGAACTAAAGCTATATTTTTGGACCTACTGACATGCAAGTTCTAATTTAATAAAGAAAAAGAAAAGCGGGAGTGGTGTTTCACTGTCTGCTCAATAGGATTTCTAAAAGCAATATGTGGAATATTTCTTACAAGATGGGATGGGAAGAGTTATTATTGTAATTTTAACATCTCTCTAGGACACCCAGCATGAGAGCTCTCCTGTGAGACACCTCTGGTTTAGAAAAATTAAATAATCAGACTGTTCAGGCTTTTCTTGGCGATGCATTTGTAAAACAGCAATAAAAATTCAGTTAAGAAGTTTGCAGGAAACATTGCACACAGCAATCTATTTACCCATTTTTTTTTGTTATGAAAACCTAACAGTATTTAAATATTAAGAATTCCAGCTAGCTCACAAAATAATTTGCCCATCCAGGTTTTTTGATAGATCTTTACACACAAAAAATAAGAAATATGTAAACTGGTTAGTAAAGAAGCCAATCTATATTTGCCAAAGGAGTAACAGAAGCTCCTAACCTAATTATAAAACACTTGTTAGAATAAAACTTTCATAAAGTGCTGATCAAGAAACCGGCATTTTGGGGTTAAACTGCCATTAAAATAACACTTTTAAAACAAATTATAGAAGTAATACTTTCCTAAGTCAGGATCTTTAAATGCCAGATCTGTAAGATTTTTTTTTTAATTTTATGCTACTAATATTGTAAACTACTATACATCCTCTTCTGCTACCAGTTATACAAATTACAGGCGTACTCTTTGGATAGAATGTTGGCACTGAATTCATATGGCTCAGGAAGTACAAGATGCAAATATAAATTTTCTTCTGGATCTGTCATTTGAATGTTAATTATTTATCTGCATATCATTGCCCTGGAAGATACCACCACTAGCATTGTATATGTCCAGCAAAATGCATTTGTAAGAGATGTAATGCGTATGAATCAAAATACTAAAAACTCATGCATGCATACTTTTTGTACATTCCTTGCATAAGGGAACCAGAGACAAAGATAATATAATGATGGAGACCTGACACAATTACCAAGACTGACACCCAAATATCACAATGATGGACATGTCAATAGTATCTAGATACTGTAGATAGTGAAAGGTAGAGCACTAACTGTTACTTCATAATAGCTTTATTAAGTGCAGACGCAAATGAATCACAAATTTGCTATGACCTTTCTACGATTTCTAATATGCAATCTTTATTGCATTAGAAATGTGTGCAAAAGGGGAAGATATAACTTCCAATGTGTTTTCACACACCATAAAGTAAAGGAATTTATTGGGAACATTTATACTCTACCAGTAAAAAGGGCAAATTTGTAATTATTCTTCTGTGTTCAGTTTTACTTCAGAACATTTTTTACTTATTATTATATTAACTGCAAAATAAAACTATAATGCTGCTGCTGCTGCTGCTGCTGCTGCTGCTGCTGCTTAGTATTTTGCACTTCAATTTTTATAAACACACTTCAGACATTTCAGTTTGTGTGCAATTAACTATTCTAGACATTAAAACTCCCCAGGCTTCTTAACAGTCTTGGGTTTGGCTGTATATATAAGATAAACATACTTAGCTGCAACTTTTTCCCTTTCAAAAAGAGGCAAACTGGATTATAGCAAATAACCTTTAAGATAATTAACTGACAATGCTGCAACTAGCATAAAATCTTCCTTCAGGCGACCCCTAATTTGAGTATTACTGGCACAAAGTGGAGACAGATTGTACATCACCACCGCAATATTTACATAGCAGAAACCCACAGAGCAGGAAACGTGAGGCTCAATGATGCACTAAATTAGGAACAATCATATTCTAGTGTTAATTTGCTTTCCACTCTATCCAAATCACAGGTCCAGAAATTGCTACAAATACACAGAAAATGTTCCCACTTTTAATTATTAAGAGCAACATTTGGCAAACAGTTATGCACATAAGTAACTTTATTCATGTGTTTAAGCAGCTGCAGAATCAGACCCCCATAACTAAAGAGATTTTATCAGATACTGTTTAAGAATAAAGAATTTCAACTCTATTTATTTCATCCCACAATTAATACCAAAGCAAGCAGATATTTTTTTCTTCCATGCTACTATCCTTTGATCGAATAATAATAAAATAATAATAATAATAATGTATTCTTAGTATTATTGATAATTAATAATTTAAATCGTATTTTAATCCCCTAAGCAGCAAATTTTATTTAAAGGATAAAAGGCAAGCAAGGGAATACAGCAAGTGCATTTGTAAATGTGTTTGAAAGTTGCATATATATTGTAAATATTCTAGCTGTATTCTACCCTGATATATATTTTGTGAAAAACACCAGAAGCTATTGTATACTTTTTAATTTTTCTTACATTTAAATTTTATTATTAAATTTAAATATTATTCTAATTGGTCTTCTATATGTGGTATTAATAAAATATTTACCTTTCCTAAACGCTGATGGTCTTCAAAAGCAGAAATCAGTTCTTGTGACCACTTTATTTTTTCAGGGCTTGGAGAGAACTGCTCCTGGACAACAGCAATTTGGTTAGGGTGAATCACCTGCTTACCTACAAAGAAGATTAATAACGCCAGAATCATGCATCAACAAACAGATGTTCAACAAAATGTCCCAACCACTTGAGGCTCTTAAATGCCTCATAGACTTTATGTTAAATAACTAATTATTTGACTAGATTTCTTGTATTATTAAACTGAACAACAACATTTAGCTAGACACTATATGAACAAATATATCTAAGGCAAAAGTTGTATTTATTACCAATCAAAAATACATGTTTTCAACCACCCATTTTAATCCATGCATTTTCCTATTGTTACTACAGGTGTAATGATAGACACATCTTGTCAATACTAATTTAAGTACAAAGTATCTTCCAATTGTAGCTATATAAAAATGGCATCAGAAACTTACAATTACTGTTTTTTGAAAAATTAAATAACCTAAAATAATATTTAAATAATAAAATAAGCTATATTTCATTGATAGCTTTCTTAATTCAAAAAATTATTAATTTGTACATTCCCATACTTTGTTTAGCATCTAAAAATATTCATATTCCCACTCCTCAGAATGATTAGTCAGTTACTGTGGGTGTATTAATGCTTTTCTTTTTGTTGTATTAATGAACTTAAAAGGTACAAAGAGGCTTAGGTAGGCATCTTTTTATCCTTTTGTTTGTGTGTGTGTGCGTGTGTGTGTGCATGTAAAAAATTAAATTTTGCCTGCGAATTTTAGTAAAGATTTTCACATTGGATTGCTGAATCAGTTATAATTCAGACTGTATATGCCTAAACAACTATTTGTTCAACAATTTTTAAAATAGTATTTACATTCTTGATTTTTTCAAAAGGAATTTTCACATGTGTGATTTTGACTCTTTTATTTGAAATCATTTTTTGAAGTGTGATTTTGATTTTTTTTAATTTGAAATAATTTTAGAATTCTCATTACAAAGAAACTGTACTGCAATCTCCATGGAGGAGATTTTAATTTTCCTTTTCAACAAATACAAATCGTTACAAATTAGGAGCCCATCCTTGAAACCTTTACTCAAACGAATAGCCTTTCTTCACAGGAACATACTCATGTTGCTCATATTCCCAGAACCATGCAATACTGGAATCTCTCACGTAAGCAGTAACTGTTTAGTCAGACTACCTGTGTGAATAAATACTATTCATGGCCCCAAACTTGTGTCAGGATCTGCTAGTTAGCATAATCTGGTACCTTACTGACCCAATGGGTCTCCACATGAGTGCAGAGGTCAATACTAGTGGATCTTGGTGGACGATCAGTGCACATGTACGTAAAGGTTTGTGGTGCTGGGTACTAACTTGTGTTTTTTCCAAGTAAAAGGCTATTTTTAAAATTTCCATTTAAACTGAAGCTGGATACATTATATATAAATAAATGATTTCATATAGTAATTCACATATATTACCACGAAAATGAAGCATACCCTTTTTAATGATTTAGCAACTAGAAAATATTTGCAATAATTAGCATCACAATCATAAAATTTAGTAGTACATAAAAATAAATTTGTAAACCAAGCTAGCCTAAGATTTTCTTTACAAATAAAACGTGTTCAGATTATCACATTTCTTAGATGAATTTGCCACAAAAACTCAATTTTATTTTATTTCTGGTTACACAAGCCTTTATTTACAATCCTCAAGGAATCCATATATTTAGATTCTGAAAATCTAATCTGCTACAGAAAAATTAAAACAGCCATTTAAAACTTTAAATACTTTAATAACTATTTTGTTGAAAAGAAATTACATGAATAGAACATTTCTTTTGCTAATGTACTTACCTTTAATTGTACTTATAAAGAATTTTTAGTAAAATCAAATGATAAAAGTGAGTAAATTAATAGTATTCTTGGTTTTAATTTGCTTTATTTTTAATCATTAAACTGGTTATTCTGAAATTAAAGATTCTACACATAATTCACAGCAAAGCCTGCACAGCTTAACTTCCAGGAAAATACATTTTCATTATGCATGTAAAATAACAACAAAGAGTTAAATACAATAAAAAAATCAAAATAGCGCTGTAATTATTTTTAAAAGGCAACTGCAATTCTGTATTAAAATTAGATTTTTAAAGGTTTTAATAGTAAAAATTTACAATTGGTGGCATTGTAAGATTGGCAAACAGATTATAGAAAACATAATGTAACATTTGATTTATGGCATGAGTTGCCTTTTGCCACATCTTATGTATCCAAACAACTGTATAATAGAGTTTAATGCCATGCAGGAATGAAGCAAATATTTTAAACTGAACTGTTGTTACTGACGAGTTACTGAGAGGGTGCAAAATTGGAAGACATTAAAATTTATGACCATGAAATCCTTTTTACAGTACCACTTGATATATCGTGCTTTAAATCAATACCTGTCAAGTGTTTAGGTAACTATATGATGGTGTCATTTTTGTCTTGTACAAAAGACTGCAAAAAGAGAGGAAAACCTATAGTGTTTCATATTTATATCTAGCGTCTCAGCATGTAGCACTGGAATAGTCATCTAAATCAGCTATTAAAGCTTTATTCTAAGGTTTACTTATTTTTGAATATAAACATTCCTGAAGCTGATAACCATTTATACAGACAACACATTGATTTAAAGTCCATATTTTATGGCACTATAAAACATATGCTGCTGTAAAAGTAATCCTGTTTTACAAAAATTCTACAGTGGCTAAATGATAATTGGAAACATCCATTATAGGCATGCACATTTACTGCAGAAACAATAGGCTGCTTACAATGTCTAGTTTAAAAGAAAATAAGAAGAAAATTTAGATACTATGGTGGTGATGCTAAGATAAGCATTTAAATACATAGAAATACCATTTTGTATTGTGTAACTATATATTCTGAGATGTGCACACTATATAAACTTCAACAAACATATTCTGACTACTTTACATGGGTTAAAATTCACTGCAGGCCTATGTAAATATATATAAGTTTGCTGAATATTCTGGAGTTGCATCAATTTAGGAAGAGAGTGAATGTGGCCCTAGGACTCCCAAATAAGTATTTATTTTCTCTGTATCTTGCCAATTAATTGATTAACCATTTTTTTAGCTGTGTGAAATATTTAGCTAATTGTAGTCACACCTTCATCTTCAGTGGCATTATTTGTGAACAAAACTAGCAGGATTTGACCCAAAAATATTTTAAAATACATGAGAAATAAGCAGTTGGAACATTCATTAACATTTAATATAATATCAGGATTTTTTTATTAAGCTACTAGACAGCTGTATGAAATATGGGGGTCTTTAAACAAAAACAATCCAGCGCTTTTCCGCCCAGTAGAAGATCACTGATTATGACTTCACATTTGACTGGACTATTTATAGATGATATGTTGGGACATTATATTTTCGAGATTTTCTGGTTCTAGCCGTGGAGTGACACAGAGGAAAAGGAAAAGGCTGAGAATTCATGTTAATGAGTTCTGCCTTTTCTGCAGGTCTTTGAATTTCATATAGAAAGGCCAAAGACTTTCCAAGACTGAATTAGGAATTAATTTCCCTTAGCCTGAAATTGTCAGATACCAGCCTTCTACTTATGCCATATCTGAATATGACAACTTCAGTCACATTTTTGTATTTTGAAACAAACTGCAGCTCCACACTTACTTTTCTAAAATCCCTCTATGCTGATACCAGATGACTTCCTATACACGTTCACTTGGAGCCCAAATGTCGGGTTAGTAACGTCCAAAATTTTCTAATTTATGCACCTAAATAAAATGGCCTAATTTTCAAAGATGCTTGGCACCTGCAGCACCAACTGACTTCAAGAGGAGTTGCAGATGCTCACAGCATTTACAAATCCAGTAATTTTATTTAGGTGCCTATATTAAAAATGTTTGTCTATGTGTCTTAACCATCAGCAGGTAGTGAAATCAGAGAGACTGTCATATTCCTATCAACATCAACAGGCATATGATGGGGCTATGAAAGTCCACAGGGATGTAAGTAATGTTCCATCACTTTGGGACAATAACAATTTTGCCCCTAAATCAAGATTCAGATTTTGAAAGTACCAAGGTTTAACGGAGACTAAGGCAGACTCTGTACTGAAGAGAGACCAGAGTTACTACTAATGTAATGAGAGACAGGGTGAGTGAGGTAATATCTTTTATTAGACCAACTTCTGTTGGCGAGAGAGAGAAGCTTTTGGGTTTGCATAAATCTCTTCTTCAGGCATTCTGTGTTGTTTTTAACAGAAAAGTGTGAAACTATTAGGCTAACTTTTAGTTTTCTTTTGATATTTTTGTTCAGATAATGAAAGTGCTCTGAAATAACATATGCCATTACTTTTACTTTGAAAAGTGTCACCTCTAGTTAGATCACTACCCCAGGATATATTCTTTCAATAACCAATACATAAATAGAAACAGAGAGGGAGCTGTGCTAGTCTATACACTATCAAAACAAAAAGCAGTCAAGTAGCACTTTGAAGACTAGCAAAATAATTTATTAGGTGAGCTTTCGTGGGACAGACCCACTTCTTCACATCATAGCCAGACCAGAACAGACTCAATATTGAAGTGGGTCTGTCCCACGAAAGCTCACCTAATAAATTATTTTGCTAGTCTTTAAAGTGCTACTTGACTGCTTTTTGCTTCAATACATAAATATGCAGCTGATTTGAGTCTAACCTGAGTTATAATTTTTGAAAGAAATAATCTGAAGTGTTAGTACTAAGTTTTAGAATTCTATCCTGTATAGCAAATGGTACATTTCTATCGCAAAAGCACCATCTTTTGGTTGCTGCAATGTCTCACTGGTGATAGTGAGTGATGTGGTATACCAATTACTACATAACCGTCAGTGTTACAGGACTCCGTTGCAAGGAGCCTGTTGGTCTTGCCGTCTGCCAATACCTGTAGGTGCCACCAGGTGCACAGGCACTTACTGGGAGGGGAGCCAGAATATGGAAAATCAAATCAAAGAAAACAACATGACAATAACTTCCACATACTAATTAGCATATGGGGGGATTTGATCTACTCCCTAATCCTAAATGAAAGAAAAGAAAGAAAAAAGAAAGAAAATTGTTTTAAAATCCAAAAAATAATAAAAATATTTCAGCTGTTCACCACAGAGCACAATATCATCTCTCACTCGATTTGTCTGTCAGGAGGAATCACATATTGTACATCTTATACCTAGTCTTTCATTCAAAAACAGTGATACACTTGATGCAATTTTGAAAAAGCAGCCTCTGATTTTGCAGTCTGATTTTTTTGTTTGAATGTTTAAAGCATAAGTAATTGGGGATGTCTTTGATAACACTGACCGATCAACAACTGATCTATGCACCTATATTTATTGAGGAAAATACATATATTTTGCAGGCACTGTCAGATGACCATACCAGTGAAACCCATTAGGGCACCCTCTCTTGACTGCCTACGGAGCCCATCTTCATCTTGGAAATCGATGTACACAATGTCTATAGCTTGTAGGCCAAAAGCCTTTGCTGTGACAACAACTTTTTGCCTGGCGTATAGAATATCATGAGTTTCTTTACTATTTGTAGCACCTGAGAAAACAATAAATAGAAAGAAGTTAACTTTGTTTTTAAAATCTTGTCCTTTGAGGCTTTCTCAGCACAACATTTCTTTGAGTTTTCATTGACATCATTTTTTTAAAAAAGAAAAATATTGAGGGATACAAAGGTAACTGACCAAGTGTTATACAGAAATAACTGAAACAGTTTGGTTCGGCCAGCGTTAAGCTTCTCCAGAAACAATATATTCTTTGTGTCTTAGTTTCTGAAATTTAGTGCATAATTTGGTTCAAATCATAGATACTGAGATTGAAGACAACGAGAGTGTTGGCTGAGCAAGGGCTGCACGAATCCACCTTCAGTAATTATTTGCTTCTCTGGCTTATTGTAATGGCACTGAAAAGCATTACACCAAGAGGGGCGTTACACAGATGGACATGCTACGTCTAACAAAATGGTTAAAAACTCACACTGAGAACAGAACTGCACTTTCCTTGGTTGTGATTCTTGTCACAACTGAGGTTCTTAGCAAAATGTTTAAGCTTTAGTATTTGGAAGGGAAATTTTGAAAAATTAGGACAGATGACTTTTGAGAGGGAAAAAAAGCATTCATAAGACTTACTGAGTCCTCAGTCTGTCAGATAAAAACATTCTCACATGAATCTTGGCATAAAATAATAATAATAGTAGTAACCTGTTCTCTTTTCCTTAGTTCAGATAAGGATGATCAATTTGTATAGAATAATTTGTTCTTAATTGTTACGTTAGAACATGTTCACATTTCATTAAGACTTTGATACTTCTCAGCTGTACTTGTTGCCTTTAAGGAGTGCATAGCTGAATCAGATTAAAAAGAGGCATTTGGCAGGTAATATCTCTGTTAAGCAAATAATTTACAAAAGGGATTTTGAAATGTTTCTGACTTTGGTAGAAATGGTAATATCAGCTTAACACAAGTCTATGAAGAGATATGACTGTTTTGACCTAAGGAGTGTTTATAGTACATTTATTAAAGCAAAATGTAATAAGGAAGTATTGTGAGTATTATCAAAATACACTTAATTGTAAATAATGTTAAAAACAGACACCTGGTAATTTGACATGAAATACAGTTCTTGAGAGAATATACAGATAAAATATGCATATGAATATTACAAGCTTACAAAAAACTTAGCGATTTAGCATTTTTTTTTTAATTTTTGCTACACTGTGACAACAAGAAACAAAAAAAAAAGCCAGTGTTTTGGAAGTCATCATTTTATCAAGTTCTGGATTTCAAAATGCTAATGACATAATTTATAGTAATAAAAATTATGCAGAAAAATGGGGAAATGTATTGATACAAGTATGTACAGACTCATATGGTTTGAGTTCTTTAGTTACTGCAGTCAGCACAAATGAAAAAAAAAAGATAGGGTTACCACACGTGAACTATCAAGAAAGAGGACACCCTTCAGAAGGAGTGTGTCTATATCAGTATCTATCAACTCATGTTGTATTAATGTACTCCATATACTACAGTACATTAATACAATGTGTGTTGGTAGGCACTGTTACAGATACTCCCTTTCAGGGGTGTCCTCTGTTTTGAAAGTTCAAACATGGTAACTTTAATGAAATACCACCAGCATATTCAACTAAAAACATAATATATTTATAATAAACAAACAAGTCAGAACCTATACTGGCACGAAAATCCTCTCCTCCAAAGACTACTGCATCCAAATGAAGGCCAACTTGGGATCCTTTACTTAATGTTTCTTCACAGACTGCCTTCAAATAAGAACACAACATTAACTTTCACTGGAATGCAGGAATGACAGAGAGATATTGTACCTACTCATTTCATTATCAAAATCTGGAAATCTTTCAGTTAAAATTGCTCCAACTAAACAAAATACTGTCACTACTATACTGCAAAAGAATGTCTTAAAATGATTCAGAGCAAACTCTACAACAGTACGTCTGCATATGAATATATATACGGTAGCTACAGCATACACTACTGGATTTCCTACCCTTTTTCTCCCTTCAAATATGAATGAGCTTACCACAATGCCATGGATACAACTGTGATTGGCACTTTAGAAATGTGTATAATTACAGTAAACTAAGTGCTTATTAAATACTGTCCAAAATAAGTACATGCACTTTACTTTAACAATTTATGCTTTGGCATGTCATAATTTTGCATCTCAAACAAAGACCAAGATCTCTTTTATTAAATAAATAATAGTTGAAAGTTTCAACTTGTTGTGGATTCCTTGTTGGAAGAATTCCTTGCTGAAGAATTTAAAATATTTAATATTGTCAAATGCAGCTAAAAGATAGGTCCACAAAGTTAAAAATGCAACAAGTAGTGCAGAGATGTATTAATGTAAAAACAAGCAGCACTTAAATATATATATACAGAAATGCACGTCCACATTATTGCTATTTTACACAAGAAAATTTTGATATTAATAGTCTTGAAACATACGGTATGCCTAGAGAGACAGATGTAATTACTAATTGTACTACTGGGCATCCATATGGAAGAGCTGAGGGGATAAGAAATTATTGTTATTATTATTATTCTACTTTATACTTTAAACTGCAACTCTCCTGCCAACACTGAGAACTATGGTATTTATTAAGAATTCTACAATAAAAGATCACAATGACAAAATTCTTTAAAAAAAATCTCTGAGTACTGACAGTGAACATGAATGTGTTTGTCCAGTAATGTTTTAGATTATGTTCCAAGCTATATTTAAACTATGCAGTAAGAATAAGTGGTTTTTGCTCTAGATACACATATAGACAATGAGGCTTCTCAACAGTTCTTTAAACACTCCAAATATACAAGTCTTCAATTACTCTGAAACTTTTCTTTGAAGCATTAGGAGAAGAATGTTGCATTGCCAGTGAGTGCATTTGATTTTCCATTTCATCATTATTGGTGTCCCCTGTAGAAACACAGGCTAAATATTGAGACTGGTGGCCATTTGTATTTTATGAGTGTCAGGTCATTCAATTTGCAAATAACACTGGGGAAGATTTAGACACAATCTTCACACAAGGCAGAGAAAAAGTATAATTTGAAGTTAAGTGAACCCGCAAGTAAAAAAATCATGTTGTTCAGACATTGGGTACTTTAGAACTTCAGTTACACTTCTAAGTACAGAATACAGCTATGAAAACAAACATGAATTACTATTATTTGTTCTCAGAGTAGTTATATGACATTGGGAAGTATTTTATAATGAGACTCCATTATAAAAATACCATGGTGCGATTACTGAAATTATGAAAAGATTATAAACAGAGAGTTACACGAAGTCAGCTATGCTAGATACTAAACAGTCAATTTTACTACAATAATTTGAGCTCTCCAGATCTTTTCAGAGAATATCTCCATATTTTAAAACCAATCAAAAGTAAAACAAACAGGTTTTTATTATATAGTCTTTACATATTATCTGGAATTGGCATTTCAATGACATATTTTAGATTTTGCCAAGGCTTTTACATAACAACATGAGATATAAAACATACAAGCTTTTTGGGGACTGTAATCCTTTCATTTTCAACTCTCCTATTTAGATACATTTCTTATTTAAAGGACATAAACTATTTAACATATACCTAGGTTGTCAATAGGATAAAATAAGAACTCTTTACCACATCAAGGTGCCTTACCTTAAAATTGAGCAACCCCATTGCAGTTTCCACAAAAGGGATTAAATTCATTGGTTCTACAAGTGTTCGGCCTTTTAAGTGATATGAAAATTTGTCTGAAAACTAAAACCAGAACAACATTGTAAGTTACCAGAGGAAAAAAAAAAATTTACAAATATCCATATGTCTGCACACCTTTTCAGATAGTTCACCTGGCTATAATGACAAAACAAACAAAACCAGAACTGTAATAAACCCTCCCCTTCAACCTTTCAGCTAGGTCTGTTCTGAGGCCTACATTTCTGAACTGCAACATTACTGTCTATTTTGAAGTTTAAAGGTTTAATTGTAAAAACATTTGCTTAACACCTACCACCTAATGGAGTTACATGCAAATCAGCGGGCTCTTAAAAACAATGACGTGTTGATATACCTGACGTCCTGTTTTGTTTCATGTCTAATACTAACATCAGTGTAACTGTTCCGCAGCCTTCTAAGTGGCATCCATATTATTCATTACGGCACCGTTACCCTTTGTTCAGTAGGCTTTTCTTCATAATTTTTAGCTTACCTAGGAAGGCCTTAAAAAGGAAGTTTAATTCTTTGAAGACCAAAGCTTTCCAATTTTTTCCATGAGACCAGTTCACAGCTAGCTCTGAGCTGCCAGTGGGGTAGCCCAAATTCCAAAATCTATCATCTGGAAACATACAAAAGCTCTTGCACAGATTTTTCTCCTTTCAAAAGAAAAAAAACCCCTATATTGTAAATCTATTATGTCTGTCTAGATCTGGTAATTTGTGAGGAGATAAACATATCACAGGTATGGTAGAAGATATTTTAGTAAATAAAGACAAAAATAACAGATACATCCATTTTAAATTTAAGGAATATGCAACCATTAATGGATATCAAAGGAAAAGGGAATTTTAATCATCTCTCCATTCAGTCTCAGTTGGGTAAATCATATCTAAGAGATTTGCATAAATATAAACCATCAAAGACTTTTCATCTTCAAAGGGGGTTTCAAGACCCTATAAGCTTTGTACTGTAATCATCACAGGTCACAACCCTGCAGGAATAAGGCTGCTATGGCAACATAAAAAACTAATGCTTAAGGCTTAGCATAATATTCTGACTAATAGAAAGGAAACTCATTTTAAAAGCTGGCAGCCTATTTACCAGAAGCTGGATTAGAGGTGTTATTTCCCCTTTTAGCTTCCCCCCATCATCCCTCCCCAAAAGAAAGGAAAATCTAATCACTGAGATCTTTAAAAAGCTTTTGAGCAATTTGCAGTAACTTTACAATTGGGCCAAAATAAATCACAGCTTTTCACGATGAAGAATTCTGCCATCCCCACATTTTTCTGTGCATCATCATCACATCGTCTCTTCTGTAACTTTCCCCAGAGAAAAGAAGTCTGCTATAATATATAGAATTAAGAAAATCACTGCAATTCAAATGCATACGTGAACAGTGTCTTAGAAAGTGCAACAAAAATAGTAAATTTCATATAGGTCAGAGTATGAACATTAGAAACAGTGCCCTAAAATAATTTCAGCTTTAGTTCTCAATATCCTTATATGTTTTCGTCATTTAAATATAAACAGTATTAACGGATGCTAGGGCTTGATAACTTAGATTAAGGTTGAAATGAAAGAATTCCTTTTAGATATGAAACATTTTAATAGTTACCTTATTAGATTTCTTTTTAAAAATGCTCCATTTTAATATATTTGGTTTTGAGATAAAAAAGAGAATTTTTAATTAAATGCTGTGCCCTTCCTCCTTCTTTTTATAATTTGTTATAAGCACAAATACAAAAGGTAACTAGTGGAGAAGTTTCAATTAATTTTTTTCAAAAGGAGACGATTAAATATTTCCGGCCTGGTAAAGTGTTCATTTCAGTGAGAGAGGGAGGGGAAAAAAGGAGGCGGGGAGGGGGAGAAACAAAGATTGGGGAGGGGATGAAGTAGCAGGCCTCAGCAATTCTTTCAATTCCAGAGCACACCCAATAGCGCGTTGGGAAGAATGCACACTGTTCAGGATTTGTGGGAGAATTGTCCCATGACAAAGGAGGGAGAGTTACGCTTGTTATAGTCCAATAAGCCATGCCAGTCAAACAAGTACCCTTACGAGGGACAAAAGGAAAGCAAGAGATTCTCACACAAAAGAAAACAAGTAAGCCCATCTTTTAGTTGTGCATCAGCCTCCAGGTTTTATGTTTCACATACAAAAAAAATTGAGCAGAAAAATAAACAGCCGAAGGCACCTGTTATGTCAAAAAATTAAACATTTTTTAAAAACTGTGTTATTAAACTTAACTCAATCTCTGTTTTCAAAGATTTATCAAAATGTAACAGGTCAAAAGAACAGACACTAAGATGCAACCTAATGCAATTTTATTTTCTAAGGGGATGGTGTTTGGTGTGAAAATTAGCCATTTGAAAAGTCGGACGATGGGAGGGACAAAGTCTTCAGATTTCATACCAATGAAAAACACATTAGGTGCTAGTAAAGGCCCTGCCTTTATGGAAGCATGAATATTCATAAATGACAAGTTATATCTAACATTTACATGCTAGTAAACTCTGAGAAGTATTCTCTAGTTAATTTAATTAAATCATGGTTGAAGGGACATAGCTTCATTAGAATTAGGGGAAACTGAAGGTAAACTATTACAAACGGACAAGTACTGTAATATAGTCAACATGCTTGTTCTGTTGTAGTCACATATATAATCTTAAAGGCTTGATCAAGGTTAGATGCTGAGATTAAACTAGATTAACCTAATACATCTTTCTTTGCAGCTCACATACATTTTAGATATTCCTTAGGTTTGTGGTTTTCAAAAATATGGAACTGCATAATGAAACATTATTCTTTAGTGGTGTTTTGCAAAATAATGGTATCTCTAAATAAAATGTACTTCTTCTTAACAATTAAAACAATTATAGCACAATTAGGCCTATTTCAAAGTTTTCTTAAGTAATCTGACATGCCAACCATCTACATTTCAGGTTTTTATTGGCTGAAAAGTCATTCATGAAATACAAACACACCTGTCAGCAATTAAAAAGGAAGAAATAGAGAACTGTTCAGGAAATAATATCTGTGGTAATTAAAAACACTAGTTAAAAGCTTCCTGTTTGTTCCTTTAGTTGCCCCAAAGGAGTGACCTTTTCCTCTCTCTCCCCATTTTTTTCATATGTTGCTAACATGTTTTCTCCATCTATAACTTCCCAGGCATGTACATAAAACATATTGACATAGATAATCTTTGTAAGTGCCAGAGAAGGTTCAGAGTCTGGTAAAATGGAAAAAGTCCAATTGTTTTATAATGTTATCAAAACATTGAAGAACATGTAACATCGATATTTTTTTTTTTTTGTTGATTGCAGAACAAGAAAACTAGTTTTCCTTAAAAACTAAAGGTGCCACATGGGCGCTTGGTGTGCAGCTCCAGATTATTCACATTTTAATGGAAACGTTGCATGGCTTTCTTAACCAGATACCAACATAGTCCCATGATAACTGCAACGTTCATCATAACTCCAGCTCATTGGTCCCACTGGTTCCTTCTAAATTGTCCCAAAGTCTTCAGTCCAAAGCTACAATGATGATAATTTGGTGATTACTCACCCATCTTATTTCTTCAGCATTATCAACTTTTGGCAGCATCAGGCTTGAAGGAAGAACACTGGACTTCAAAAGGACTTCAAGATCTTGTTCTGCAAGACCACTGGACACCGAATTGATCCTGACACACTTTTCAGTTCGGCCAAACTCAAACTCTTTGAGTGTTCTCACAACTGTCAGCCTCGCTTCTGCCTATAACATACATGTTTTTAAAAATTAAGCTTCTTTTCTCTTGATGGAAAACCTACTGAATAGAAATAACGTCAAAGTGCTGAAAAACATAAAGTCAAAATATAAACATCTATTTATTCATTATATCCCTCACCCAAAAGGTTTGCCTTTTGTTAAACCTTGCATATCCAGGGCATCACAATTTTAGTTTTAGCAATTTTTTTTACTACTAATAGTAAATATTCAGTTTTCACATCTGATTAATAATAGGACTAATACAGTACTTGGAGAAAAACATCACTTTCATGTTTAAAGGTATTGCAAAGTGTCTAACAAACACATATCTTTAAACTGGCATCTTTTTACCTCTATACATTCCATATAGACAAAACGGAATAAGAGAATTGCATAAAATAATATTTTCCATTAATATCTATATTCTTCTTATGGAATAAGAAGATACCAGTATATATGGATTTATATGCATTTTTTTTTGTTTTGCTGTATGGTCACCCTTTTTATTCATTACACTGCATTAATGCTTGCATTTGAGTAGACAGTTCATACATGAAAATAATACCACGGAATCAAAAATAATATGTAGATTTTTCTGGAAACTTTGGCTGATAGTAAAAAGATACTCTGTGTTATCAGCAAAAAATAAAAACTCCAAACTCACATTTTCCAGCTGACACAAACTTCACAAAAATAGTGAAGGAAGGAAAGTTTATAAATCTGTTCAATACTTGATTTGCATTCAGAATACTTAAATCCTTTGCTGAAATGAAACACTTCTATTGGCGTCAAGAAAAAAGGGAAGGGGGGGGAAGCACTTGAGCTCACTACTTCCTGCCAATTTCAGTTTCAAAAACAAATTCCTTCAGCTTGCCAAAAGCCCTTAACAAATTCTCATTGTCAAAATGAACACTTATCAAAAGTAGTTTCATTTGTGAAGAGTTTTTATGGTACTAATAAAACTTTAAAGCTTCTGACTCATGACTGTTCAAAAAACAGTTTTAACACTATACAGCCATCTGAACAGAAATACTTATCTAGAAAACAGGCAAACTTCGAAAAGAAATCATCAAAGTTAATAACGAGACTAATACCAATCACTGAGACAACACGACAGTAGATTTAAACCAGACGGATACAAATTTCTGCCTGTGTGTTGAGGCAGAAGAGGTTTCAAAATGTGGTCTGAGTTAAAGAGTGTGAGGAAACAGTAGCTTCCAGTTGTCAGGTCAGATCAGAACAGGTCTCCAAGACCAGTTTAAGACAGTGTTGTAGTGTACTGATTTACAAGGTTTGGATTGCCAATAATTAGGATAAGTTTAGACAGAAGCAAGTGATTACTCTCACCAGTTGAAGTAAAAGAATAATGAACCTGACGGTTAAGGAAACTTGAATCAAACAGCCCTTATTGTGGTACTATCATCCATGTTTCTCCAAAGGATTTAAAATACGCCTGTCAGCAGGATAGAAAAAGACAACACACACACACACACACACACACACACACTATGCTATGATACGAGGCTACATTCAAAGGTCATTTCATTAAAATATAAATAAATAAAATTACAAATCTTATTGCTATTGTGAAGAACTTTTAGCTGCTGCCATTAGCAAATCAACACAAAGACACAGTTTATTAAAATACATTCAGCTGGAAAAGGGGTCCAAAGGTATCTACTATTGTCTGTCTTCTGATTTCTTCAAATCATACTACGTGATGTCAGCACTTGCTAATGCAAATCCCACTACATTCTCATTGTCAGAGCAGCAATAGCTGATTTCTTAGGGGGTCTGAAAGTTTGGGAATCGATACATACAGAGTGATAGTTTAAAACACATTCTCTAAGTCAATTTGTGCTCTTACCCAATGTCTGGTAAGACTTCACAGTTTCTGTACATAATGACACACTTTGCAAAACAAAGATCTTCCAAAGCCATCCAATAAAGAAGCATCCAATTCTAAATGAGGGTATCTTACAGGAAGACTATAAAATCTGATTTTTTTTCAAATTACAATAATGAGCAGTAGGCATTTTTGTCAGTTGTTTTTCCCCTCAGGCTGTAAACCCCTACCCCATAAAAATATAGATCATGATTTTCTAGGTACATTTCTACACAAAACACTTATTATCAGGCTGTTGCTTTTAGTAATTTACATAAACTAAGTATGCAGCCCTTTGGTACATATCCCAAAATAACCAACAACATCACTGAATTTATACCACCCAACCAGGACATAATTTTTTCATATTTTAACAGAGAAATATGTTACACTTTTGCAAACACACGCATGCCATCTGTTGGGTTACGGACAGATCCGCTTTCTAAAGATTCACTGTTTCTTAAAACCAGTAAGGTTTAGCTCTGTCTGCTGCAGAGACAGAGATTCTCTCGCAATGGAGAAGATTCTGTCCTAGAGAAAATGCATCTGGCCCTCCTGGTCTCCAAATCACAATTTGGTAATGCAAAATTTAATTATGGACCAGACTGATTGGTACCAGCAACCCAAAAGATTCCAGGTACTACAGTCAGTACTGAATAGATAACCTAGCCCTACTTAAATCAATGGAAAAGCTCCCATTGACTTTAGTGGTGAATGATCAGGTCCAGAGACAGGATTACCACAAAAAGTTTCATGATTAAATAGGAAAATAAATGACAAAAGAGAGCACAAAACATACGGATGAAAAAGGAAGAAAACTGTTTTGGCATAATTATGTAATGAATACAGTGGCTATTAATACATAATATTAACTAGTGCAAACTTTTACTTAATCTACTCTCGATTTTAATAATAGAAGAAAGCTTTTCTATTTGCTGCTATAATACGCATACAGGTTTATACATATAGGTTATACATTGGTCCTTGGGGTTAGCATAAACCTCCTTTCAAAATACCACCAACCCTTTATTACAAATGCTCACACTAGTTAAACAAATTTGCTCTGTTTTTTAAGTCAGCGCTATACCATAAGATAATTCTCTTCAATGTATGAATGCATAACAAAGGAGAAAGCCTGATAATTCAATAGATTATTCTCTCACCAGATAGTCTGGGATTATTGTAGCCCACTTAGTATCTGGATTCCACACAGACTGGGTGCTTTATAAAACAGAGAGCAACAGAAAGATGACACTTCTGGTATATTATAGCAATATCACTATTTACAAAAGATACATCTTTTACTTGATAATCCATTCTGTGCATATTTAAATGTAGAAACACAGGCTAATAAACATTATTATATGCATTCTAATATTCGACTCTCTATAGGGTATGGTTTGATTTCTGTTGCCTTGTATTCCTACCAAATTGGGAAGATAAAGGTTTCAGTGACGTAGCACTGCAGAGAAATCAACCATCACCAAGACACAGAGACACCGAAATTAAAGAAGGTAATATGCGTGCAGTTGGTTCAATTGGCACCCATTAAAGCTAATAACTAATCATCTTCACAAGTTTCTAGCTCTGAATTATCAAATCTGCAAAGAAAACAACATCCGTCCACTTTTACACTCCAGTGGAAGAGGTGGTCCCTCGCGGCAGGGCTGCACAGTCTCGCCATCTGGAGAATAAATCGAGTGTGAAGTACAGTATAGTTTGGGACCAAGCTCCGTGGCGGCAGCTCAGCAGTTAGTTCATTAGTTCCAAACTTCCAGGGATTAGTGCGGCATCAATTCTACTGTCGGATAGGATAAGACAGAATACGAGATGCAAGGAAGAATGTGACAACTAAAAAGGAGCCCCTTGGGCTTATTTATAAAACCACATAGCATAAACACACCTAAATAAATGACTTAAATAGTAGCACGATCACAATTTCAGAACATCTGAATTAGTACCCTGTTATATGTCAACATACAGAAATTTCAACTCTGAAATAGCAGAAATGCCACGGAAGCAAAGAAAAAACAAACAAACAAACAAACGCAAAACTCCAAATTCTGGAGACAACTTTAATAAAGAAATAATGACATAAAGATGTTTATATTTATGGAATTTTTGGTATTAAGATAACAAGGAGAAAAGTTATATTTTTATACTCTTTTGAATTTGATTATGTGTTTTCCAAATTTCCCATCATCATAATTGTTAGAGTTGCGTTATCTCGCAAAGGAGGGGGCTAGGCATATAAACGTCATGTTCTTTGTGAGTTGTATCTCTATTTCACTGCATCCTCCACCACAAACTCATCAATTTTTTCGTAAGACCTCCATCCCTTAGTGTAAAAGTTGAATAAATATAAAATTAAATGAAGAGGTTAAAGTCAAAATAAATCATGAAAAATATATTAAAACTGATGCCGGAGACAACATTCTGTTACCATCTCTTTTCATTAACTTTTCATACTGAAATACCAAAATTTGATCTTCTGAAATATTAGACCAGATCGTGTCAACCTCGTGACAGTCATAATAACTTTGTATGTTTCACATGGCAACAAGAATTAATTATTATAGTCACAAGTTAAAATTATGTTTGTGACACTATTAACTTGGTTAAAACATGCAATTATGGTTTAAGATTACTTCCTACAGTGGTTGGTTTCCAGAATTTGACATTGCCGTGTCTTTTATTATTCTTATTACTGCACAAATCTGGGTTTTGTCTTTCTCCAGACCCGACTTTCCAAGTACCCTTATGCTTGTGTACCAGGAAAACTTGAATTTCTTTATAAAACATGGCTCAACAGAGGTGATAGTTGTATAAAACAAAATATTAGGCCTGTTGGTTTCAGGTTTACAACAGAGAACAGAAGTGGAACAGAAAATCATATTTATTTTCGAAGAAGCAAAGAAAATCACCAATGCAAAACAATCTGTTTATCTGCTGAATGTTTCTGAAAACAGTAGACATAGCTCATAATACCTATTTTCTATTCTGCAACAGTCCAAGATACGAACAAACCACTGAAAGAATATTCATTGCCAGGCTTCTGAGACTTCCAGAACGAAAAACCTATCTAAAAAACCCTACACAAATAGTTAAAGCTTCTATATATCTTTACAGAAATCCCTTCCTTTATCTCCCTTTTAATTCTACTATTTACAGGTTTTTTTAAAGAAATGAAATAATCTCATTCATTTTTAAACATATTTTCTTTTAATGAAATAAAACAGGGAATTTATACGACAATGTACTGAAAAAAAAGGTAAGCAAAAAAAAAAAAACCAGGGGTGGGGTGGGTGGAGTATGCAGAGGAGAAGGGACCTCTACTGTATGTTTTACATAGGAGGTCAGATTAGATGATCACAATGGTCCCTTCAGACCTTGGAATCTATGTGCTTCTATTCTTTCTATGAAGTTTAGGCAAATACATATTTAGGTAATTACTCATAATACTCTGCTCTCTCTTTCAGAGCCCCCTTCCAATGAAGCCTTAAAAGCCTTTTTTCTAATCATTTGGGGTTTTTTTAAGTACTTCATCTTTCACACTGTCCGTCCCCTTCTCTGATGCAGATGCATGTTCACATGTTCTCCATGATGTATTAGCTTGAAAACTGAAGCAAATAATTGCAGTAACAAGCATTATGGACTAACTTGTAAAGTCAGCTGTGCTTTGGTAGGAAATTTAAAGCCCTTACTTGCACAGCATTTTAAGTGCTTTTTCTTTCTAATCATCCAACAATATATCCTTGAACAGTATTTTCATACTTGTATTTTCCCTTTAAAGGACAATATATATTAAAGCTCACGATGGCTGATTGGCAGCCGCTTGCTGCCACTGAGGCTCACTGAGGTGACCCCTCCACACCGCTTCCAAGTATGGAAATGACTGGACTCCCTGAAGATACTCAGTGGTATCTACCTGACATCATCAGTTGGACAACTTCCATATATGACCATCATGAGGTAGCTTGGTTTGAGCCTCCACAAAAGTGAGGGAACCAGGAAATTAGAATCTGAATTCCACAAGGTCAGCAGGCCAGAACTCAGGGCTTATGATTCCCGATTAAACTTCATGGATGCTGGACTGTGTAAGTGTGTTGAAACTCTGCAGAGCCAGGCTAGCTGCTGCTGAGAGAACTATTGCAAGTGATTTGAATACTTCTACAAATTGTGTGTAAAATATATTTTAGATTTTTTTTATTTTTCATATTATCAAAGCAATGTGGTTTTTTAATTAGAAGTCACTATGATGAGGTGTATACAAACATGCCAGTACTGTAGTCGTAAGAGCTAGCCTAAATCTCTCTTTATGTGCAATAATAACCATGCTTAGCTCTCATATAGGACTTTTCATTCATGTGCAGAGTGTATTTTGGTTTATGCACTTAGACTGTGTAGCAACAGTACTGACAAGTTTTGTAATAAGCAAACTGTGTACAATAGGTCCAATAAGATAGAATCTTTTTCACCTAGAGAGGAGGTTATTCTTCTTATCTGTCAACTTTTCCAAACACTTATGAAAGAGATGTTAACAGCCTTTCAATTAAAACAAATCAAAGTAACAAACATTTCAGGTGGTTGCAAGATGCACTCCTTACTTTCTTCCCCAGCTTTCCAAGGGTGCTTTTCATGGTGTGACAGATTAGCATCACAAACAAAAACTCTTTAGAAGCATTAGTGTTAATTAGTCTTCCTGGACAGTATGAATGAGCTGCTGCATGATGAAATGATTCAACAAAAAATTTTGGTCTGATGTAATCAATAAAGAAACACAGTAACTTTTTTTTTAATACAGTGACACAAAACTCAACCATATGTCCTTATGAATTATTTTTATTTAAAATATTGCCTTGGAATAATATGTAACACATTAAATTTGAAAATACTTGTAACTACACTTTTAGAAGTAAGTTACTGAGAATTAAAACATGTTATTTTTTGCTGACACTGTTAAATAATATATCAGAGTATGTCACGTTTTAGTTAAATTAAATGTTAGAGAAAAGTGGCTTGCTCTGTGATTGGTAGTTGGTTGTTGATGCAGTTATTTTAAGCGAGGGACAGATCAAACTGTCTCAAAGACCAGAGAAGATTTATATTATAAACAGCCATTTAGTCATCTCTTCCATTATTTTAATACAATGTTTAAAAAGAGAATAATAATAAATATAGGGAAATGAGGAAAACAGCATGTAAAACAAATCAAAAGGCCAATAAAAGATTAGATGGACGGGGAAATACAGCAACTGGGAAACTAGAAATATATGATGCATCTATTTAAAAAAATAAAAAGATATTGCCGGGGTACTCCTCAAACTCTCTTAGCGGAAATCACACAGGGCCAAATTCCTTACCCCCTGTTTATTCAGTAATAGCCAGCTCATGAGCCTCAACAAGCTGCATACAACCCTCTGTCGACCAGATTAAAGAAGAAGAGTCAGCTTGCTGCAGAAGCGATTGGAGGAGGGAACCTGAATCCCTTGTGCAGGCTGGAGCCATGGAGCTGTTCAGTGGCGAGGAATGCTGATGAGCATTCTGCATGTCTGGTCCATCATTCATCCAGGACCTGCTCCCCTACACCCTGCTGAGCTACTGTATCCCCAAGTGAAGGGTAAGGAGTCAGGATGAGATGTGATCCTTTTAAAATGCCAGTGACGGAACGTACCCAACTCTTTGTCTGACAGTTCAAGTTTGGGGTATTTCAGGAACTGTGAGTTTTGTGGATTCCTACTATCTCACTTTTGAGCTATTGTTTTGATCTTGATCTGTGAGTCACACATGGCGACTGTAAATGTAGAGGACTGGACTTGACCTCTTGAGATCCCTTTCAGTTTTAGTATTCTATGAGTCTGTAACACCATAGCTGTGTCTACACGTGCATGCTACTTCGAAGTAGCGGCACAAACTTCGAAATAGCGCCCGTCGTGGCTACACGCGTCGGGCGCTATTTCGAAGTTAACTTCGATGTTAGGCGGTGAGACGTCGAAGTCGCTAACCTCATGAGGGGATCGGAATAGCGCCCTACTTCGATGTTCAACGTCGAAGTAGGGACCGTGTAGACGATCCGCGTTCCGCAACGTCGAAATTGCTGGGTCCTCCATGGCGGCCATCAGCTGGGGGGTTGAGAGATGCTCTCTCTCCAGCCCCTGCGGGGCTCTATGGTCACCGTGGGCAGCAGCCCTTAGCCCAGGGCTTCTGGCTGCTTCTGCGGCAGCTGGGGATCTATGCTGCAGACACAGGGTCTGCAACCAGTTGTCAGCTCTGTGGATCTTGTGTTGTTTAGTGCAACTGTGTCTGGGAGGGGCCCTTTAAGGGAGCGGCTTGCTGTTGAGTCCGCCCTGTGACCCTGTCTGCAGCTGTGCCTGGCACCCTTATTTCGATGTGTGCTACTTTGGCGTGTAGATGTACCCTCGCAGCGCCTATTTCGATGTGGTGCCGCGCAACGTCGAAGTTGAACATCGACGTTGCCAGCCCTGGAGGACATGTAGACGTTATTCATCGAAATAGCCTATAATAGGCTATAATAGGCTATAATGCCTATAATAGGCATTGTTGGCACATATGATGTTAGTAGAGGAGCATGAGAAAGTGCCCGTACTAACATCATATATGCCATCATGTGCCAACAATGCCCAGATGCTTTGTATATTGGACAGACTTCTAACTCCCTTAGACAAAGGGTCAACGGGCACAAAACAGACATCAAAACACTCCAGACCCACAAACCAGTTAGTCAACATTTTAATGGAATGGGGCATTCTGTCAACGACCTCAAGGTATGTGTGTTACTGAAGAGACATTATCGCACCGTTTTAGAGAGAGAAGTGGACGAGCTGACTTTTATATTCAAATTTGGTACATTAACACATGGTTTAAATCGTGATGGGAACTTTCTGAGTCACTGTAGGGGCTCGTCTGCATACTTGGCTCAATCTAATTCTTGATCTTCCCCCCCACCCCTCCACTCTCTGATTTGCTCACCTTGATTATCTTTTTCTGATTTGTCCTCCTTGCTTACTGTTTTTGGTTCTCTGTGCCTTAAATATTGAGTCTGTTCTGGTCTGGCTATGGTCTGAAGAAGTGGGTCTCTCCCACGAAAGCTCACCTAATAAACTATTTTGCTAGTCTTTAAAGTGCTACTTGACTGCTTTTTGTTTTTACATGGACAAGTAATATTAGGAAAGTATTTAACATAACTGTAGTTGTCTTGATTCAGTTTAGAGTCAGGAAATAAGTAGAAGTCAGCACCATGTGACTAGCCAGCTCTCCACTTAGCATTAGGTGGGAAACTGATCTAGGAAACATTACTTTAAACTGTTGATAGCCTTTTACTTGCTGTAAAAGGCAACTTCTTTCTGCCTTATGGATCTTGCTTTCCTGTTTCAGGAAAAGCACCCCCTTTTGAAAACTTCTTTCGGAAGAAAACACGGGTAGACATTCCGCAGGCCCTTTTTTTTTTCCCTCACCCGAAAGAGCAGTCCTCAAGGGGCCTGCTTTTTTGATCCCTGGCCCATTCTTTCAAAAGAGCAGGGGGCTGTGTGGACGCTCTCTTTTGGAAGAGCAGATCACTCTTTTGATCTTCTTTGCTGTGTGCAGACACACTTTCGAAAGAAGTTCTTTTGGACATAGCTGTAGTGACAATCTGAGCCTCCAGTGGATAAAACAAGATGAATCCTATCATTCACTATTCACAGCAAAGCGTAAGAATTTCTCAGAACAATTTTGTTTGGTTTTCTATGTGCCAAATAAAATCTAATGATGCAATCCCTTTTCTTGCCTAGAACTATGCGCAATGCCTAAGAACTGACGGAAAGCCTTTTCTTACAAGAGACTTGATAGGACAACTTTCCCTGGTGCCAGTCTTGTGTTTTGTATGTTAGCAATGCAGAATTACGTACATTTTATGGACTAGGAGGTAACACATCTTGATTGTTTATCACTGAGTTTTTCAAAACTTTCTGCTGGTCCTCATCTAAATATTCCTGTCTGCGCTGGAATAAATACAGTAAATTCATTGAGCTTTACTTTATCCCCTTTTTCCTGAGGAATTATCTTAAGTGTAAATTTCCTTTTGATGGAGTCCATTATTTTTAATTCTTACAAAGATTAACAGGGCATTAATCAGTGCAGCATATAGACATGCTTTACTTGGCTTAAAGAAGGGTTTATCTACCTGTTCTAGTGAAGGAAGTAGACAAACTACTGTTTTCAATCTGCATCTCACAGTTGTAGAATGAGATACCTGTCCAGTCAGTGAAGTACTTGAGATTTCAGCTACCATGCAAAAATGTGTCTTGAATATGTTTGTAAAAGCACCCAAGTTCACATTCAAATGTATATCACCAGCCAGAGTGAATTCCAGAAATATGATCTTGCTACAAACAAAACTCAGCTTCTGGCTTCGCTGGAGGAGAGAACCCAACAGAATCTTTTCTTCACATTCTCCTACAGTTGCCACCCTTATTAGAATTCATGCTTCTTTCAAATCTGTCAGGACTTTGGCACCTACAATTCCAGCTAGAGTCTGTGTTTCAAAACAGGCCTCTGCAATCCCATTCTTTTTCTGGAAAGTTACTTAAATTTATACAGTACTTAGAAAATGATTTTACCCCCCAGATGTAGGACAAAAAGCTAAATTGCTACATAGCTACTATATGCAATCATTGTGTCATCTCTAGCAATCCTTTCATGAGAATTTTTGGACTGAATTTGCAGAACATTTTATTGGTGTTTATTATGGTGTTAGTTACATGGAAATATCAACCTCACAGGAATTTCATTTATTGTATCAGTCCCTCAAATTTCAGACTCAAATTCCACAGGTTCAGCTTTTAAGCTATATTTTCCTCCATTTATAGGCTGGTGCTTCTTCCCAAATAAATGTCAATATGAGACTAATTTTGCTGACCAATTTTGAATTTCAAGATTCTGTGCCAATAAATCTCAGGCCACATTGACAGGCATGTTTTGTATATATTTAAGTATATTCGTTTAAATGCCCAAATGATTAAATCAGTACAATCCCCTAGTATGGCTACCATTAGGCATTGCTTATAGCTGGATAGCTTATTCTTGTAACTGTACAAGAATAAACAATACTGATATGAGCACCTTTATATGAGAACTTTTTATACACTACATGATTACTGCCATTTAATTACATTGGTTTCTAAACTAATTTAGGTAAAACAGCAACAAAAACTGTATGTAGACCAGGCCTTAAATTATAGTCAGTATTCCCAAGTCTGGCATAATTTGTATTTCAAACTCCTTTTATTGTTCCTTCTGGATTTAAACAAAAATTATAGGGCTGGCCATACCAGCTAATGAAAAATCTGGCCCTTTGACTTGATATTAACTTGTTCCTTGAACTTGGCGAAGGGTTGCAAAGAGACATCTGTGGAGATCCATCCTGATTTGCCTGAAATGCATTAGCACTCTGTCCTTTTATGGCAAGCAGTCTTGCTATACCAGCATTTGACAGGATTGCCCCTTTATTGCAGTTTTGATATTATATTTTATTAAGCTAACTGCATGTGCAGTTTTTCCAAACCTCTCAGATACTTCCTAACTAGAGTCCCATTTCTCATCATGAGGATTAGATTGAGATTTATACTAATAAAATTCAGGAGATATTCCTTCCACTTTCCTCAGGAGTGGTTGCTTTTACCTCTGTCCTGCCACATAATTCTACCTCTGTACTAAGCTGCATTGCCTCACAATGTTCCTCTGCCTCCATTTGTCAATTTCAATCTGTAGGCCTATTCAAGCTGTGCACCAATACATCCTTACATCGCTAATTTGTCCCAGGCAACTTTAGCTATGCTGTTAGATACATCAATTTGTACAGGTTCTCATGCGAATTTCTTTCCTCCTTGCACTTACCTATTCTCTGACCACCTGAACTGGAAGACTGGCCCTCACACCATTTACCAAGGGCTGGCCCTAAAACTGAAGATCCCAGTTTCTTTTCTGTGGATCCGAGCCCTGCATGGATGCAGTGTGACAGCATACAAAATCCTTGTAAAATGTGTGTTTTCCCAAAGTCTCTTTCTTTACTTGTTCCTATTTCTGTTACCTTCCATATTGGCCTGAAAATCTTGGATATTTTATTCAAAGTGATCTGTAAGATTCTTAAGGACCTCTCTGTTATTTTGCTGTTTGAAAGCTTCAGGGTAGACAAAGACTTCTTTCTTTTTTGTTTCTTAGAAATGTTGAGATCTCTTATTTTCAAAGTAGTAGTCTTAGTCACTGCAGTCAACTTCTTATAATTGTTAGTATTTCACTACTTTTATGTCCCTTCATTATCCCCCAGATAACCTCTTCCAACATAATTTTCATTTCCATCTCAGTGATTTGATCTCAGCTTTAAGACCATCTTTCATATGTTGATTATTTGGCTTTATATCTCCTTGACCAGGTTTCACAGCTTTCAATTCTGTGTTGGCAGTTTCTTGGCCAGCTTTCATTTCCCATTGACCAGCTATAATTTCTGTCTGAATATAAGCTAAATCCTCAATCTCTGTTCAAATAAAAATCAGTCAGCCTTCTGAACTGAAAAATAACTATCATCCACTCAAAACACAAGCTTTGTAATAATTTTCTAGTGATCAGAAATAATAATAAATCATGGTAATATATTTTACTTATAGCAGACTGTAGAATACAGAGTTGAACAAAGATGGATATTGGAATAGTACCATAGCACAGCTTTTCTCCATTTATTCACAGACTAAATTTTTTCTTGGAACAAATGTCTGTTTTCTCAGCACATACATGCTCCTGTTCAACTCCAGTTTGTTTGTAAGTGCCTATTCAGTAATCATTATATACATGTTTAATAACAATGGCAATATCACCAAAGAGCCATGATGAGTTTAAGCCCTACTTTCCAGGTACCTTTTAACCCTACGATACACCCTGCCTCAAACAGCTTAACATCTATGAATTGTGTGCCTGAAGCTTAGCTGAGCTATTTTGCCTTGGAAAGTTATAATAATAGTTTACCTCTTTTTTCTCCAGCTTCTCTTTATCTAGAGATGGCTTCACCATTAAAGAAAATCCACTTAAATTCAGGTGTTTTTAGTGAACCTTCCTTTTAAAGATAATGACGTGTTGAGTATTTTCACGCCTTGTTAGTTAACTCAATTTTTTTCAGACAGATTTTTTTTGTTGAGGGGGGAATTCTCCATTTTATATAGAGCTTGCTTTTTCAGTATGGGCCAACTCTACTTTTTTAGCCCCTTTGTCACAGTACATGCTGTGGAAAGAAGAAAAACTAAGTATTAGAAATGTCTTTTTCCATTTTTCTTTTCTGCCTTCTTGACTTCCAAGCATCTCATAATCGTTTCATACTTTAGCTATATTTCTTTCACTGGTATAGACAACCAAGTTATTGAAGTGTTTTTGTTTGTTTTTGCCATTTCCCCCTTTGCCTCCAGTTGATGTTTGTAAAGTATTTAACACTCCACCAGGCGGGTTAATTTACTATACTGGTAAATCAGGCTTTTTGGAGTGTCTTGAAACACTGACATGTTTTCAGCTAGAATATCAGATGTCTCCATCCCAAAGGATAGAATTCTTGCCAAAGCTTTGTTTATATCGATGCCAGGTGCAATCTGGCACAACAGTGGTAGTGACACATGAACACTAAACAGTTTGTAAAAATTACACTTCCACACGAAATCTGTATATAATCTACAAGAGCCAGGTAAAAGTCTTATTATACCATTAGTCTGGTACAGAAAGTATTCCTTAACAGAAGGGCCAGGTATTAAACTGGCTTCTGGGCTCTTTTTACCATTAGTGAGTGCTTCTGAACTTCCATTCTTTCATTGTAAATTGTTTTTATTTTGCTTCTTTTAGACTTTTCATAGCTGCACTGAGCACAAACCCATTTTAACAGATTTTTATAAACACTACGCTGCTTGCTCTATTTTGTTTATGATGCTTATGTCTACAACATAATAATAATAAAATAATAATAACAACAACAACTATGGAGATACACATGACATAGAACTGAAAGGGACCCCAGGAGGTCATCAAGTCCAGCCCCCTGCCCTCTTGGCAGGACCAAGCATCTCTGCAGGGCTTTTCTAATTTATCGCTTGCAGTGACCAATCCTGATTTAGTAGAAATTTGATAAACACACTGGAATGCTGCAGCACCATGCACCTTGAAAAAGAACTGCCAGACTTGACTACATCCTAAAGCAGATCCAAGACAGGTTTCCACTCAAAAAAGTGCTATGTACTAAAATAGGTTACTGAGCACACACACACCAAAAAGGGATTGATTATGACAATGAGAGTCAGGTTCACCGTAACTAGCATTCCTCTGTGCACCAAACAACTTACTAAAATCAGCACCCTGGCCATCCTTGCTCAGTGGAGGTAGGTAGCATATCATTATGTAATGTTTTCAACACTGATAGACTGGATATTAAATTTAAAGTCTTGGGAAAGAGTCCTTAGATACAATGGTGGTATAGGACTAAGTGAATGCACGTTTCAGAACAGATTATTTAATGTACACAGCTTTTGTTCTGTGATTATATTATAACTGGGTGACACTGAAAGATTAAGGGCCAGCTAGCATAGATCAACAAATAATGAAACAATGCAATTTACAAGGGCTGAGGATCTGGCCCTTGGAAATCATTTACACACTGAAGTAGCATACTTTAACTTCTAATTTAATCACAAGAACAAAATTAGGACTAATTTTCTATCACCGTTATTACTTGTATTACAGTAGCACTGCTCTTAGGCCTGGTCTACGCTAGGGATCAAAGTCGATCCCAGATACACAATTCTAGCCTCACCATTAGCATAGCTAGATTCAACACATCAGGATTGACTTTGTACCCTGGTGTAGATCAGGGCTCTTTGGGCTCACCCCAGCATCCCTTACTCCATGTGGCAGCATGGAGCATCGGGGTCAACAGTCAAGCCACAAGAGATTGATTTTGCTGCATCTTCACTGATGCGGCCAAATCGAAATTCAGCAGATCAATTGTGGCATGTCAACCCCCCTCGTAAATATAGACATATCGTACGAGACTCAAATGAAGTCTAGGCATTATTGTGAGTGATCTAAGTACCGCACAGACATATATAATAAAAGAAAGTCCTTTCCTAAAGAGCGACAGAAAAAAGTGGAGGGAACAATAAGGAGAATATGTTTGTAAAGGTTAATCGTTCACAATACACAGATGCCGTAAGTCAGTAAGTAGCAGTAATCTTAGCTTATCACCTGTCTAGCTCTTATAGGTGCCAGGTTTTGTAGGTATCATTGCAGAAGTAAGTCTTAAACAGAAAAGCGAAGGAAGATAAATAGTAGCTATATAGAGGTTTCAAGTCTTTTCCCCTGGGCATAAGCGATAGTATGAGATAAAGTGTCTTTAAAAAATAAAATAAACAACTTAATATTTGAACTCAAACTTAAAAAATCATGAATTTGGAATCAGTGCCTCAGTAGAAATGGAAGCACTTAGATTTGCAGATGGTAAGTTCCTGGCTGAAGTCTGATGGGGCTATATTATAATGGCAGAAAATATGACTCTGTACATTTTTTTCCTCTGTCCATCTGCCATTCTTATATTCTTGCATGGGGGTGATTATATTTAAATTTGGACTGTTTTGCCATCTGATTTCTCATTTCTGCAATGTTGTTTGTCATAAAAAAGTATAAGCTGATTTGAAAAACAACTGCAATCTTGGTATTGTGTGATTTACTAAATAATGGAATGGCTGCAAGGCAAGACAGCTTTCCACAGAAAAGGCTTACTTGCATCTGCTTCAGGAGTGCATGATGTCATTTCTGGTGCTTATTATATGTGTGTGTGTGCGTGTGCGTGTGCGTGTATTCTAAGGATAAGGGTATATTGACAAAGTTTGTTGGTATTTCAGAGTTGAAGGTGTAGCAGCATACATAAAAGGAGAGCAAAAATAACTAGGGCTGTCAAGCAATTAAAATATTAATCATGATTAGTTGAGCTGTTAAATAATAGAATACCATTTATTTAAATATGTGTAGATGTTTTCTATATTATCATATATATCGATTTCAATTACAACACAATACGAAGCGTACAGTGCTCACTTTATATTTACAAATATTGCACGATAAAAAAGAAGCAAACAGTATTTTTCAATTCACCTGTTAGAAGTATTTTACTGTATAGAATTATGTACAAAAATAACTGCATTCAAAAATAAAACAATATAAAACTTCAGAGACTACCAGGCTACTCAGTTTTACTTCTTGTTCAGACAATTGCTCAGATAAACAAGTTTGTTTACACATATGGGAGATACTGCTCCCTGCTTCATGTTTACCATGTCATCTGACAGTCTGAATTGGCATTTGCACAGCACAGCATAGCTGGCATCGCAAAATATTTACATGCTGGATGCACTTACGATTCATGTATCCATTCCTGATCCCCCCACCATTCCAGAGGACACATATCCATGCTGATGGTGGATTCTACTCAATAATGATCCAGAGCAGAGTGAACTGCTGCACATTCATTGTCATCATCTGAGTCAGATGTCACCAGCAGAAGATTGATTTTCTTTCTTGGTGGTTCATGCTCTGTAGTTTCCACATGGGAGCGTTGCTCTTTTAAGACTTCTGAAAACATGTGCCACACCTCTTCCCTCCCACATTTTGGAAAGCACTTCAGATTCCTAAACTTTGCATCGAGTGTAGTTATCTTTAGACCGGTCTACACTGACACTTTACTGTGCTGTAACTTTCATGCTCAGGGATATGAAAAAAACATCCCTCCAAGTGCAGCAAGCTACAGCACTGCAAAGCGCCACTGTAAACAGGCTCCAGGTGCTACTAGGTACCCTCACCCTGCATCAAGATGGTTTACCTACAATGCAGGGAGAGCTCTCTCCCAGCACTGCTACTGAGACCACACTACTGTGTGAAAGCATAGCTGCAGGGCAGGCAACAAACTTTGCCAGGCCCTAGGCAAGGTGTGTGTGGGGGGGGGCGGGCAGAAGAGGCATGGCCTCGGATGGAAGGAGATGGCCTGGTAGCTAGTAAGCCCTCCCCCTTCTTTCCCCCCCCCCACAGCCCGCCTCTCAGAGCCACTCAGCCTGTGACACCTGGGGTTCCGGCGGCAATTTGAAAAGCTCCAGGGTTCCTGCTGCTGCCATTGCAGCTGAATCAGTAGCAGCAGCAGCTGGGATCTCTGAGCCCTTTTAATTTGCCAGGATCTGGGGCATCTGCCCCTTTGCCCCCTCCTTCCATCGGCAGGCCTGACCAGCTGTGCTTTAAACTCAGAAGTGTAACCACAGCTTTAAAAATCTCATATTGGAACCTTCTTTGCAATTTTGCCAAATATGCAGTGAAAGCATTCTTCAAATGAACAGTACGTGCTGGGTCGTCACATGAGAATAACGTAACACAGAATACGTGGCAGACTGTGGGTAAAATAGAGCAGGAGACGCACAATTCTCCCACAAGGAAATAACTGGCCGAACCTGTTGGTTAGCTCAGCTTTTCTACAGAGAAAGGGAAAGTAACAGTTCTTATGTATACATTTTAAAAGGAGTCTACGTGTGAGGTGCTATGGGAATGAATGTGTATGGGTGCTCTTCGGGACTGTCGGTCTTTAATGAGAGTAGTTTGAAAGTATAACAAGCTAAGGCAGAATTTAAAAAGTGCTAATTTAAAAGCGACATTGTGTCAGACTTGGAAAATATACAACCAAAATATAGAAAAAAACAGAAAATTCAACCGGTCCAGTAAGAAAGTGTGACTTCTCCAATCTGGAGCCTAAATTTAGTTAATAAAATATGCCAATGTGGGATTTTAGTCCTGCTTTCTGGGCAAATCTAAACACAATCATAACTATGGACTAGTTGGGTGTCTCGTGCAGGACATACCAGGAGTTCTATAACCAGTAGGGTTCAGTTCTGCCTTATTGTGAGAGGAGTTGTACTTGTAACAGAGAGATTCATTTGTCTTCTGTAGATAATGGGGGAGAGTTTAAAAGGAAAAAATGGGAATGAGGTGCCCAGTTCCCATTGTCTTTCAATAGGAGTCAGGCACCTAAGGAATACTACCCTGCATCTGGGAGTGAGCCTTCTAACCTGGACTAATATACCTCTGCTAGTGGGGCTTGTACTATTTTCCTGAAAATAAGTAAGAATACATTGCAGCTTGGTCTGGAGCTCAGGCTCTCAAGCCTAGAGATGTGAGTCATAATAACGACCTTCAGTCACCTCCTCTCCTTACATCTTTTACTTTTCTTTTACTTTCTCAGTGGCGAGTCTGTTGTACTTTGTGGCTCATATTTATCCTTCACAGAAATGTTCCTAGTCCAGTATAGTATATAGGTGGCACTGCAATATTAATCTTCTCTTCTCTAGTCACTTGCAGCCTATGTTTACATGATATTTGCAGCAGTATAGTTTTTATATTTAAAAAACAACTCAAAAGTAACACTTTCAACTGAAGAAAATATAAAGGTGCAGCATAATGCATGCCATAATTCTGAGCAGTAGATTCTGAAGTTAACACTGTAAACGCATACCCACTGAACAGCCACTGCTTTTCATCTTATTCATCATTTATACTTGTGCAAAGTGGGTGTAAAATTCTACTGTTCTGATTTGGCAGCACTTCACACCCACTTTGCACTCCCTGTGCACAGGTGTAAATGACTATACAACATGCAAGACAGTGGAGAATGAGGCTTACAGCTTTAATGATTCTGAGTGATGTAATACACATTTTCAGGTGAATTGTGATATTTATCTTAACTAATAAGCGCACACAAATTAGGTCTAATTTGCATAATGAGTTAATTATTTTACTCACAATATTGGCTAATGTCATGTTCAGATTTCATGGCTATCATGCTTGTGCTGTCTGAGAAACTAGTTAGGAGGCTTAGTATTAAATCTGTCTTCAACTGTGAAGTTTATTCATCAGGGGAAATGGCTATGGGATTACACACTAAGATTCTCAGTAGCATATGCCCACTATTAAGGAAAAGGAGCAAGACAAATTCAGCAATGAGTTGAAAAAGAGCTGAGCTAATGAAATGCCTTTAAAATCTGTCTTTAACAAGAAAATAAGGAAGAAAAATATATCCATTTAGGAAATAATTACTGACATTTTCAAGCCTATTTGCTTCAAATGAGGCTCTTAAATCCAAGTTTAGGCACCTAAATAAAGTGGTTTGATTTTTAGAGGGACTGAGCAACTGCAGGCCTTAGCAATAGGGTCTTTGAACTAGAGAGGCAATTTCTGTCAATCAAGTACTTCTGGACTTGTTTACATGACACTGCTATGGGGGCATGAATCACAGAGCACTAAATGTCCCAGGTAGAACCCGCTGGTGAAAACTAAAAAGGTACTTACGCAAAAAAGCAGTCATGTAGCTCTTTAAAGATTAACAAAATGATTTATTAGGTGATGAGCTTTCGTGGGACAGACCCACTTCTTCTGAATTCTGAATGTACAGATCTGAAGAAGTGGGTCTGTCCAATGAAAACTCATCATCTAATAAATTATTTTATTAGTCTTTAAAATGCTGAAAGACTGCTTTTTTGTGAAGATAGAGACTAGCATGGCTACCTCTCTGTGACTAAGGCTATGTCTGCATTAGCCCCAGGACTTCGAAAGGCCCATGATAATGAACGTAATGGAAAGATGCTAATCAGGTGCTGCCATGAATATGCGTATATCATTAGCATAATGATGGCTGCAGCACTTCACAAGTGCTGCTTTCGATCATGTGTGGCTTGTCTACATGGGGTCCTTTTCGAAAGTCCCCGCATACTTGGAAATCCCCTTATTCCTATAACCAAATAGAAATAAGGGATTTCCAAGTGTGCGGGGTCCTTTTGAAAAGGACCCTGTGTAGACGAGCCGTGTGCGATTGAAAGCAGCACTTTCGAAGGGCTGCAGCTGCCATTATGCTAATGAGGCACTGCATATTCACGGCAATGCCTCATTAGCATCTTTTGATTAGGTTCATTATCATGCCCCTTTCGAAGTTCTGGGGCTAGTGTAGATGTAGCCTAAAAGGTACTTAGTTACATTAACATACTCCTTCTCGAAACAGGTCTATGTCAACATGAAGAAGATGTCTTTTAGTGTTCACCAGCAAAGTGTTACATGGGAAAGCTAGAGCGTAATACAATAGAGCATAAAACAAAGAAACATCAGAGCATGCTACAGTTCCCTGCCTCCTTGGTAGTCTGGACAATGATGCTGTTTAGACAAACAAATCCTGTCTGAGACTTCTATTTGTCTGATTACTCTATTTGTAGACTTGTGCATCTACAAGTTCAACTCCTCATAGATTTGATTAAGCCCTTGCTTCTTCTAAGGAATACATATTGAGTGTGTCTACACTAGGAACTAACTTCGAAGTTAGGCGCTACTTCGAGGTAGCCACCAGAAAATCTACACACCTTTTCCCTTACTTCGAAGTAGGGAGCCCGACTTAGAAGTCCTTACTCCATTCCCGGGAATGGAGTAGTGCCCTACTTCGAAGTTTAACTTTGAAGTAGAGTGTTTGTAGATGGTCAGTTTCGAAGTTGTACTTCAAAGTAAGCAACTTCAAAGTTCTTTTTGTAGTTTAGGCACAGCCACTGTGTTCCACGAATAATTCTGTATACCGTAGACCCCCTTGAGTTGTGTGCATCTTGTGCTAGTGTGATTAGAGGGGGGGACCCCAGGGGAAGCTCCAGCCCTAGGGAACTGCCGCTGCAGCAGGGCAGCAAAGAATCCCCCTGTTATTGAGCAAGTGAACTGGCAGAACGTTTCACTCCACCAGCTCGGACTCAGCAGCCACCAGCATGGTGATGTGGGGGGCAGAGGATCTGGTTGTCAAGGGAGATCCCCCTGTCAAGCTCCACCAGCTCTCTTCCCCCTTGACAGGGGTATCACCTCCCCCTCCACAGCAGCAGCTAGTGGGGCTGAGCCAGTGGAGTGAAGTGCTACACCAGCTGTCCTCCCCCTTGACAGGGGGATCACCTGCCTCCCACTGTAGTGGCGGCTGCTGGGCCTGAAATGGCAGTGCTGTGCTCCGCCAACTCACCAGCCCCTTGACGGGGGGGGGCGGGGTCCCCTGTCTCCTACATGGTGGCAGCTGCTGGGGCTAAGCCAGTGGCCCTGCCCCTCACTCGACTTGTGCAAAATTTGAATTATGTGTGGCTTCCCGGGAACGTAATTCCTGTTCAAGTCAACGGTCTGCTGTATATACTTGTTTGCATAAACCCTAGCAGTGAAGTTCCATTCCCACAGCCTGACTTCAAAGATGCCATGGTACATTTTGTACAAAAAAGAGTAAGCCCCAATATCTGTGACCAAAATGTTCTTCACCCAATCTCTGTAACAAAGTGTCTTGTGCGCCAAATATCTTCCTCGCTAATACCTCCTACCCTCAGATAAAATGCATAATCCATTCTTACTGTGGAAAATGGCAACATTTACCATTGTAAGAAAATTGTACTAATAATAGTGGATATTCACAATGGAGTTGAATATCATATTAGACTGATATTTTTGATAGGTTGCAAGTAGACTGGCTATTTCCTGCTGTACTGCTGACTGATTAAGAACTACTTTTTATTTATTTATTTATTTATTTATTTATTTAAACTTGTTTAAACTGCTTCCAATGCTCTGAATGGATGCATTTTACATAAGTCTAAACAGAAATAAAATTCCTGATAGAGTTGCTCTGAAAAGGAACTGCGACAGACTGTGCAGTTATTCAATGACTTCCAGATTAAATCATCACCATTTACAAGAAAGAATATTTTCTTCTAACTGCCAGCACTGCAAACCTGGCATTTTAGCAAACACAAGCTATTCTTTTTCTGGCTTGAATTACTAGCATCATGAGTAATATGATCCCACAGATGGGGTTCAAATTCTATTCAAAATCTGCCCTTGGTTATGCATGGGCAAATTCACTTATGAGGTTGTGCAGCTGGTGTAACCAAAAGCAGAATTTGGCCATATTACTGGAAATTAGTTAAAAATTCTACTGTAGATAAATGAGCCATAACAGAATCCAGTTCCATCTCTTCCAGAGGTGATCCAACACTGTAGGGCTAACAGTAGTAAAGAGTAATAAAAACTATTTTTTGTTGCTCTGGAGAGAAGATATGCTTTTGAATACACAGAGGGACCAGATCTACTGAATCAGTAGGTTACAACAGAATCAGACTTGGGGGTTGCAGCGTAAACCTCTTCCACTCCCAAGCTCTCAGGCACTGGTTTGAGGTGAAAAAGTTGACAGAACATTGGAGCTATCAGCTACTCTTAATTTACAGAATACTAATCACATATACATACAATATCAAGCTATTGTACAATGGAATTAGAAGAGAAAAAGGGATATGGAGTTTGAATGACAATTTAAGCAATTGCCATGCTGCGAGATATTTTAAACCTTCAAGTTTTCCCTGATTTTTTTGTCCAATTTGTGTATTTGTTGCCAGACCTTTGTTTTAATTAAAATTCACTTTGAAGGCAAAAATAGGACTTTAAATTGCTTTGGATAGCCAGGTTGTCACGTGAACCATAAACAAAAATAAATGACTAACCACTTATGAACTGTTTATAAATGGCTAAGTAGTGAAAAAAGTACCCATTGTGTTCTTGTCAGCATCTGTCTTTGTTCTTATTTACATCTTCACTAATTGATTTGAAAGAGGAAGTCAACAGCATGTTAATGAAACTCATGAACGACATTAATATCTGAAGAACTGTATACACACTAAAGAATGAAAAATAATACAAAGGGACCCAGAGATTAGAAACAAAATCTAGCACCATATATAACCAATGAAAAAGATAAGCCAGCAAAACAATAATGAAGAAAGGAACCTAGGGTTAACATGGGCTGGTAAATTAGATACGAATTTATTATGTGACTTGGTAGCAAAGAAGGCCAATGAGTCTGCATCATGTCATGCAATAGAGAGGTAAACACATCCCTTTCTTTACAGAGCACCTGCAGTAAGCTCCAGTTCTAGACATCTCATTAACAGAAAGAGATTGACAAACAGGTAGGAGTTCTTACAAGAGCAAGAAATGTGGGTTGGAAGGATGGATGTAAGGAGGAATAATTAAGAGAGCTGAATATGCATAGCTTGGCTAAGCTAAGACACAGATGGAAGACATAATAAATATCTACCAATATCTGAATAAAGAATAAAGAGAGGAATTACTGAGCATAGTAAAAAGGGAGTATAACTAGCATAACCGGCTAAACTTAAGAATGTGAACATTTTGAAAGAATAGCAGGAAAAAACCTAAAAATTAAATTGATTGGTATGTTCAAGACTCTGCTAAGAGAAATGGTTGAAACTGATTGTATCGCACATTTAAACTAAACTGGATAACATAACAGCAGGTACAGTCCTGTACTGGCCAGGAGATGGACTGTCTGCCCTAATACATTGCAATTGCTAAAGTTTCAAGAAAGAATTTGTCTTTGTGATAGATGAACCAAGATTCAGCTTTAGAACACAGTGAGATGTTTTAATACCCTTTTGGGGTAAAATGTTTAAAGACTGAAAAAAAGAGAGCAGTGGAAAATGCGGAGAACCATAATATGCTTTCACCATGACACATATGCTAAAGAATCATAAGAACAAGTACTGGAATGAGGAACTCTTCACCATTAGGGTAAATAGAAGAGATGCATATGTATCCAAAACAATCTTTCCACCCTAAATGAAATAGGTGATATGGCATCTGCTTCTCCATGTGCTGGTATTGAGAACAATTAGGAGAGAGGCAGGGTGGGGTAGGTTCAAATAATCCTGTGTTTCCCTATCTGAAATAAACTCTTGTAGTGTAATTGGGACACAATGTGGTTGAAGCAATATCTTTCATTGGACCAACTTATGCTGGTGAGCGAGACAAGCTTTGGAGCTAACATATAGCTTCATTCTCTTCCCTCACTCATCATTACCACACTAGGGGACATCTGTTAATGAATAACAAACCATTCATTTATCAGTATCAGATGAATGAGGATTTATAGTGCTACATAATCCTAACCGGAATTTACCTTTATACAGCTCATGCTTTGTAAAACTTTGATTACAGCCCTGGGAACTGCTATCGGAGTAAGAGATTTTACTATTGATCTTTTACATTAATTTTTTATTTGATAAATGCTCACAAAATCAGATAGTGCAGTTAAGGTTGAAAATATCACTAGCTTCAGTTTAAAGAAATACTATTGCTAACCCTAGAAATTCAAAAGTCAAGAAACAGACTCTAAAAATCTCACAAGATTACTTTAACCACATGGCTTTTTACTAGTGCTATTTATTTTTGGTCAGGTTTATGATTTTTGAGCTCTGAGAGGCCTTGTGTGTTTGTAACACACTTCTTTCTTCCCCTTAACCTTTGACTCATGCAAAATATATTAGGATATTTCCCCATCAACATTTCCTCTTCACTAGCTCCCTTGCCTACTCTCCTACTGGCCCCAGACATTATCCTCACTTACCTCCCTTCAACTTCCCTATGCTAATCCCTGCACCTGCTTTGCCATATAGTCCCTGTCCATCTCTGTCGCCACTGTACTGTTCCCGCTCTCTACCTAGCACCCTCTATGCTGGCTCTCTTGAGCCCAGCAGTAATGAACGAGCAAGGAGAGTGCAATTAGTAAAGGGCTTGGGGCACTGGAGACCTTTCTTCTCTCCACTTTCTGAGTCACCTTTGGTCCCTCCAAGTGCAGCACTAACCAGGAAACGAAGAGAGCGATTAGAACCCACCTCTATCTCCTGACCTAGGCCAGCTCCTGGCTGCTCCACAGGCTGCTGCTTCCCTGCTCTTTACAAGCTGGGCACAACAGGAGAGTAGACTTCAAAAAGAAGCAAGCTTTGCAGGAGCTTATGCTGGTGGCAGACTGAGTGGCCGCCAAAAGCTTATAACAGTCTGCCACCACTGGTATCTGGTAGATGAAGCCAAAACTGCAGCATCAGTTCCTGCACAGCCTGAAATCCTGAGCTTCTAGGCATGTCTCACAAGAAAACATTAAAAATGCTCCATTATCATGAAAGGCACAAACATTTTGTGAACATTGGACGCACAAAATTAAAGACAGCAACCAGAAAATCTCTGTACTGTTGATGTGTCTTTTCTAGCTGCAGTAGCTTGTGGAGATTATTTCTGTCAAACTCTTTGACTTACTGTAACAGGTGTTCATAGCCATATAAAGACAACAGATGTAGCAAAAGGGAAATATTTTCCAGATAAGGGATCAACAGCCCCAAGTAACTCACTATTTTTTTTCTGAAGCCTGAAAAATTCTGCAAAGACAGCCTAAATCGAAGTTTGTAAGAGCTCTTGAGACTGAAGAAAATGCTGTCAGTGGTGGTGAGAAAGGGAAAACAGGAGGAGGGTTGTGGAGGTGAAGTTCCAAATTTAGTGTGAGCAAGAGAGCAGGGAGTGTGATACCAGAAGGATGCATGAGGAAGTCATACCTTCAAAAACAAAATACACCTTACAAATAGGAAAAGACCAGCTGCTCACCCTCTGTATTTCTGCACTGAGGCATCTTGGGAATCAGCCTTTCATATAATTTCATATGAGGGGCGAGTCTGAAGTGACTACTTTGAAATCTGTTCTCATTCCTCCTCCCACAACTGCTATGCCTCCGTTCAAACTTGGACACTTATGCTAGAATACCTTCTGTATGCTGCTCTGACCTCTGGGCAGTCACAGGCTCCACTGAAGTTGATGAGCATGCTAGGACACGGAAGAAGAAATTAAGCTCCTCTGTGGAATCCGATAGCTGAAACAAAAGCCAGCATCTGGAGGACTGATCACATGGATGGCCTGAACAAGAAGTCAGGGAAAATAAGTCGCGTTTCCCTGGGACTGATTGCGAGAAAGTCAGCAGGAAGGAGACTGAAGAGCTATGAGAAAGCCAAGGAACACTCATAGGAAGATGAGAGAGAGAACTTCTTCTGGTCAAAGTGCTGGCTCAAAAGGCAGACCAGAAATTGTGAGCAAGGAAACTGTCCTATGGTATGTTCAGGGAAACAGGATGTTGTGCTCAGTCTCTCAAGGTTTGTGTGATGGAGTCTTTCTCCACACAAGCCCAGCCTTAGGGTAAAGTGGTGGCCTTGGGTCCCACACCTCCAGGACCCCATTCTCCAACTGACTATAGCATTCACTGTCCCTTGCCCAGCCAGGCCCCACTGTCAGCATGCTGCTTTGGGCCCTGCCCCCCAACTGGGACCCACTGGGCTGGCTCTGGCCCCAAACCCAAGTGGAATGGACTAATGGAGGTCTTGTGGGGTCTGCCACACACCATTCTTAGGGAGGCTGTGCAGGAAGCAGCCAATTAGAAGGAAGGTGCATGAAGCAGACAATCAGGGCCACATGGACTAGTATAAAAGGAGCTATAGGACAGCAGTGGGTCAGTTGTGGTGGTGAGCCCAAGTATTGAGGCCTGTATTTCCTAGCAGGCCATGGGAAGAGTAGCACCTCGGACAGAGTGGTTGCAAGCACGGACTCAGGGAGCAAGAGGGAGCTCCTGGCTGGCTGCTGGGACTGGCTGACTGACAGCCCTGAGGTAAGGGCAAAGAAGGTGCTGGGGCCATGGAAAAGTGGCTCAGAGAACTGAAGCAAAGGAATTGAGGGATGTTAGAAGGAGCCTGTTATGTACAGTAGCAGGGTGGGGAGGAGGGGGAAACCAGGGCCTCTCCATCAGCCACAGGAAGTGGCTTAAATATTAGTCCATCATGAACCCTCAGAGGGGGAAATTTGGATGGTGACCCTGCCTGAGGGCTGAGTCTTGAGAAGAATGCTGCAGTTCCTGGAGCAAGGCAGGTCTGCAGATGCAAATAACAGGAGAGATGCCACTTGGAGAGGGTGCCCTGGCTGGCAGAGCTAATCACTGTGATGGCTAGAAGGAGACACTGCTTGCAGACAGCGGACTCCATCACAGCTTGAATCAAAGAAATAGTTGGTTGCTATCATTTTTTTCTCCTACTGGAAACAATTCAGCAAAGCTGAATATTGACATAAGGACATGGGAATGGCCATACTGGGTCAGACCAAAGGTCCATCTAGCCCAGTATCCTGACTACTGACAATGGCCAATGCCAGATAACCCAGACAGAATGAACAGAAAAGGTGATTATCAAGTGATCGCTCCCCTTTCACCCATTTCCAGCTTCTGACAGAGGCTAGTGACACCGTTTCTGTCCCAGTTAACAGCCATTTATGGACCCGTCTGCCTCTCTTTTGAACCCTGTTAAAATAATGGTCTTCACAACAGCCTCTGGCAAGGAGTTCCACAGGCTGACTGTGTGTTGTGTGAAGAAAAATTTCCTTTTGTTTGTTTTACTTCAGCTACCTATTAATTTGATTTACATACTTTTTGCACCAAAAGGGGCAACGCTATGATTACTAAAGTCTAGGCTGCAGATTAATGTAGGCAAAATATAGGCCAGGATTGACAAATTTCAGACGTCAATATATTTTCAGGGCGGAAACTGGAGCAATGGTCTTTAGAATTAATAACCTAGACCGGCTGGTCAAAGGAGCTAAGTATTATGTTCAGAATGGACGCATGCAGAAGAAATTGTTGCTGTACCTGTGTGTATGTAAGCAAAACTGTTGCCTGCTCCAAATATTCCTCAAAAATAACTTGGAAAAATAAAAAACAAATTTAGATTAGTGCAGAATGGGCCTAAGTCACTTTGATATGAAACGGGGGTTTTTCCATGGACAGCCAGATCAATGTACATTTCATTAAAAAGACTAATTGATTCAGGCAGGCCTGATGCTGTTGTACTTAAACCAGTGCTATAATGGTGTTACTCCAGTGACTTCAGTAGTTACTTTTGATTTACACTGATGTAATTGAGAAGAAAAAATCACTCACCTTGTGAAGTAATGATGGTTCTTGGAGATGTGTGTCCCCGTGGGTGCTTTATCATATGTCGGTGACGGCTCATCCTGGCATTGCGGATTGAAGATTTTTCCAGCCATGGTCGATTGGGCTGCACGCGTGCTGTACTGTGGTGTTCATGTCCTAATGTATTGCAAGCATGTGGCCTGACCCTCCTGTGCTTCTTCTCTACCTCCGAGTTGAGGATCCGAACAAGGACGAAGGGTGCATTGGGGAGCACCCATGGGGGGACACATCTCGAAGAATCATTGTTACTGCACAAGGTAAGTTCTTCTTCCTTGAGTAACGTCCCTATGGGTGCTCCACTGTAGGTGACTAACGAGCAGTCCCCCACAATGGAATGTGGGGTTTGGAGTCAAGTCTTGAGAGTGGCAGTGAGCTTTGCTAGGCTGACTGCTGTGTCAGGAATGGGCTCAGAGCTGACTGCGTACCGTTTTGAAATGTTGTGCACTGAGGTTCATATACCTGCCTGACAGATATCTGCTAAGGGAACGCTTAAGGGAATGCTCCACAGAAAAGCTGTCAAGGCCGCCATGGATGAGGTGGAGTGAGTTCTTAGTTGCTTTGTCTCAAAGAGCGTGTATACATGTGGAGATCCACTTGCATACGCATTGTGTCTAGATTGCTGTTCCCTTTGAGTGTTCTGCTATAGACACAAATAGTTGCCCTGATTTGCAGAATGGTGTATGTAGAATGCCTCCGCTCAGCATACACCTCAGGCGTGCAGATAGCATGCTGGTAAATGCATGGGTTGGCAGTGGCCTCTTTTGATAAGAAAGCTGGATGTAGTCACATTATGATTTTATCCTTCATGAATGTGACATATGGAAGTTCACCCATGAGCACTCCAATCTCGCTGACTCTTCTGTCTGAAGTTCTAACTACTAGGACTGTGACCTTTATAGATGTGTAACAATGAGCAGGTAGCTGGCAGCTCAAAGGGTACATGGGTGAGGGTTTTGAGGACATGACTGTGATCCCATATTGGGGCAGACTGTCTAATTGAAGGGTACATATTCTAAATGCCTTTTAGAAACCTGAACCTGTTGAGTGGCTGTGTAAAGACTTTGGGGGGGATATCTGTTTCCTCCAGGCAGTGGCCACATGATGAATGGCTGTTGGAGATGGGCATGGGTTCATGACAAGTGTTGTATTTCTTTAACCCCGGTGATCCTGTGATTGTAGCTAAGAGATTTTTTTTTAAACTGGTTGACTGCCCCAAACGACAAGTGGATGGGGGGCAGTGACAACTATTCACTGTGGGAGGGTGCAGGGAAGTCAACCAGGAAAACCTGAAGATTGTTTTTTTTAATTTAAGAAACATATGCTGGTTAGCACTATTACAGGATTTTCAATGAGAAAACTAATGACAAACTATAAATTTTGTCTTTTAGAGGCATGAGAGAAAAGCACTGTGGAACGCCCTCTACAGCTGAGAACGGCAGCGAAGGAAGTGGGGGGGTGGTTGAGCTGCATGCGCAATACATAAGGGCATGAATGACACAAGACAGCTACAGCACATGTGTGGCCCAACCAACCACAGCCGGGAAAATCTCTAATCTGCGGCAGTGGGATTATTGATCACGTACAGTGGAGCACCACTCAAGAAGAATCTTGGCCTCTGGGTCAGCCTTCTCCTCAGTGCATGGGAGCATGCAATTCCACTCAAGCTAGGGTAGCTGTGACCACTAATACCAGAATTAAATTTGGATCACCAAAAGTAACTGAGGACTTCCCTCCAGAACCAGGGAATGGCCCCCTTGAACTCTTTACCTAACTTCAGCTAGCTGCAGATAAAAAATTACCTTCATTTAAGAAGCTTGGGGATTTTTCATAAATATATTTTATAAATTGTACTTGCTGGTATTTGATAGAGTCTCTTGGGCTTTTTGCCCTTTGTATTTCCTCTCTTCTTTCATGTTGAGAAGGCTGCCAATACAGGATTTGCAAACTGCTGCCAATATGGGATTTGTGCTGCAGACGCTGCCAATCTTTAATTTAGCATATGTATAAAGCTAATTTTTGGACACAATGTGAGTGCCTGGCATCTCTGCAGGAGTCAGCCAGGTTGTAATGTTTGTATTGTATGGCACTATAAAAAATAAAATAAAAAGGAAAATATAAAGGGAGAGAGTCTTTTATCATGGGCTTTGTGGCTACAGATATGGTCTAAATACTGGTATTCTCCCTCTGCATCTCAAAGTCACTTCTTTGTCTCTGTGCTGTAGTTTTTCCTTTCAGATTTTCACTTTCTATTGCCTGCAGTAAGAGCCAATGATAGACTCCTGCTCCCTACTGAGAACATCTTGTTATTAAAGTGTATAAATTCTACTCTTCAGAGATGGGGGAGGGGAGACACATTTCCCTTTCATTTTATAATAACTATACCGACATATGTAAGAAATAATACTACTGAATGTTTTGATGTGTTTTAAACTGAGAAAACTGGAGAAAAATTCAATCATTTAGGAAACATTTTTCATACACAAAACATAAGCTTGACTAGCCCTGCTCTAGCAGGGACATCTGTCATTCAGAGAGAGGGTCTTGGAGGGAACCCTCTAAAATATGGTCATATTGCTCTGCCCTCTAATCAAAAACAAAAACAGAGAGCCAAATTGTACCCCCTGAGATCCGCTTACAGAGCCTCTAAATATGGAGAGTAAAGTGTGTGTGGGGGGAGGGAGAGGGGCATGGGTGAAGGAATTGATCACTTTTGTGGAGCCTTTTCTTATGTCCCCTGCAACATGCATAGAGAGCTCCAGCAATCTGTGGGGAAGGAGAAGCAGCAGGTGGCAGATCAGGGCCAGCTGAGGTGGGGATGGACAGAAGGAACAAAATCCTCAGTCTGGCTTTGTGAACCTCTAGGAGGGGGCAGATCTCATTATAGTTACATCTCCATTGGCTAGTTCTCTCTGTTATCTCAAGGGCAGCAACTGTTTGCAGAATCTCTATCAACATGGTTGCAGTGGAGTTGCACCACCAGGTAGGAAAAGGGGTCACCAGAAATCCAGCAAAAAGCCAGAGGCCTCTTTGACCTAGCATCCCCCTGGCCTCCCAAGATCTATGCAGATTCTGGAAGATCGAAAGGGTTTGGGGATTAGCCTGATCCTTTCTTTAATGGAGGGGTGTTTCCTAATGGGATAATGGGAGAGCAACGTCTCCAGGAGAGCCAGGTTTCCTCCCATTTAGGCCTATGCTGTGGATTTTGTCACAGGAGAAGCAATCAGGTTCATGTGTTCAAGTGTATTTACTTGCTGATGGTATTATAGTATCCATGAGTCAATAATAACTGCCCTAAAACTTCATGCAGGCTTGAGCACCTGATAATAGGATACTATAGGTTGAACCTCTCTCGTCCGGCATCCTGGGGCCCTGACCGGTGCCAGATGAGAGAATTTCCCAGACGATGCGAGGTTAATATTTTCTAGCACATTGCTAACACTTCCTCTGCTTACTGGGCTCTTAGAAGATACTAAGGGGTAAATCACAGATAAATAACAGCACAGAACACTGAGAGCCAGGACTGGTGGCTGTAAACAAACTTTATGGGACCATGGGAAACTTGGCCACACCCATGATGAGTGGTTGTCTGGCTAACTAAAATCATGCCGGATTATGGAGTTTGCCGGATAAGAGAGTTCTGGTTTGAGAGGTTCAACCTGTAGTCCAAATCAGTATGTTTTACTACCTTTTTAACAGTTGAATATCCAGAATTTTGGATGGACCCATTTAAAAATAGAATAAAAAACCCTCTTTTACTGGAATAACTTCTATCAGACTAATTATGTCCCTCTGCTGAAGTGCACTATGTGGGGACTATGAGACTTGAAAGAGCCCAGAACGACTACAGAGAAGATTTACAATGCCCTGCTATGTATTTTATCAGAGAACACAACTTTGTAGTTTTAAGAGGCACATTCTGTATAGGCCCATATCAAGTAGAAGAATTGCATTTCTTAGTTCTATTATCTGGTACAGGGCAACATGACTGTTCTAACAGTATAGGTTTCAGGAGAGTCATCCCAAGGACTGCATTTCTATTAAACAAATTGATTTTGGCTTCCACTATGATGTTTGATTTCCCACTCCGAAAACAGCAAAGTGTACCGAAGATTAGCCCACACCCAAATGTGATGCTCCTACGTAATTTACGGGATGAAAATTATGGATATTCTTTAGAAAGAATTTTTTTCAATAGTATCTTATCCCACCTCTCCTCAAAGCATGTTTACTCCACTTCTGTAATGAAGGCTGAATAAGAGCGGTAAAAAAGACACATGCTTGCGCGTAGAGCATTACTGTTCAGGAGTAAAAGAATTCTGAATGATATTAAATCTAACAAAAGTATTCACACGGACAAAACTCCTGATGCTGCTCATGAGGGTACAGCTAGTTTTGCTCATAAAAGAGCTTTACCTTGTAAATATCCCAAACCTATTTTACTCCTATTATTGATGAACGATGGGAACAAAAGGACCCTCCAGAAAATGGACCCTTGTTTAAAAACAGTGCTGGGTCCTATAACCATTGAAAAAAATCTTACTCATGACTTAAGTGACTATTACTGTTTTAGTAGCTCTCCTGGAAAACAAGAAAATAGCACTACACAAAATAGTGTTCTTTCTATTACAAATGTCGCACAAATCTTTCTACTTTCTTCATAATCCAATTTTTATTACTGTATATGACTACTTCCTGCATTTCTATATTTTTCACAACATTGTTTAGGTAGAGAAAATTCATATTTATCTTCCTGTAAAAGTTTGATGATTATGACAGCAATTGAATTTATACTGCCTAGAGAAGCATATGATAAAAAGTTTTGTTGAAAAGTGATAGAAAGTAGTTTCTATATCTAGGTATAAAATCTGCTGTTGACGAGCTTCTCTTCTATGCCAGCAGCAACACTATGCACCGTAATGAGAGAGGATTACCATCATGGCTGTTCCTGTAGGTCTTGCTCCATAGCCAGCCAGAGAAAAACTGAGTTAGGCAGGTGATGCATTCAATGTAATGAGATGGACAAACCTCAAAACCCACATCCAGGCTCCTACTCATGTAGATAAGAATTCCTTGTATACTCACGCCTCTGGCAAAGAAAGGAGGGCGAGGGATGGAGGGGGTAAGAACAAAACCCCTAATGCTGGGAAAACCAAATAAATAATATTTAGAAAAAGTTTCCAACGTTCATACTCTCTGCCCAGTCATGCAGAAAACCAGAGTTCTGTTTCCAAGCCCAGCCTTTTGCTCCTCCAGCTGGACTGGAATAAAAGCACCCTGAGAAAGCAGAACACTGCGCCTTTGTGGGAAAGCAGTGCCTTGGGTCATTCAGTAGTGACCCTCTGGCTGATTAATGAAAAGGACTAACAGGCTCTTAAGGGAGTTCCAACTAGCTCTTCTTGTGCAGGGCACCATATTTCCAACCACACTCTCCTTGAGTCACAGGAGGGGAATTCTTGCCAACTTTACACATTCAGTCCGTAAGGCCACGTATTACTGCCAACCTCTGTCCACGAAGGACTGTCTCTCTAGGACTGCCTCTGGAGCTCATCCATTGGCTGGCATGGTCATTGCTGAGTCTCAGAGACTGGGACAATTGACTAGGGCTGATAAAATGTGAGCTGCAGGGATAAAAAATGCAGTGTAGTTTTTGTGCTCTGTGAGCCCAAGTCAGCTGACCCAGGTCAACCATGCAATTCAGATGTACCCTGAAAGGCCCAGCATAGACTATCCTCATTACCTTTCTGCAAAATAAGCACCAGGACTCAGTCATAATAAATAATAATATCTAACTTTTAGTAGCACAAATACAAACCATTAGGCTGTCTTCATTACATTCACTGTAAATAGAAAGAACCCCTAAGTCTGTCTCCCTTCCCTTGCCCCAGAATTAGGATGTAGTTAAGGCTGACACCTTAAAACAGCTACAAAACAGCATGCACTAAAACAACGTGCAGTCTGAGCATCGCTAATTCAACAAAACTTGAATTTTAGATTTTTTTTTTTAAAATAGCATCCAGGTTTTAGATTTGTGGTGTTGTTTTCTGGGTGGCTTTTTTCTGAGGTGGGAGACAGGGTCTCAACTACATCACAAAAGTTTTCTGTGTTTTTGGCACTTAGTTACCAAATGGCAATATCTGACTTTATTAAAACAATAAGTGGGCCTTACACCATGCAGGACTGACCTGTGCCATGTCCCACATCCAAACTTCTAGCACAATTCAAGAACACTGAAACAGGCTTTAGTTCCATCTGTTCTGGAAGGCCTAGCTGCATTTTGACCATGCAAGGTACTATCAAATCAACCCTTGGAACTCTGCTGAGCTGCAAAAAAGGCTACCCAAAAAGCATTTGTGTGGCTATTTTTATCTTCAGTAGCATTACTTGTTGCAAACTGGACTGAGACCAACCCACTTACTGGACATAGTGATCCAAAGTTGGGATCAGATGGTTAAAGAAGACTTGTCCCAAAACTGGTGTTCCTTGAGATATGTTATAAGTCTGCCATGCCGGGAGCATTCTGTTGACATCCCTGTATACCTCCTTCCATGAGGAAGAAGGGACGTGTCGGCAGAAGGAGTTTTCCTGACATTTGACCTCATGTGGACAGGCTAAAGATCGGAAAAGCCTCTCCCGAGAGAACTGCTGGCAAGAGACATGCAAATGCGGTGTGCAATTTGCGTTTCTTTTGCTGACAGTTCTCGGCAATCTAGACACAGCACGTGTGTGCATGATTGTCATCTGCACCAGTGTGGAAGGTTTTTCCCCCTAGCAGTATTCATAGACGCAGAGCCTCTAGTGATCCCGGCAGTGGTGCCTCCCTGGTGCAGTATAAAAGGCCCACAGACTCCCCAACCCTCAGTTCCTTCTTGCTGGAAATTCCAATGGTGGGGAAGGAGGACAGGATGTGAAATGGGCATGAGCAACACACCCTGAAAAGTTACAGAACAGGCAATCGTCTTTTCTTTTTTGAGTGCTTGCTCGTGTCCATTCCACAATAGGCGACTACCTGCAGTACCATGGGGAGGTAGGCAAGATTCAGTAATAAGAAGGCTGCAGGATTGCCCTGCTAAATCCAGCGTCCTCCCTAGTCTCGGAGATAATGGCGTAATGTGCAGCGAATGTGCACGGACAACTACATAGCCGCCTGACAGTTGTCTCAGACAGTGACATGGTCAAGGAACGCCACTGACCAAACATGTGGCCTAGTCAAGTGTGCCCACGCACTGGTGGCAGGAGAATGCCAGCCAGGGCATAGCAAGTGTAGATACATGAAGTGATCCAGTCTGAAGTTCCGTAAGCGGAAACCAGCTGACCCATCATGTGGAATGAATGGTGGATTTCCAGAATGGTCTAGTCATGTCCAGGTAAAAAGCCAGGGCCTGTTGCACACCTGATGAGTACTGGTGACTCTCCTCATTAAAGAAGTGGGGCATGAGACAGAAAATTGGCAGGAAAACATCCTGACCCGAATGGAAGGCTGGCACCACTTTCAGTAGCAAAGCCAGATGTGGATAGAGCTGAAACTTGTCCTGATGGAAAACCACATACAGTGGCTCTGAGGTCAGGGCTCAACTCATCTTCCTGACATAGCTCTGAGGAATGCTACCTTGTAGGACAAATGTGACTGTGAGCATGGGACCCCAGCAGTTCAAACATGAGGTCTGTGAGCCTAGATAGCACTAGGTTCAAACCCCATGGTGGAAGTGGGGGGGTCTGACTTACGGGAAAAGATGTTTCAGACCTTTGAGGAACCTGCCTGTCATATGCCAGGAGAAAACTGTGTGGCCCTCCATCAGGAGACGGAGGCAGAAATGCTCACCAAGTGCACCTTGAGAAAAGACTGTGCCAATCCCTGGTCATTCAAATGAAGCAGGTAACCCAGGATTGATTGGATCAGGCCCTTTGTTAGGGAGATGCCACAATGCACAGTCCAACATGCAAACTCCTCCATTTGGCCATGTAACTTTGCTGGGTTGAGGGTTTCCTGCTTTCAAGGAAAACATGGTGAACACCCTCCAAGCATGCCTGTTCCTCTGGGTTCAACCACACAGCCTCCATGTCATGAGGTGCAGGGATGTGAGGTTTGGATGAAGGAGATGGCCATGGTCCTGGGACAGGACACCTGTTTTGAGCAGCAGCTGCCACAAGGGGAGCACTGCCAGGCTCAACAGGTTTCCAAATCAACACCAATAGGACCGTGCTGGAATTATCATGATTGTGGTCCTGTCCTTGATTTTCTGTAGTACCTCGCTGATGAGCAGGAACTGGGGGGAGCACGTAAAGCAGATCTCCCACCCAGGATAAGAGGAATGCATTTGAGAGGGAGCCCTTGTCCAGACCCAATCTGAAGCAGAACAGAGGGAAGCAGCGTTTCTGCCTGCTAGTGAACAAGTCTACCAGAGGAGTTCTTTTTGGCAGTCACTTGATAATGAGTAGGATGTCTTCATATCACCTGCTATTTGTGAATCCATTGATGGCTAATCAGCCCAGTACTGGAGCCGCAGATCTTATCACAGAAGGGGCAGGTGTTGGTAGCTGTTGGAGGAATGAGGGAAGTTTTTGACACTCTTTTCGTCTTCTCCGCCTCTGCTCATCTGCACTGTGGTTGGACCTCTCAGATTGTGCCACCCCCTCACAGATTACTGTTCTCCACTGGGGACAGTCTTGGGCAAGGTTCTCCCAAGTGTTGACACCGATGCTGAACTTAATCACGTGTGCCTTCAGCATGTCCTTATATCGCTTCCACCGGCTCCCAATACTCCTGTCCTTCCTCCAACTTGGAAAACAGAACCTGTTTTGGGAGGTGCTGATCAGAGATCTGAACCACGTGACCTGTCCAATGAAGTTGCTGATGATTGATAATGGCTTCTATGCTGGTCATGTTTGACTCTTCCAAGATGCTAGTGTTCGTGCACCTATCCTCCCAAGAGATATTTAGGATTCTCCTGAGGCAGCACTGATGATGTTGTTCATGTGCTTTCAAATGAGATTTGTACCTCACTTTTGGTAGATCCTGTGGAGTCTGGGATGTCAAATGACACAAGTGCATGCCGCCATGTACAGCAAGAGGCGTAGACACATTCTGGTCATTGTTATCAGGAACCAGGAAACATTACTGAAGAGGTATGCCAGAGCTGGGAACTTGTCCTTTGGGGAAAAGTCTCTGGGAGTCATGGCATTGAGTACAGCATTTAGGAGCTGTATTTTCTGTAACAGAGGTCCCCCCGCGAGGGAACATTTTGGCACTGGCAAGGTGTGCTGCACCAAAGAAGGGCTGAAGTCCATGAGCCCGACACTCTGCGACTGTGCAGCTTGGGCCACACTTCGGTAGTGGTGTCAACTCCAGGGCCACGAGTCCAGTGTCAGAGATCTGGACTCTCTCCAAGCCTGGCTGCCTCTGGATTGGCTGCAAGTGGTGGATCTGCAGCAGCCTGTAGCTGGCGATTCATGCTTAGCTCTTCTGGGACTGTGCCATGAGCATGACCTAGAGCCTGATGCAGAGCATGAGTGGTGCCCGTATCTGGAAAACAGCCAAGAAGAGAGGTGTCCTTGGATGAGGCTACACCACTCATGCAGGGAGGCCTCCTGACAGTGCCAAGGTGTTACAAATACTTGGTACTGATGTTCTCATTTGGAAGAGGAAGCATGTGTCTCTGAGTTTGTACCACCATGCTAGTGATCTCTGCCTTGGGACAGCCTGATAGCCTGTTGAGGTTAGCAGGACTGGCCTGTCTCTGGCAGTGTCCTGGAGGTGACAGGCCAGTAAGTGGCACTTGGGCCCCACCCTGTCCAGAGTCCAGTGCCAACACTGATGGGATCCTGCCATATGAGCATGGGCTTTCCCCCCGTAATGTGGAGTCACAGAGGCCTGGGATGCTAATACCAAACATGACAGTATCTCTCCTGTGTGGCCTACAGGTTTTCTGCATATAGCCATCCTGCAACAAAAAAACTTCACCAACAGACTCCAAAGAGGAACTGCAGAGCTGCAATTCATTTGCAAATTTGACGCCATCAACCAAGGATTGAACAGAGACTGGGGATGGCTGGCCAATTACAAAAGCAGTTTTTCTGCTCTTGGTGTTCACCCATCCACATTAGCTACTGATAATGGGCCACATCCTCCCTGACTGAACTGACCTGATTTCTCCTCTCTTGAGCTGCGTCTACACGTGCACGCTACTTCGAAGTAGTGGCAGTAACTTCGAAATAGCGCCCGTCACGTCTACACGTGTTGGGCGCTATTTCGAAGTTGAAATCGACGTTAGGCGGCGAGACGTCGAAGTAGCTAACCCCATGAGGGGATGGGAATAGCACCCTACTTCGACGTTCAACATCGAAGTAGGGACGTGTAGACGATCCGCGTCCCGCAACATCGAAATAGCGGGGTCCTCCATGGCGGCCATCAGCTGGGGGGTTGAGAGATACTCTCTCTCCAGCCCTTGCGGGGCTCTGTGGTCACCGTGGGCAGCAGCCCTTAGCCCAGGGCTTCTGGCTGCTGCTGCTGCAGCTGGGGGTCCGTGCTGCATGTACAGGGTCTGCAACTAGTTGTTGGCTCTGTGTATCTTGCACTGTTTAATGAAAGTGTGTCTGGGAGGGGCCCTTTAAGGGAGCGACTTGCTGTTGAGTCCGCCCCGTGACCCTGTCTGCAGCTGTGCCTGGCTCCCTTATTTCGATGTGTGCTACTTTGGCGTGTAGACGTTCCCTCGCTGTGCCTATTTCGATGTTGGGCTGAGCAACGTCGAAGTTGAACATCGACGTTGCCAGCCCTGGAGGACGTGTAGACGTTATTCATCGAAATAGCCTATTTCGATGTCGCAACATCGAAATAAGCTATTTCGAAGTTGGGTGCACGTGTAGACGTAGCCTTGATGTCCACAACTCCACATTAGCTGCTGGTAATGAGACACATCCTCCGTGATTGAACTGACCTTGTCAACTCTGGCCCTCCTGACTGTGACACACTCCTTTTCACGTGCCTATACATTTAGACCCTCTTCTGGAACCCCCACTCATGCATCTGACGAAGTGGGTCTTTGCCCACGAAAGCTTATGCTCCCAAATATCTGTTAGTTTAACAGCTGCCACAGGTGGTCTTGTTGTCTTTGAAAATACAGACTAACTCAGCTGCCCCTGTGAAACTTATCTGCACGAATGTGACTTAAAGCTCCACTGTTTGGAGAGAGTGGAACGGAATGAGCTAGGGCAGTGTTTCTCAACCTTCTTTTTTTTTTTTTTTTAAATAAAGTACCTCTTTTTAAAAACAATTATAAGTACCCTCCAGCTTTCTCTTGTGTACCCCAAAGTGTACACGTACCACTGGTTGAGAAACATTGCCCTGGGGTAATCTGAGGTCTTGAAACAAGTGCCATTCAACCTTTCCAGATTACTGTACTTATATTTCAATGTGAGGCATATGAAGCAGTAGAAACAAATCACTTTCTGAACGAACTTTTAGATTGTACTGGCTTTACTAGTGTTTTTTACATAGCCTGTTGTAAAACTAGGCAACTATCTAGATGAGTTAATGTACCCCCAGAAGACCTTAGTGCATCCCCAAGGATACATGTACCCCTGGTAGAGAAACACTGAGTGAGGCCTGAGACTGCTTTGACTGAGTGAGGCCCTACAAGTTCAAGAGAGACCGTGAGCTGCCCAACATGGGGCTGCACTCCTCCACCACCTTCTCCCCCTTTTTAATGGGACAATGGTAAGCATCCTCTTGTCCTCCTTGTTTTCTTTACTAGTGCCGGAGCAGGGCAGCAGGGCAGCGCCCTCTGCATGCTATGCACCAATCCCTCGGTGCCCAACGCTGACTCCGATTGTTGCACCATTGCCAGGACTAGGGCTGACTCCATGAGGAGTGATCAAAGTTGAACATCCCACTTTGCCTCAGGCTTAAAGGCCTTGCAAATTTTGCATCTGTCACTGGTGTGGACCTCACCAAGACGGAGGAGGCAGCTTCTATGTGGGTCAGTGACTGGCATAAATCCTTTGTATGAATCATACAGTTTAAGCCCTAGGGATTGGGGAATGCCCCAACTGGGGTCAAAGAGAGTCTCAAATGCAAGGCCTAGGGGCCATCTCCAGCCCCAACAGTTCCACTATCCAACCTGTACAAGGCTGCTGGCACAGCACTCTCTGCAGCCTTGGGGAGTGGGGCTTGGACCCTTTTCCCAAGTCCAGCCCCTCCTCCACCCCCACCCTGCCTCCTCCCACCTCTGCTCTGCCCCTGCCCCCATTGCTCTCCTTCCTTTAAGCCCCTTCCCCCGAATGGACACAGCCTCATGGATTACCACGGAACCTGTCCCCAGGAGCTGCAAGGAAGAGGAGCAATGCAGCAGCCTCTGCTCTGCACTGCCCCCATCTCCCAGCCCAGCCTGGTCGGTCCACTTCACCGCAGCAGCTGGGAGTGGAGCACCCTAGTCCCAGCACAGGCCGGCTTGGGAGATGGCAGGAGCACATGTGTTGAAGAGGGAAATGTGTGGAGACACTTGTCCCTCCAGACCCCTGGCAGAGACAGGTGTCCACTGGCCCATGAGTAGGATTTGAGGACTGGCAGTGGCCCTAAGGTAAACTGAGTTTTAACTAACAGGGAGAAGCAACAGCCAAGGTTGGAACAGAGCTGTTCCGATGCACCATCACTGATGGCAAGGGCGCGTGCAGCAACGCCTACACCACACCAGAGAGGTGCCACAGCAGGAGTTGCTATAGGTGCTCCCCTACAGATATTGCTAGGGTTTAAAACTTCGGCACTGATGCACCTGGTGCACCTGTGGTGGAACAGACATGAGCAAGCACTCGAAGAAGAACCTATGCTCGCACTAACCAGGGATGAATCTGAACCCAAGAACCTATGTTGGAAGACTCTGTATATTATTACCAACTCCTTGAATTAGGCTGAAAATTGATGTAGGTTGAAAATTTAGATGGCCCGCTTTTAGCCTCTCCTCTGACTAGCATAAACAGTATGCGGTTACTTTTGGGGTTTTGATGGGACTGACCACATGGTCATCATATCAATTACACCCAAAGGTTCTGTAGTTCGTGTTGATGCTACTGAAGTAGAAAATAAGAGTTACAGATTCCAGCCTGTTTCCAGTAGTGTAACACATGGTACAAAATAAAACCGATCCAAGCATGTGAGACGAGAATTTGTATCTCATATTTCAGCTGTCAATTATTTTATACCAGCAGCCAAGGGAAACAGACATAATGAACCACTCATCACAAGCATTCAAAACAAGCATCCGCTAATCTGAATTCCGTCAATAAACATATTGAGCCAAATTCATCCCTGGTGTAACTATACTGAAAACTTCTGGACTTACACCAGGCTGACTTGTCTCATGCCCCACCCCGCTTTTGCACATTTAGCACAACTCTGAACCAGCACTGAAATTAATGAATCTTAATTACTTTGAGGGTTTCACAACTCCCCCCTCTCCATATCAGTTCCATTTCCCTGCCAAACTTTAACCTGCAAGAACACCATAAGAAAGCACCTTTACTCACAAAAGTGAATACTTGCTACAAGTATACACATTTAGGGCAGGTCTACGCTTAAAAGCCATCATAATACTACACTAACAGGAGTTTCTCTTCTGTCTTTGCCATCAAGCCATCTCCACAAGAGGTGGTGGCTATCCCAATGGGAGAAGCTCTCCTGTGGCTTTTTCACATCCCTGAGTGACACTGGTACACCAATGTAAGTTTGTAGTGTGGACTCTGCCTTAGGTGGTCAGCTACATGTTTACTCCACAATGTGTTTCCACCAGTGTCTCTATAGTCCTTGATCACAAGAGACTATGCCTGAAAGCCCACCGAGACATCAACTGGTTTTAAAGGCACAGTATCTTAATTGCATTTACATTTTATTCTAAGCTTCTGTACCCTTCAACCTGCCAAGGCCCAATGTGGGACACAGTGGGTGTACCTACACTAGCTCCCTAGTTCGAAGGGAGGATGGTAATTAGGGTGTTGGGAGATTACTAATGAAGTGCTGCGGTGCATATGCAGCACTTCATTAAGCTAATTCTCCCCCGCGGCAACTTTGAAGTGTTAAACTTCAAAGTGCCAGCTCACGTGTAGCCGCGGCTAACCCACTGGTACTTCAAAGTGCCTGGGCAACTTCCAAGTCCCTTTAGTCCTCAAAATTGCTGGCACTTCCAAGTTTGACACTGTGAAGCAGCCGCGGGAGAGAATTAACCTAATGAAGTGTTGCATATTCAGCGCAGCGCTTCATTAGTAATCTACCATCAGTCGGATTACCATGCCCCCTTTGAAGTTCAGTGCAAATGTAGACAGGGCCATCGTTACTCATTGCTACTCTCATCATATTGTTACTATCAATGCAATAAGAAGAGATCTTTATTATCATTTTATTAGTATGCCTAAACCAGGACCTTCTTAAAATATGCTTCATGTTTCCAACAAAGGAGCAACAGCAGCATCTGGGCAAATCTCTGTGCCTTCTCCAATGTGAATCATTTCAATGGGATGTGGCCTATCCTATAACTCTATGGCTACGTCTACACAAGCCCCAAACTTCGAAATGGCCATGCAAATGGCCATTTCGACGTTTACTAACGAAGCGCTGAAATGCATATTCAGTGCTTCATTAGCATGCGGGCAGCCGTGGCACTTCGAAATTGATGCGCCTCGCCGCCGCGCGTCTCGTCCTGACGGGGCTCCTTTTCAAAAGGACCCCGCCTACTTCGAAGTCCCCTTATTCCTATGAGCTGATGGGAATAAGGGGACTTCGAAGTAGGCGGGGTCCTTTCAAAAAGGAGCCCCGTCGGGACGAGACGCGCAGTGGCGAGGCGCGTCAATTTTGAAGTGCCGCGGTCGCCCACATGCTAATGAAAACGCTGAATATGCATTTCAGCGCTTCATTAGTAGACTTCGAAATGGCCATTTGCGTGGCCATTTCGAAGTTTGGGCCTCGTGTAGACACGGCCTATGTGGTATATTTATGGGCTGTACGATACACATACATTATGTAAGAAGTATTAACCACTCATGCTTAAGCGACATTTATAGCAGTCTTCCACATAAAGAGTAATTCAAAATTCCAAACAACCATTGTGTCAAAATTCCTAGTTGACTTTTCAGTTGTTCAACAGCTGCAACCACAGATGCAGTGAACTTAGAATTAAACCACTACTTTGAATTAAACCATGACTTTTTTGAATTAAACCACTACCCTCAGTGATTTTGATGATTCCAGTCAAGCATAACCTGATAAAATAAGAAATGCAGAAAACATTTTTGACAGCATGCACAAACAGAACAGCCAGAAGTGAATCCAGTTCTGTGAGAAAGGCTCATGCAGAGATAGAAAGAGAAACTGGGGAAATGTTGATAATTGGATTGTATGATTTTGGCAGAAAGAGGTGTGTTTTATTAGCAATCAATGCTGCAAACATAACTTTCCAACTATTAACAGTTTTTACTTGCCAAAAGAAAATGATCATTTCTAATTACTTTGTAGTCCTCTCTGTCTAGGGAAAAAAGCAGTAAAGAAAGGAACACAAACAAAACAGTATTCCGACACATCCAGTATACAAATAACAGCATAAACAAAGAACGCTATAACATCCAATTTAACAAAACCTTCACAGTAAACACAAAATGGAAGTAGACTTCACAGAATTATGATACCAATGTGAGCATTTTAAAGAAAATTCTGCCAAAACAAACTATGCGCAATTTACTAAAAGTTAAAACAGAAACAAATTAGTAGAAATTAAAGTGTCACAAGGCTGACATGTTCAAATATGTATTTGTATAAATATGATCAAGAAACTGTCCGAGTTCAAACTAATTTTCCTGACTTGAGCTATCTGCAGCTGCTATACAGAAAACACTCATGTAGTATGATTTGATGCAGGGACCCATAGTGTTGCAAGAATACTATCTTTACATAGCGATATTGCCTACATTCTGACATTTCTTTGGTTTCAACAGAATGTTAATTTTAAACAAACACTAGAGGAGTTGGAATTAGTTCCAGTTTGTAAGGGGTTGAAATCATCTGCTTTATTAGGATGCACTATGCTAAGTAGCATGCCCACTATCTTGATTGTAGGTTATCCATTTTTTCTTGCTGGCATGGAAGGTTGAGATTCTAAAACAAGAACTGGTTCTACCAATGTTACTCTGCACTGGCCAGAAAAAACTGCTCAACAGCAATGTACTGTTAGGTGCTTCCTACCCAGAGGCAAGGACATGAGGGTTGAGAGTTTCAAATTCCCAAGCCTAACTTTGAAGGTGGGGTCAGAGTCCTGTGCTGATGGTGTTACTGCACTGCCAAATGCTGCATCATCCCTAGGTTGATGAGTGATCACACAATGGGTTGTAGATGTGTGAACCAATGACCAAGTTGACGCTCTGCAAATTTCTGGGCCAGGGGTCTGGGCCAGGAAGGCTGGTGAGGAGGACGGTGCACTGGTGGAGTGCGCCAAGAGTGGCGGAGGGGGCACCCCCACAAAGATATAGCAAGAGATATCCATGAAGAAATATGTTAGGCTGAAATGGGTGGCCCTTTATTCTGTCTGCTACTGCTATAAACAATTGGGTCGACTGCCTGAACAGATTAGTTCTTTCTGTGTGAAAGACCAGAGCCCTTATGAAGTCCAGAGAATGGAGGCTCTGCTCACGTGAGCTGACATATGGTCTGGGATAAAAGACCAGAAGAAAAATGCCTCAATTCATATGGAAGGTGAAAACTGCCTTTGGCAGGAAAGCAGGATGGGATCAGAGCTGCACTTCGTCCTTATAAAACTCTGTGGAAGGAAGCTCTGAGGTCAGATCCGTAAGCTCAGAGACAGTTCTAGGGGAGGTTATTGTGATTAAAAACGCATCTTGAAGGAACGGTGTAGCAGGGAACTTGCGGCTAATGGCTCAGATGCGTTACCCATAAGTTTGGAAGGGACTGAATTCAGGTCCCTGGAAGGGACAGGACTCCTGACACGGGTATAGTCTGTCTAGGCCCTTTAAAAATGGGTAACCAGTAGGTCAGCAAACACAGAGGATCTCTGAAAACCGGTAAAAAGCTAAAATGGTATTGAAATGTACTCTGACGAGCTTGAGAGGCCTTTTGCTTAAGGTACAGGATCAAAGGGATGAATGCCTGCATGGGGGTTGAGCAATGCTGAGCTGACCATATGGAGAATCTCTTCCATTTTGCCAGTTCATGCAGAGGGCTTCCAGCTTTCTGGAACCTGCCTCACCTGTGCTGAACAAGAGAATTCCCATGGGATTTAGCCACAGAGTTTTCACACGATAAAAGAGAGAGGGGGGTGGGGGAGTGGAGTGCAGAAGATGATCATGGTCCTGTGAAAGTAGGTCCAGGATAAGGTGAGGGGAAGTGGAGGTTCCACCAACATGTCTAACAGGTATGTTGACCGCAGTTGATGTGCCCAAGCCAGGGCTAGAAGCAGGGCTTGGGCCCTGTCCTGTTTAATTTTTAGTACACACTGTGAACCAGGAGAATGAGCAGGAAATGCATAAAACAGATGACTCCCCCAGTCGAGCATCCCAGGCTAGGTTGCAAAGGGAGCAGAAGAGTGGGCACTTCTGTTTGTTCTGGGTCACAAAGAGCCCTGTCTGGGAAGAACCATACCTCCAGAGAATTGATAGGACAATCCCTGGATGGAAGGACCACTTGTGAGACTGGAAGGATCAGCTGGGTGCGTCTGCTAACTCCTGTGACCTGGGAACACATTCCTCCTGAACTTGTATTGATTGGTCTATGCAAATTTCGTAACCTGGGGGCCTCCAGATAAAGGGTAGAGAAGCATGCACCCCGTTTGTTTATACAGTACATAATCATTGTATTGTCTCTTAAAACCAGAACACCGTGGCCTGACAGATGGGACCTGAACATTTGGCATGCCAAGCAGACCACTCTGAGTTCCCCAACATTTATATAGAGAGCATGTCCTCTGGGGTCTATACAGTCTGCGTTCTCAGAACTCTAAGTGAGCTCCCCACCCCATGTCTAAGGCATCTACCACCAAAGTGAGTGAAGGGCACAGAGCCGAGAACACCCTGGAATAGACTTGTTCTCAATCAAGCCACTAAAGGAGGGAGTCCAATACCACCTGTGGTAGGGTTACTTACCATCAGAGGTGAAAAACGCCTACCCTCTTCTACCAGAGCAGAGATTTCCACTCTGGAGTCTTAGGGTAGGTACTCCATAAATTTCAATAAGAAGCTGCATGTATTAAATCCACATCTGCTAACCAGCACCTGCTGATTAGCAATATGGAGCTATGGGTCTCCAGTGGAGTGGACATTACATCTATATAAACCCAGTCTTTGGGTCTCCCTGTTTTTAGATGATTGACCTTGAAATCCTTGTCTCTCTTGATTGTTTGCTGCATCAGCTACCAAGAAGTCCTGAGGTGGGCAGGTATATAAATGCTCAAAACCTCTGGAGGGCACAAAGTACTTCCTTTCATTGCTTTTGGCCACTGGTGATATAAGAGGCCAGTATTTGCCACAAGGCCATAGCAGTGTCTGTGATGTATTTGATCAATGAGGGTGTTACACACCTTGGTGCAGAGGAGGATAAAATGTCCACCACCTGATTTGCATCTTTGGCAACCTCTTCTGCTTGCACACTGAGGCTCTGTGCCACTCCCCTAAGGAGCTGTTTAAGGGCCTTATTGTCCTTCAAAACTGGGTCAGCCCGTGCCTTGTCAGCCAGCGTCCTGTCAGAGAAGGATGAGGGAGAAGTAGAAGTATAGTGGGATGATGGAATTGACCCCCGTTTCCATAGCTATTTCTGTAGCCATTGATGCTGAAATTTTTGATACCAGCAGGCAAATTTTGGCACCAGCTGGCAGCAAAAGCATTGAAGGCACCGATGACTTGATGGCACGGGTACCAGAGAGGGAGTGGGTGCTGAAGTGGAGCCTGCACCATTGTCAGCCCCTGTGCTAGTCCCGGAGGCAGTGGAGTTGGGGACACTGCCAGTGCCAAAGCTTGAGCCGGCAGGGGGAGCCAGGGTACCAGTGCTGAGGCCAATGGTGCTGATGGCAGCACAAATGTCACTGAGGTGACTGAGAATGCCCTGGCATGTTGCCACTGATGACTGCTTTTGCGCAGATGAAAAGCCCAGTGGGACCACAAGTGCTATTGAGGTGATGCCTGCCGCTAAGGGGGCCATGGGGCTGTCTGATGGTGCCGTTCCTTACTGGAGGTCGATGTACATCTCCTACTTTGCCTTGGTCTCCCCAGGTCTGACTCTGATTATGATGTGCCTTTACAGGACAGTCACAAGGGAGCAGAACTTCTGGGCATTGACTCAGGGCAGGAGGTGACACTGGTGTGGTTGGCCTACTGCATTGGGAAGCATTCTGCCAAGAAAGGAGAGGGCCATGACGTTATAACTGGCTTGCTTCTAAAGGGTGGCCTGTTCTGGGTCAGTGCCAGCAATGAGAAGGGTGCTATAGAGTGGAGTAGATCCTAAGCAGCCTAGAATGCCTGAGCTGTAAAAAAGCATATGAATGTCTCTAGGCACCTCCGGGAATGAGATGGTGGAGGTGTCTGGGGCTTCTCAGTGGTATTGGGAGGCAAAGCAGAAGGCTGGTGGACTGACTCATGTTACATCTTCGGCCCATCTTTGACAGGGGACCTCCCTTTCTCCAACTTCTTCTTCTTAGACTGTTTTGCCCGTGATTGGGATCTGCACCAGCAATGAGAGCCTCTGGAGGCACCTACAAGTTGGCAAGAGCTTTTAGGTGGAACAGGACAGTGCGCTGATGGCGCCAGTGCACTTCAGACCGATGAGGTGCTTGGAGCTGCGTCAGTCAATGCGTGGTGTAGTTGAGGTCTAAGAGCTGCCTCCACTAACAAGACCCTCAAACAGTGCTCCCTGTCTTTCACTGAGCATGGCTTGAAGGTCTTACAGGTAGGGCAGCAATCCTTTTGATGCCCTTCTCCCTTGCACTTTAGGCGAGAAGTGTGAAGTTCGCTTTGGGGCATACGCTTGTTGCAGAATCCATAGGCTTTAAATGGTGCCAGGACATACAGGCATGCCCTGGAAATACACAGGAGGGAGAAACATCCCACTGGCTAATTTTAACAAATAATGGTAGTCCATTGATCCGATGATGACAAATCTGTGCAGATCAGCTGTTATTGGTCTCATGGTGTGCCCTCTGGTGACTGTATGAGTCAATTCTAGAGGTGCACATTTTGCCGCAGGTGGTGCATGGGAAGTTTGCAGTCTGTGGGTTGTGCATTGCCAATGCTCTGTGATGTCATTTGCGTGCCTCTTGTAGACACTGGCAGCGGTCTTCCTCAGAGGCAATGCAAGTATTTCTGACTGTTGCACGCCACTGTGTTCTGTCACTGGCGGCATCCTCAAGGTCCCTAGGTTTGATACTGCTGTACTGAAGATTGGCTTTGATGGTATCCTTGTAGTGTTTCTGTGGACGACTTATACGCTGGATACCCTGTGAGAGTTCACCATACAGAAGCTGGCGAGGGATTCTGTTGGCATCCATCGGCTGACATGACCAGTCCAATGTAGTTGTGACTTCATAATCATCATTTTGATGCTTGTCATCGGGGCTCTCTCAAGGACCTCAAGATTGGGCACTTTGTCTTGCCAGCGGATCTTCATGATGTTAAGGACGCAGCACACGTGGAATGCTTTGAGCTGCTTGATGTGATGCCTATATAGTGTCCATGTTTCGCACCTGTACAAAAGAGATGAGAGAACAACAGCTCTGTACACAAGCAGTTTTGTTGACATCCAGATGTTATGATGGTTTAGAACTTTGACACGCAGAGAGCCAAGTGCCTGGTTCGCTTTGGATATTCGCACATTGATCTCATTATCCAGTGATCCATCACTGGATATGACACTACCCAGGTATTTAAAGTTCTCCACTACTTTAAGATGAGTGCCGTCAATGGAGATACTCGGGACAGGAGCATTTGATACAAGTGCAGGTTGATGGAGAACTTCTGTCTTTCCGAGGCTGATAGTTAGTTTGAAAAGTTGCGAGGCCTCAGCAAACTTATTGACAATGTGCTGAAGATCGTTTTCAGTGTGAGCCATAAGGGCACAGTTGTCGGCAAAGTGTGCCTCAGAAAGGAATTTCTGCACTGTTTTAGTCTTTGCATTCAGGTGACGGAGGTCAAAAAGTGAACCATCATGCTAGTATTTCAGGTATATACGTTGGTCCACATCTTTCATTGCATGGTTAAGGACACATCCATCCAGCACACACCACATGGTCCATAGTCAAGTCCTTAGATACAATCGCATCTGCTCTGATCCTACTGACAGAGACCGAAAACTACAAGACCTCTCCCAAGCATTCATAAAACTTAACCGGCCTCTTGTAGAAGTAAAAGAACAAACAGTCAGGGCCAGATGAATACCCAGAAACCAGCTACTTCAAGCTAGACCCCAGAAGATCAATAACAGAAGACCACTTGTCATCACGTATAGCCCCCAACCCAACGCCCTGCAATGCATCCTTAAAAACCTACAAACTATTCTACTTCTTGATGTTACACTCCAGAAGGCCCTAGGTGGCAGGCCTGTTCTTTCCTATGGACTACCTCCTAACCTAAGATTCTCACCAGCAATCACAGGCTACACCACTATAATACTAATCCTGAAACTTTTCCTTGCAACAAACCCTGCTGCCAATTTGGTCCACATATTTATTCTGGGGATATCATCATTGGACCTAACCAGGTTAGTTACAAGATGAAAGGCACATTCTCGTGCACTTCCAGCAACATCAGATATGCCATTATGTGCCAACAGTGCTCTGCCGCTATGTACATTGGACAGAATGGTCAAAACCTTTGCCATTTAGGACACAGAGCAGACATCAAGAAACTCAATACACATAAGCTGGCCAGTGAACACTTCAGTGGAGTGGGCCATTCTGTCAAGGACCTGAGAATTTGTGTCCTGGAGCAAAGGAATTTAAAAACAGATTAGAGCGAGAGTTGTGAGCTGGAATTCCTATTCAAATTCGACACATTAATACGTGATATGAACAGAGACATCAATGACCTCATGCATTACAAGGACTGCTTCCCTTCCTTTGATGCTTGTAAATATCTCAGGCAGGACAATTAACATCCCCCCATCCCTCATCCCCCTCCTATAGATTTGATTTGTCAGTTTTTATTGCAATTTTTTTTTTTTTGGTCCTCTGTAGTTATGTCAGTCTGTATTGGAAATGAGATTGATCTGATCAAGTGGGTCTGTCCCACGAAAGCTCATCACCAAACAAATCATTTTGTTAGTCTTTCAAGGATAGGAAGAACTGTTTTGTGGATCAGCTGGGTCTTATTCTTAACTTGGTCATCGACTTCCTGTAGAAGTTCTCTCTCCATCAGGATCCTTATTTGTAAAACAGAGATTATATAGTTGAAGTTAGGTACATGTATGTTTGCAAAATGATTAAATACCTTCAAATGGAAGATGCTCTAAATAACATTAGTATTATTAAAGTTAACATTGTAAATGTTTATGGTGAAATTGTCAGAAAAAGGTATGACATCATAAATGTATAAGTTTTTTAAATTCTACATTGCTACTAATCCTTGTGGAGTGTCACATACATAAACTAGCTTTAGAGTCATGACCTGTTAAAATCCACTATATTGCCAGTTGCCAGAGAGGGCTGTTAATAATAAACAAATAAGTCATGCTTTGTGACATGCTTTTGCCTTTCAGACAGTGGACTGTTGCTTTTGGGCTCAGAAAACAGGAACTGAATGGTGGGATCATATTGCCATGCAGGTCTGGGATGATGAGCAATGGCTACAGAACTTTTGGATGGGGAAAAGAACCTTCTGCAAGGATCATGGTACAACTATCAAGGGGACAAATTCTAAAATTCTCTCACACTCTGCCATAGTCAGGGTCATTACAGCAGACATTTCACTCCTACATTTACTAACATGCTTGTGGTTTCCACCCTGGTCCCTCTGCTACTCACCTCTGTGCTGCTTTGATACCTCCACAAGTGATTTCTGAATGGTGTGGGAAAGCTTCCTACAATGGGAGAGGGGAGAAGAAAGATGGGAGAGGGAGAGGAACAAAGCAGCTCTACCAAGGAACCTTCAACAAAGGATTGCCAAGTAGCTCCGGAGCAGTGAATATTTCCTGGACGCTGGCTCCACCAGATAACCCTCCTCCTCAATGAATTTATTAGGTTCTTTTTCTGCTGCCTCCAGATCCACTCGAGTATCCATGTGGACCTCGGCAGCGTAAATGAGTTGCTACCAAGGACTGTGTCCAGTTCCTATAGAACCTGCAGGTCTTAGGTGCACCAGAGTGATGATTTGCTTCTCTGGCCTCATGGAATGCTTGCCTCAGCTCCTTTATCTGTATCTAAGTGCACTTCATTATGCACTGGTCATAATTCTTTTGGCACAAACCTTGAAAAAGCTGCTCATGGCTCATGGGTATCAAAATTCCTACAGCTCAAATGCAGCTGGGACTGCACAGCTATCTTACCCCCATGCTCTGCAGATCCAACAGCTCTGTGGTGGTCCAAGCAGGAGGGCACTTGATGTGTGCAACTGCCATGGTGACTGGGGAAGATACAATGAGACCTCTCCAGGCTGAGCAAACAGGAAATGGAATTTCATACACTCCCAAGGCTTCTTAGGGGGAGGGGCTTATGGTTGTTTATCTAGCTGCAGAGCAGCAGAGTTCAAATTGCTGATCAGAGCAGTCAGGATGGGCATTGTGGAATACTTCCAGGAGGTCAATTAAAGCTAGAAAATTAAGCTTGGTGTCTACACTAGCACTTTGTCAACAAAAAATTATGTGTCCTGTCAGAGTGGTTTTATTGTGTTACCAAAAGGGGGAATTTTTGTCACCAAAAGTCACATTATACAGTATGCATGCATTCACTGTTTTGTGAATAAAAGTGTAGACAAGGTCTTAGTAGCTTGACAAGTGACATTTTAACCTAGCACTATTATTAAAATATAGGATTTGTGACATTCTGTAAGAGATTATTAATGTCATATTCAAATGTCATGTTTAAATATTTATGTTTATGTTTATTTAACATTATTGGAGAGATATTCTGTCCTCGATACACGTGCAAAACTCCTGTTGACATCAAGGGTGGGTATGGAAGCAGAAGAAGAGAAAAGTATACTGCTATCACTGTGATTTTTCTAAAACAACAGTAAAACAAGTGTTTTATAATTTCCGTGCAAGACTTTAAGCAAGAAATTGTGGTACATGATACACTCCCATTTTCCAGAGAAAAAATTACAGCCTTTCATTCTGATAGCAGCATGTAACTAAGATTTAGAAGAGTGAACAGATGCGTGCAAAAATCAGCCATGAGAATGGAAAACATTCATTTTCACAATCTGCTAGGTATGCATGAAACGGAGCCAAATAGATTTCCAGCAGAATGCAATGTCACACTCTTGGCACAACAGGACATTTTCTCAGATGCATCTTGTGCCAACACTTTTGCCGTACAGCTGTGTTTAGATACTGAATACACTGAGATCTGAAGGAGTTAATTTCTTAGCTGGTAATGTATCTAGTTAAATATGTTTCACTATTGCCCACTTTCTCAAGAAATAAGACATGAATTATTGTCCAGATTGAGGCTCTCAAGTCTGGCACCCTTGGGACCTGACTGGTACCAAACAAGAGAATTTGCTGGACCTATGGGAGGTCAACATTGTCTAGCAGCATTACCAACACTTCCATTGCTTGCTGGGCTCTTAGAAGACATTTAGGGGTAAATTAGAACTAAATAACAGCACAAAATACTGAAAGCCAGGACTAGTGCCTGTCAATAAACTTTATGGGATCATAGGAAACTTGGCCACACCCTTGATAAGTGGTCATCTGGCTAACTAAAATCATGCCGGATTATGGATGTTGCTGGATGCCAGTGTGCCGGACTAAAGAGGTTCAGCTACTGCCTTCTATAAAGTAACAGGGTTTTCGAACCAACTTTTGTTGGTGAAGGAGACAAGTATTCAAGCTACACAGAGCTTTTCTGTAGGTTTGGGAGGGGTGTCACAACTAAATGCAGAATGGAACAGATTGTTTAGCATGAAGCATTTAAAGCATATTCTAAGGAACCATTTAAGATGAAGGAACCCCCATTAACATCCTTGTAGTCATAGGGAATAAAGGGAGGCTGTTAGTGGGTTACACATTGTTGTAGTAAGTCATACATCCAATGTCTTCAACAAGACCATAATTTTTAAGCATATAGTAGATTTATGAATGTAAGCTCCCAGGCTCATTTTTGAAGGTATCTTGCGGCTTTCCTTTGAGCATAAGGACAGATTGATCAGATATAGAGGGACTGCTGAGATCATTTCCCTGTACCATTATATAAAACCCTTATCAAACCCTTTCTTTTGAAATTCCAGGGTATCCCACAGAGAGAACTTACACTGTCTGAGAGTATTGACCTCATATACTATTGGAAAAATATTCCAAATTTAGTCATCTTTTTAATGCTGCTATTCTCCTGGAATCAAGTAGATATGCACATAAAATTACCTTAGGGAGATTACGCTGGATTAAAGTCAATTGTAAAGCCTTCCTTTAAGAAGCAGCTTGCCAGAAATTCTGACTTCTCAAGAACGAGTTACGTGATTTATTGCGCTGCAATGTAAATCTTATTGATTTAACTTTGCTGCTGGTGCTTCAGTTCCAAGAGTCGTGCTGAAGAGAGTGAATAGAATTATCACCCTCCCGGTGACTCTTCAGCACTTTGAAAACGAGGGTATGTCTACACAGCAGCCTTACTCCTGAATAAGCTATTCCAGAAGACCTATTCCGGAAGTGTTACACACAAAAGGCCTTTTGCAATAGCACTCAGCTATGTCAAAATAGGGCCTCTACGCACAATAGAGCCTATTTCGAAATAGAGCCATTGGATGCACTATGGCTTATTTCATACTACTTCAAGAGCCGCAATGCCTGTGAATATGAGATGGTCCTTAATAAATAAGGTCAAACTGTACTTTTTGTAACCCCTCTTTTAAGAAGAGGGCACACACAATGATTTGTACCAGTTAGAAAATTCAAGTTACTTTCACCTGTAGAATGGAGAGCAAATGAGGACCAGGAAAGTGCTGTGCCTGGGGATAGGCTCTTCAGCAGGAAGGAGCAATGTTCACATCAACCCTCCATGCTGAGGAGGAGGAACTGGGCAGCAAGCTCCCTGTAGGTGGCACTTAATGTCACGCCTGCTCTACTGGCCCAAGCCAAAGCACCGGTCCTGCTTGGCGTCCCAGGAACTGACGCTGCTGCTGGCTCAAGGCAGCCCAAGTTCCTGAGCTCCCCGGAGCAGCAGCACATGGATGCAGCAGCCGCTTTGCGTGAGACCTGGCACCAGCTCCCTGCCCGGCTGTCAGGCAGTAGCAGTGTGCCCTACCTCCTCACTGCCCCATGCACTGCTTGTGGAGTGGGGAGCCAACCTTAGGGCAGTCAGGCAGAGGGGCCAATTCTCCCTCCATTCTCCTGTGCCCATTCCACCTTCCCCTCCCCTCCCAGCCCCCGGATCTGCTGACCTGCACTGGGCAGAGGGAGGGAGGGAGCCAGTCGGAGCCAGCCTATGTGGAAGAGGCAGTTGGGCGGGGGAGGGAGGATGTAGTTCCCCCCTCCAGGGCCAGACTGCTCTCTCCTGTGGCCCAAACGGAGTCATTGCAGCTCCGGACACTGCCACTGTTGACCCCTCTGCAATTCCCTGTCCTGCAGCTGATGTAACAATAGAACTACATTCTCTTGGTTTAACGGCCGCCAGGGTGGCGGGAGGGATTCTGCCATTAAACAAACTGAATTTAGTTCTTTTATTGTATGAGCTGCAGGGCAGCAAGCCACAGAGGAGTCAGTGGTGGCAGTGGCCAGAGCTGCAAATGACTCCTTGAAGAGCTGCATGTGGCTCCAGAGCTGAAGGTTGCCGACCCCTGCTGTAGGATAAGTATTCTTTAATTAGCAGCTCCTTTGCCTCTGTATTTGTTGCAAAAGATTCCCTCTTGTTTTCAGTGAAATCTTTTGTATGGAGTATTGTAGTCAAATTGGCCCCAGGACATTACAGAGACAATACTTCTTATTGGACCAACTTCTGTTGATGAGAGAAAGAAGTTTTTGATCTTACACAGAGCTGAAGAAGGATGACAGAGCTTATCTTGCCCATGTCACACCTACTAAGCTAGCATCACGTTCTGGCTTTTTGAGGAGGTCCTTACCTTTGACCACTCTGATCACTTCCACTACTTGGAGGAGGGGGGGTTCTGTTAATCTGTCTTTGTGGCTCTAGACCTGATTCCAGTGGGATAAGAGAAAGAATTAAAGAGGCCACTTGACTTGCATGAAGTCAAGGAAGCCTCTGTGCTTCAGGGTTGAAGTGAAACAGAGTTTAGCACTTGCTTTTATAGCTCTTGGCAACAGACATAGTTATTCAGCCACATGATTTCCAGTTTCAGTGAAAGCCATTTGTCTGTTTTACTACCACATATTACACTGGATACACTCTCTAGAATATCTAAATTAAACTTCACTAATGGATTTTATTTTGACTAAGTGGTAAACTACGGAGTTGTGCATTTCCTGGTGCACACTGGAAGGTAAGAAATAAGTATTCAATGACACATAAAAGAGGCCAGGAGTTCTACAAATAATACTTTTTAGATACTTTTACTGTGATCTATGGCCTGGAATTTGAGTAATCTGTCTCCAGAGGAAGGAGGGTGGATCATTGTCAGAATGGCCCTTTGCACTGCTTACAGGACTCTGCTGGAGCTCTGACATGAGGGTTAGAAGAATAAAAGGAATAGCTTAGAAAACTACTTTTGTTTAAGCCAGATGTATGACCTGTAAAGTTGTCTCAAAGGGAAAGCACAGTCTTGTCTGTTTTTTCCTTCATCTGTTTCTCCAGAGGAATGTCTGGAATCTGCAGCTTCTTTCTGTGTAATGTTTCACCCCATAACTTTCCTCTTTGTTATATTTTAATAACATCCACTAATATTTGGTCTCACCTTCACAACAGTTCATGATACATTTGCCCTATTTGGCAACTCACCGCTCTTCTTATTAAAACAATTTCTAGAGTGACTACTTCCTGCCAAAGGAAGGGAGAATTTATTTGTGCAAATAAAACAACAGAAGAGCATCCACTTTTCTACCTTAGCTTTGGATTGCACCACAATTTTTAAATTTGTTTGGGATAACAGTGCTCTGCATTTGGAGAATCCCAGCGTAAGACTACAAGTTTTTCAATATTAGAATCACAGCTCTTAGAATGTATTCGAAACATTTCTTTTTTAATTTCAAAAGGTGGAGAAATCTACTGGGGGGGGAGGCTGTTGTAGATATTTTAACAAATAGGGAGGAACTGGTTGAGAATTTGAAAATGGAAGGCAGCTTGGGTGAAAGTCATCATGAAATGACGATGAACCGGGTCTTTTCCCATGAAAGCTTACGCTCCAAAATATCTGTTAGTTTATAAGGTGCCACAGGACTTCTTGTTGATCATGAAATGATAGTGCTCATGACTCTAAAGAATGGTAGGAAGGATGAACAGCAAAATAAAGACAGTGGATTTCAAGAAGGCAGATTTTAGCAAACTCAGGGAGCTGGTAGGTAAGGAAGGTCCCTTGGGAAGCAAGACTAAGAGAAAAAACAACTGAAGACAATTGTCCATTTTTCAAACACACATTATGAATGATGCAAGAACAAACTATTCCACTGCACAGAAAAGATGGCAAGAGACCGGAGATCTTGAATGATCCAAAAATCAAAAAGGAGTCCTACAAAAAGTGGAAACTATGTCAAAGGAGGAATATAAACAAATGACAGGTACGCAGGGGCAAAATTAGAAAGTCAAAGGCACAAAATGAGCTCAATAGAGAAAGAGATACAAAGGATAATAAGAAAACATTTTACATGTATATTAGAATCAAGAAGGCAGACAAGGATTGGGTAGGCCTCAATGAAGAAGGAAAAACAATAAAAGACAATGTGAAAATGACAGAGATATTACATTACTTCTTGGTTTTGGTTTTCACCAAGAAGGCTAGTGATGACTGGATGCCTAACACAGTGAATGCTGGAGAAAGCGAGGCAGGTTCAGAAGTTAAAATAGGAAAAGAATAAATTAAGAGGTTAGATGCCTTCAAGTCACTAGGGCTTGATGAAATTCATCCTAGAATACTCAAGGAGCTAATTGAGGTATCTGAATCATTAGCTATCATCTTTGAAATGTCATGGAAGATGGGGAATTTTCCAGAAGACTGGAATAAGGAAAGTATAGTGCCCATCCATAAAAAGAGCAATAAGGACAACCAAGGAAACTACACGCCAGTCAGCTTAACTTCTGTGGTAGGAAAGATAACGGAGCAAATTATTAAGTAAGCCATTTGCAAACATCTGCAAGATAATATGATAAATAAGAGTCAGCGGGGATTTGTAAAGAACAAATCTTGTTAAACCAACCTAACAGCTTTCTTGATAAGATAACAAGCCTTGTGGATAAGAGGAAAGTGGGAGATGTGGTATACTTAGACTTTAGTAAAGCATTTGATACAGTCATGCATGACCTTCTTGTAAACAAACTAGAAAAATATAACCTAGATGGGGCTCCAAAAAGATGGGTGCATAACTGGTTAATACCTATTCCCAGAAAGTAATTATCAATGGTTTAGAGCCATATTGGAAAGGTATAACAAGTGGGGTTCTGCAAGAATCATTTTTGGGACTGGTTATGTTCAATATCTTCATCAACGATTTAGATAATGGCATACAGAATATGCTTATAAAGTTTGTGGTTTATACCAAGCTGGGAAGGGTTGGAAGTGCTCTGGAGGATAGAAAATGATCTGGACAAACTGGAGAAATGCTCTAAGGTAAATAGGATAAAGTTCAACAAAGGACAAATGCAAAGTTCTCCACTTAGGAAGGACAATCATTTTCACACATACATAATTGGAAGGAAGAAGTACTGCAGAAAGGGATTTAGGCATCATAGTAGACGACAAGCTAAATATGAGTCAACATTATGACACTACTGAAAAAAGCAAATATCCTGGGATGTTGAATAGTAACAGAGAGGTAGCCGTGTTAGTCCATATTCCAACAAAACAAAACAGCAGTCATGTGGCTGCTGTTTTGTTCTGTTGGAATACAGACTAACATGGGTACCTCTCTGTTACTATTCAACATGAAAGGCACTATATTTAGCCATTTGGAATGGAGAGCCTTCAACTATAAGAATTTTGTTAGTCTTTAAAGTGCTGCATGATTGGTGTTTTATCCTGGGATGTAGTAGCAGGAGCGTTGCAAACAAGGCATGAAAAGTAATTCTTCCACTCTAGTCTGCACTGATTAGGTCTCAAATAGAGTGCTGTGTCCAGTTGTGGGCAATCCATCTCAGGAAAGATGTGAAGAAATTGGAGAAGGTCCAGAAAAGAACAACAAAAATGATTTAAAGTCTAGAAAACATGACCTATGAGGGAAGACTGAAAAAATTAATCTGTTTTGCTTGGAAAAGAGAAGACCGAGAGGGGACATAACTTTCAAATACCTAAAAGAGTGTCAATGAGGAAGGAGAAAGATTATTCTCCTTAACTTTTGATGATAGGGAAAGGAGCAGCAGGCTTAAATTGCAGCAAGGGAGGTTTAGTTTGGACATTTAAGTTTAGCTTAGACATTAAGAATAACTTCCTAACTGTCAGGGTAGCTAAGCACTGGAATAAATTGTCTAAGGAGGCTGTGGAATATCCATCATTGGATATTTTTAAGAGCAGGTTAGACAAACACCTGTCAGGGATTTTCTAGATGTTGTTTGTTTCTGCCATGACTTGATGACCTCTCAAGGTTTCTTCCAGTTCTAGCCTTCTATGATTCTATAATCATGTCTGATTAACTTTTCCTTTTGTGGAAAACAGAGTGTGAAACTAAGGATAAATAACACGTGCTATTTAGGATACAGAAATCCTCACACAATTAGAGCAGGTCTGTTTCCTTTCTTTAAGGTTTCTCTGGTAGCGTATTGTGGCACAGTTTAGTGGCCCATGGAAAAATCTTTCTTCTGACAGTATTAGCTGCAACTGCCTTGAAACACAAAAACAACCGAACTACTCCACAATTGTTGCTGCTGCTAAGAAAGCAACATATTGTAGGTTTTGACACTACCTTAATATTCAGATACTTCTTTGTGGCTACAACAATTAAGAATCAAGTTTGTTCACTTTGATGTCTACAGAGAAGAGACTATAATGAACAACCTTGGTTAGTAAAACAAAACAGCAGAAATGTAGCACTTTAAAGACTAAGAAAATGATCTATTCAGTGATGAGCTTTTGTGGGACAGACCCATGAAAGCTCATCACCGAATAAATCATTTTCTTAGTCTTTAAAGTGCTACATTTCTGCTGGTTTGTTTTGTTAGAATACAGACTAACTTGGCTACCTCTCTTACAATTCAGTCTTGGTAAGTGTTGTAAGCATGAATGAAAGAAACATGTAAAGTGACAAAAGGGAACCAGCAGAACACTGCACTTGTATGAAATGGGACTAATCTTGCTACTTCTGATAACCATCGCATCCCTGATGGAACTGCACAATTACTGAAAAGGCTAATCAACAGCAACAGCAGCAGGTTAACCAAGAACCCCTATTTATCTTGCCTACAGTTCGTAATAGTTTACAGTTGCCCCTCCACCTAAATTTTACACATGTGGACTAGAAGAATGTTGAGATTAGAAAGGCCCATTGATGGGTCAATGCAATTAAGGAAAAAATCCAGTACGTGCATTTCTAATGTCTGGCTCCAGCGTAAATGAACTATAGAAGCTCCTTATTACAGTAAACCCTCAAAATACGCAACTTCAGTTTGTGTGTAACTTGCTCTAACATGTCTTAAGCACAACTTGAAACTGCTCTGCAGCTAAGAGCCCCTTCTCCCTGCCTTCCCCCAGCAGCGCTGTTGTCAGGCTGACAGACGCGTGGCTGGGGGAAGGCAGGGAGAATAGGCCAGGAAACTGACCAGCCCTGGCTTCAGAGAGTGGAGGGGAGCTGGAAGCCAGGCTGCCCCTGGTTCCCAGCTCCTCCACTGGTTGGAGCCAGGAAACTGACCAAGGCTGCTGCCCTCGTCAGTTTCCTGGCCCTGCAAGGAAAATTGTTTCCAGGTCCTGCCACCTGGGGAGACCCGGGAAACTGACCAGACATGAGCGGCAGGGAGATGGGAACCAAGCAGCAGCCTGGTTTCCAGCTGCCCTGAACTGGGCGGAATTGGAAAACTGACGAGCCAAACTTGTGTGAAAATTTCAGCTATGCGGGGGTTACAGGAATGGAACCCCTGCGTAACTTGAGGTTTTACTGTGTCTAGTTTACAGGTAGACAATACTCCAGCCAAACATTTAAACACACGTCTAATTTTTAAGAAGGAAGGTTTTCCAATTACTTCCATGTTTGATTTGCACATGTACATTCTTGATGTATGCATGCACCCAGAAATGTTTTCCATGGAGATAATGGAGGCCCTCTGAAAATTTTATCTAAGCAGAAAGTTTCTCAATTGCGTACCATAATGGTTAGTAGAGTGAGCTCATGTGTCACGTTTGTCAGGACTGAAGACACAGTATTTCAACTGCACAAAACTTAAATAGGCTGAAGCATCTGCAAAACCCAGTTTATACTGGGATAGTGGATGGTTTAAAAAAAAGCATTAATTAGGTCCATACTCACAGTATAATGTCTATCCAGCATTAGTAAGTATTAAACAGCAGACAGAATTCTTAATATGACTGGTGTGATTAGCAACAAACGTATATGGGCCTGTGAAATTAAGTTTCAGGTTTGGAAAACCATGGTTAGGTTTTCATTTTAGATCATGGAATTCTCTTCCAGCAGTGGTTGGGAGCAAAAGTGTTGAATGCTTTGGCCCATAATTAGAAATTAATCATAACTGAAACTTGCTTTTTGGAAGAAAAGGTGGCAGACAAAAGAGATTATTACATTGAGAATCATACTGGACATTCAATACAATATTATCAAAGGTTCTAAAAGAACATATTCACTTACGTAGAATTTATTTGTAATTGTGGCACATTTAGCAGTTGGAGTCCTCTTAAAAGTTACTTTTAAAAATATTACTTTCACTGTTGTAAGATTTCTACTGCATTTGTGAATAACAACTCATGCTGTAGACCATGGGTGGCCAACCAGTTAGGGACAAAGAGCCACGGATAGAGTGTAAAAAGCCACTTATAATATAATTCTTTCTATCTAGATGTAATATATATCTATATATATAGAGAGAGAAAAATAAATATATAATATATGACTCAATGAACACCCTCCCTCTCCTCCAGAACCAGTCACCCTCAGCCCCACCTGGCCTCTCCTCTAACTTTATGCCCTCCCCTCCCCCACAGCCAGGCACCCCCCAGTCCCTGCCCTTCCCCTCCTGCTCTAACTCAATGCTGGCAACTCATCAGAGCCACCACTGCTGCTGTGCACTTCTCCAATCAAGTGCTGGGGCGTGTGTTCTGAGTGGCAGATGCCACGCCCTGGTGTGCAGCTCCAAGGACGAGCTGCATTTAATGGCTACAGGAGCCACACGTTGGCCACCCCCGCTGTAGACATATTTACAAATGCTACTGAAAATGTTTTGGTCTTTGTAATTTTAAGACTCTATGGGTGGGTCTACACTAGCCGGTTACTTTGAAGTAGCTGGCACAATGTCGAAATAGCATGCGTCACGTCTACATGCGCCGTGCGCTATTTCGACATTGAAATCAACGTTAGGCGGCGAGACGTCGAAATTGCTATTCCCATGCGAAGATGGGAATAGCGCCCTACTTCGACGTTCAACGTTGAAGTAGGGCGTGTGTAGACGATTCGCGTCCTGCTACTTCGAAATAGCGGGGTCCTCCATGGCGGCCATCAGCTGAGGGGTTGAGAGATGCTCTGTCCAGCCCCTGCGGGGCTCTGTGGTCGCCGCGTGCAGCAGCCCTTAGCCCAGGGCTTCTGGCTGCTGCTGCTGCAGCTGAGGGTCCATCCTGCGTGCACAGGGTCTGCAACCGGTTGTCAGCTCTGTGGATCTTGTGCTGTGCAGGCCGAGTGTGTCTGGGAGGGGCCCTTTAAGGGAGTGGCTTGGGGCTTTGCTGGCCCATTATTTCGACAGGGAGCACTTGTGTGTGTGGATGCTCCGCATTTCCTTGCAGGGCGGCTCCTTTTGACGTTCTCTGTCACTACTTCGATGTTGAACATCGATGGCACCAGCCGTGGAGGACGTGTAGATGATACACGTCGAAGTAGCCTATTTCGATGTTCTTACTTTGAAATAGGCTACTTCGATGTAGTGTGCTAGTGTAGACATAGCCTATGTGATGAAAGCTTTTAGTCAATACATAGATACTACTTATTCTAGTAGTTCATGTGTAGACAGTATCTCCCAATTTATTAATATATGGAATAAGGTATTTCAGAACTGTAAATGGCAAGGAAAATTTGATTGTCTAAGAGGGCTCTAGTTGACCTACATGGGTTGTTTTACAACTGTTCTCCAAACTAATCCATGGGAGCATAACATTTTGAGGTGATGAGTTCTACTATGGGGTTGACTGCCACCATGGGACCCAGGCAATGTTGTGGGGGGGGCCTGACTCCACACCCCAGAAGGGGTGGGGCCAAGGGCAGTTAGCCCTTAGCACCACTCAGACTATGGCGCTGCCCCCACAACCCTCAAGGCCATGCAGAGTGGTGGAGCATTTCTACCATGGTGTTTCAAAGGGGCCTGGAGCTCCTGCTGTCACCACTGCCAAAGTAGCAATGGCAGTGGCCAGAGCCCCTTTCAAATGAGGGGCCACGAGACAACTTCCCACTTTCCCTATGTGGCTGCCTCCCTACCCCCACCCTGTTTGGCCTGCTCAACTCTCCTGTTTAGTGAGAACGGAGGTGTCAGAGAAACTCAAAGGATAAGGCCTCACTTCTTATTTACCTTAGAAAGTTCCACATTAACACAAGGCATATAAATTTATGTACAAGGTTACCATATGAAGTGGCAGTTGCTGAGCCATTTCAGATTCAGGGCATTTGGTTCATATTATAGGCAGCACAATTACATTTCTAGTTTCTTTTCTTGACTCTGTTTCCCTATCCCATTTTCGTAGGTCGGTGTGGGGAAACCTTTTTGGGTCAGGGGCCACAGACCTATAGAAATATCAGTTGGAGGGCCACACAAGTGAGAAGCCAGTGAGAAGTGAGGAGGCCAGGGCTATGGGGTCTGGATGGCAGGGAGGGTGCAGGAGCAGGCTGGGGGTAGGTGATGTGGGTGGGAGGTTGAGGTAGAAGGATGAAGGGTCTGGAGTGGGCTGAGGGTGTGGTCTATGAGGGGAAGGAAGGGCACGAGAGGGTTCGGGGTGGGGTTGAGGGGTCTGGGAGGGTGGGGCAGGAGCAAGGTGCTGTTGGGGAGTCTGGGTGTGAGGGGGATGCTGGAGAGGGGTGTGGGGTCTGGCAGGAGGGTGATGGAGGGTTAGTGGTGCAGGGTCTTTGAGGAAGGGGACAGGGCTAGGGTGTGGGGGGTGGTCTGGTTGGAAGGGGACACATGAGCAGTTAGAGGGTGTTCATCCCCGGACATATATGGCTCAGTGCTCCATCTCTCCACTGCCCTGATTGGCTGGAATTCCCTCTCCTCTCCTTCAGCTGGGGGAACAGAAGCGAGTGGCAGCAGAGCCCAGAGCCACTTCCTGTACTCCAGCCCTTGGTACCGCCCATAGCCTGGATCAGCCCCAGCTTGTCTGATCTGGCCTGAGAGACTCGGGTCTCCAAACCCTGCACCCTGTCACAGGACAGATTCTACAGAAGGGAGCCCTGAGCCTCAGGGTCTGGATCCAGACAAGCCACCTCCTGGACCCAGACCACAGGCCAAGGGTTCCACATTCCTGTCCTAGGTGCTTCTTAGCTGCAGTATTTGTGCCATGTATTTTGTCCTATTGTTCATATTCCCTTTTTCTCTGTTTCTGGGAAAAGCATCTAAAATCCCTATACCATTAGTTTTTCCTTTGTTAACGTCAAAATGTTAATCCGTGAAGATTTGCTTCCTAGATAATGTTAATTCAGCTCCCAATTTTGCAATAGGATTATGCTTTCCAGGATTTAAAAATCCCACTTGTTAGCTACCAAACTGACTTCTACTAACAGCTATAAAATCTAATTTAATCCCTACTGGCATTAACTAAATAGCTGAGGTACAATTTCTGTCTAGCTACACTTAACACCCTGCTACCATTGTAAACATATAAAAGTCTCTTTGACGTTATAAAGGAAACTGTTCAACAAGATAAATGGAGCCTCCTGAGTCCAACTGTACGGTATTTCTAAGGCATAACAAATGTTGCTTGCATATTGTAAGGATTATGCAGAAATTTTATTGAAATAGATTAATCTGTGTTTACGTGTCTTAGTTCTCCCTCTGTTAATGAAAATACAATTAAAATGACCTACATTTCTTGTATTTAAAAATAACTGCCGAAGTCATTTTACAGTTAACTAATACAATATTGACTACTGGTTGGTCTCAAAGTTAAAATTTGAATCTAACCTGGTTAGGCTAAAAGAAAATGCACACCTACAGAACATGTCTATCAGGGATGGTGTAGATAGTGGTCGGTCCTGCCGTCGGGGCAGGGGACTGGACTCGATGGCCTCTCGAGGCCCCTTCCGGTCCTAGTGTTCTATGATTCTATGATCAGTCTCTTTTATATCTGGAATCCTTGGAATACAATGTAAGCGAGTAAGTCATCTCAGTTTGGCATGTAAGTGCCCTAATATGGGTGTTTGCGGGGAGTAACCTAAAACCTCTCCGTAAAGACGCATGGGGAGAGAATGAGGCAAGTGTTCCCTCTCCCCAATTTTTTGAAACAACGCTCCTAACATGTGAAGTCACGATCATCATATTTATGTTGCTCCCACGTGGGAAATTGTTTAGAAGCAACATTAACAGGACTCATGATGTCCTGGTGTTTCAGTGATCGGTAATCGAGGAAAAACAAGTATAGATTCCATTTTTTCCCCATTATGGATAAATATTTGATAGCAATGCACATTTTTTATGGTGATGGGAACAGAAAAACTCGGGGGGGGGTAAGAAAAGGATGTAAAACAGAAGTCTTATATGGTAATATGTAACAAATCAGAGTATATCCATCCATTCAAAAGTCGAACGTGAAGCCCAGGGAAGTCAAGTTTCTTTAGAGATTCAAATTGAAGTCAAACACCCAAAACAGCAGGGTTCTGTTTATCCTTTCACAAGGGTGAAAAGTGCCAGTAAGACTCCATTGCTAGCCTGGCCCCTTTGTTTATCAATAAACAGGAAGACAGGTTACAATTTTCCTGTGTAGTATTGGTAGTGAAAATACTGGCAGCCTTGGAGTAGTGAGGTCCAGTAATATCAAAACCTACCATTATAACATGGTGGATTTTGAAAATTCATGTACTTGTATGTGGAAAAGAAATACACTGCACATGTGCCAACATGTGTGTGGGAGAACAACTATGTGTATTAATGCGTTGAAATTGGTGTCAAAATGTGGGAGACTTAAAATGTTTTATTCAGTTTGTAGCTTATGGAAGTAATTTAAAGCAGGAGAGAAACCTGCATGTTTTATGCTGTCTTGTAAAACAATTCTTTGGTTGCAATGACCTGCAATCTCAGGGAAGTGCCATGGTGTTGGAGCACACTAGTGATTTCCATGTTTCCAGAGCCACGATCAAGTCTAGGCAGCCATCTGGTTCTAACGCTAAGTGCAGAAAGCTACTCTGCTAGGACTTCCCTAACATTCTGGATGCCATTTGGCGTGTCTTGTTTGTTCAAAGACAGAGCATAGTTGAGTATGAACTGATATGTTAATGTCCAATATATGCATAGTTTTGGGTGCTCCTTAGCTGTGATAATCTAGATATGGCTACAGTTATTTTGGGTACCTATGATTCAGTCTGTTCAACACAACTGTCTATTTTGCTTTTAAAGCTATTGTTTAATTTAAGGTATTTGCATGATTCGGAGGGGGGAAACATTCCGTCAGCTTATGTAAGAAACTAAGGCTCTAAGTAAGTAACCCATGTGTCACCTTCTGTTGAACAGAGGTGCGTTACATCTTTATAAGTTGAAAAGATCCTGGTGTATGGTCACTTGGACATGGAAATAAAAGGCTGGATTCTGAAGGGTTCTACTCACTGTCTTGGGAGTGGTTTGCTGTGTTCAGTCACTGAGTTCAATTTAAAACATTTCTGTGAAAAGCTAATGGCATAACACCAGAATATAAATGCAATGAGCACTAACAGAGGTATATAACAGTTTAAAAATACTAGGGCTGTTAGGTTCTAAAGACAAATTGTCTGTATACAGCACAAGGCCGGAAAACTTTGCTTTAACAGAACATCTGAGGAAACAAAAGCACAGGTAAGAAAGAATCACCTTTTAAACGTATTCAGCAAAAGGGAGATGTGATGGAACAACCCAACAAACATAGCACATTTGCTGTCCAGGATGTCTATAAAGCTGCCTTAGAAGAAGAAAAGATCTTGGTTCTGACTACGGCAATACGTTCGAGGGCAAAGGAAGGTTATAATCGCTGTATAGAGAAGCACACCCTAACTCAGGGCATAACCTGTATTCCTTTCTCAGGCAAAAATTTCCTGGTTCAGTAAGGATCACATCTTAAACATGTAACATGGTATACTGGACAGGTAAAGTACTGTGAACTTCTGTTAACTGCATATGAATGGCAGCTTAATGATTCTGCTGTACATCTAATTATTACAAGTTGAACCTCTCTAGTCCGGCACTCTCTGGTCCATCATCATCCGCAGTGTCCAGCATGAGTTTAGTTAGCTGCATGTCTGCTTACGTGGCAGGAACCAAGTTGCTAGCGTCCCACTTCCTTGACGCTTTCCATGCCACTCCTTGCCCCAGGCTGGCAACACACTGTGTGCGTGAGGGGGAAGATGCAGAGCTGTGGGCTGGGGCCAGGAGCAGAGTCCCAGGGCTATCAGCCAGGACTTTGTGCAACAGTGGAGGGGCTGTTGGCTGGGTCCCTAGGCCTGGCACTGGAGCCTCCAGGACATGGTTGACCTAACAGCAAATTCTGTGGTTTGACATTAGTCAGGTCCAGAGGGTGCTAGACTAGAGTTCCACCTGCACTATTTTCTTTTTGATGGTCATTACAAAAATAAACCTTCATAACACCCAGCTGTGCCTCATAACAAGGTGCTCTGTGTCACTCATTTTAGAGCTAAATATTTTATGATGCTATATAAATTATTGCTATCGACACATTGCTTTGTGAAACTAAGATCACAGAAATGCTACCTATGTTAAAGGGCTACATAAAGAGCTATATAAAGGATTTTATGTTTTTCTTGAAATTTTGTTGTTGAATCTCTGTATTTTGTCAGACATTCTGAAAGACAAACGACACAAATTGAATGATGGCAGGTTGAGGACTATTTTGTTTAGAAGAAATCTCTGGTGGACTGTTATATAGGACTAAAAGAAGCTTTTAATTTCATATTTAAGCTTGTCCCGGGTAAATCCAAAACAGCTGACTAATCAAAAGACAAATCTTTACTGAGGTCGTCCAATTGCCACCTACGCAATCGAAAAAACTCACATTTTCAGCAGATACTGAAATAAATCCTACGTTTTCAGCCAACAGGAACAATTTTAAAGTGAAACACACATGCAAAGTGCTATACCAAACCTATACATTTATCCTTGATAAAATAATTATACATGCAGAGTGCTTTACATCTTTGAAGCACTGTACAAACATTAAGAAGTCCTGTGGCACCTTACACATTAACAGATATTTTGGAGCATAAGCTTTCATGGGCAAAAGACCTGCTTTGTCAGATACATAATCTTATGCTCCAAAATATCTGTTAGCCTATAAGGTGCCACAGGACTTCTTGCTGTTTTTGAAGATGCAGACTAACTCGACTACCCCTCTGATACTTGTACAAGCATTAATGCCTATTAACAAATAAGCTAAAAGTTCATACTTCATAACAAACACAAACATATCATACTCGTATATACCTTAAATGTCTCAGATGTATTCTCAATTGATAAGCAATACACTTTGACAGGAAATGTGTTTTTAGACCTTTTAAGTTGTATTTATTTTTATATAAATAATTAAAGATGCCAATCAGGGCTCTAGGCAACGTAACACATAATTAGTGCTATAAGAGAACCCTAGTGACATTAAAATAATTCATGGAGGCACTCTGCCAGCCACCGGTGAATCTGCTCCTTCTCATACTATCATTCTGGGAACACTCCATGAGCTCTCACAAAACACCTGACAGAACACAGGACTTTTCCAGAGGGCTAAAGACCAAATTCAGGCTCTGAAGATCAAGAGGGCAGCAACTTCAAAAGTGTAACAGTCACCCACCTCATTTCATTTGTTGCAGATTGTCCATAACCCAGGATGGCCTGTGAACATGAAGCTGTTGAAAAGGGAGCTTACAGGCCACATAATCAATGCTGGAGATCAAAAGAGTATTTTTACATCAAGGGAGTATTTTTATGTCCTACCATATTATCAAAGCAGTGATCTGTCAGTGGAAGAAGATAATCCCTCAGAGCTCTCCAGAACCTCTTGGTTGTTATACACTGAGCCATAGACTGTCATGCCTAGTGGGTGGAGAAGAAGCTGGGTAGTGGAGCCAAATGAAGGGTTAGGGCTGGAGTCAGGAACCAGTAACTGTGACAGAAGTCAGAGCTGAAACTACAAACTAGTCAGAGCCAGATCAGGAACCAGTAGACATGCCAAGAGGAGTCAGGAACGAGGGTCAGTGGAGGAAGCCAGAACCAGGAGCAAGGTGAGGCAGCAGTGACTGATAAGGAGAAAGGTGCACGGGACAAACCAGGAAAAAGCCTAAGAGCAGAGCTGGAACAAGACAGGAACAAAGTGAGGAGCAGCAAACACACGGTTTAAAAGCCAGCCAAGCTGCCTTTCCTAACCGGTGAGGTGATGGAGTTAATCAGGTAGCCTCCAGCAGGCCAGCTGTGCTTGTTGGTTTGCCAGAAGACTGACTCTGCTGCAGGCCATGGATCTCTGACACTAGTTCTATTAATCTCCTACTGTGGACCATGAAAACAGGAGAGAGGTGTTCCAACCTCGAAGTGACAAAGGTAACAGCTGGTCCATGACATTGATTTAAGATCCAGTTGCCTAACCCCCAATTGTAACCTAAAGCCAAGTCCAAAGAGTAACCACTGTATGACTTGATCAAGTAACTACCTAGAACAGGCCCAAGGACGTCCTGGTAGCCAAGAGCTCCTATGTTGACTCAGAAGACTCATCATACGCATGCAAATTAAAATCACTGAGAACTGTGATGGGTTAGATCACAGGTGTCCCCTTGAGTCTGTCACCCAGTGTGCTGATGATACCACTGAGACCATCTATCTGCCGTCTGGAGCATCCTACCACATTGTCCTGCTTGGCCAGACAACTCCAGTCTCCCCCCACTAAAGGCACAACGTTGGGGTAACAGCCCTGCGGCAGAGCAATACACACTCTGAACCAGCTCAGTTCTAGAAGGGCTTAGTTACAGGGACCTGACAGCACCCAAGAACACAGCCCTCAAAAGGGACCGAGATCCCAAATAAATCTATCTTACACTATAAAAAGGTTACACAGAGAAAGCTCATAAAAATGTTCACCGCTTTTATCAATGAACGAGAGAGACGCACAGCTGTTGCTCCTCCTCGGGTCACCATAATTTATACGGAGTTTGATTATAAACCCAAGTGTCTTTATTAAGTATAAAAAGTAGGATTTAAGTGATTGCAAGTGAAAACAGATGGACCAAAGCAAATTATTAATCCAAAATAAACAAAACATGTCAGCTAAGCCGAATCCATTAAGAGAGATTGTTACAAATTTATTTCTGACCCTAGTCCTTGCTCCAGGTAATATCCTTCAAGTCAGAGCTGATCCTTCCTCTGGCTTGGCTCTAACAGCTTCTTATGTATTTAGAATTCTTTATTTTCAGTTTTCTTCACGTGTATCCCTTAAGGTGGGGTAGACTATTTTAAAAGCCACCTGAAGACCATTTTCAATTGCTTCTCATCCCTTAAATAGAATTTCCCTGGGTAGAAATCTTTTTAGGTCATCCTTTCTGTCCCCCTGGAAAAATACCAAGTTCAAGATGGAGTCCAGCACCAGGTGGCACAATCACATGTCTTTGTAGGACCAACCACAGTTTGCACTGGCAGGAAAAACAAAGCCATTTACAAATCATTTTCTTGGAGCTGCTAGGGGCTGGAACAGACGAAAGAGCAATTTTATCCTCTTCAGAGGTCTCACTGCAGTGGCTGCACACTTGTCACAGAGATTTGTACCCTAACCTGACCTTTCATGCCAGGCCCACCTTTATATGCTCTCTTTGCAGGGGAGAATAATGAGACTGTAGATTGTGAGCTCTTTGGGGTGGGTATTGCTTTTGTTCTGTGATTGCACAGTACTTAGCACAATGGGCTCCCATTCCATGGCTGGAGCTCCTAGATGCTATGTGATATAAATAATAAATGATAGCAGCAGCCAGCTATGCCAGGGATTGGTAATAAAAAAGTGGCAGCTGCCAGGGTTAGTCCCTGGTGCGCCAGAGTCACTATATTTACCTGTGCCTCTGCAGGTAACAGGTGATCACACCTCTCATTGGCCATGTTTGTGGCCAATGGGAGCAACAGGAAGTGATGCAGATTGGCACATCACTTTTCAACCCTCTCATTGGCTGTAAACAGTGATCTGCAACCAGTGAGAGCTGCAGTAGCCTGATACCTGTAGAGGTGCAGGTAAATATAGAGATAGGGACCCCCCAAGGGTACACTATTCTTCCTGATTTCATTTTGAGAATTCTGCCTGCTCAGCCCATCTTAAAAAATCAGGTCCCACGTGTTAAAGAAATTAATAGAAGTATTTTAAAATATACACCTGTACAGTAGACAACACTCATGTTTCAGCCCTTAGGGGAGGAATAGCTCAGCACTTTGCACGTTGGCCTTGTAAACCCCGGGTTGCCAATTTAATCCTCAAGAAGGCTATTTAGGAGAATGGGGCAGATAGATTATGCGGGAAAGAGGGATAGCTCAGTGGTTAGCACATTGGCTTTATAAAGCCAGGGTTGTGAGCTCAATCCTTGAGGTGGCGAGTGGGGGGGAGGTTTTTAAATTTCAGGGGTAGGATAGTTCAGTGGGTTGAGCATTGGCCTGCTAAACCCAGGGTTGAGAGTTCATTCCTTAAGGAGGGCCAATTTAGGGATCTGGAGCAGATACATCAAAACAAGAAAAAACCTGTGAGGGATGGTGCTTGGTCCTCCCAAGAGGGCAGGGGACTGGACTCAATGACCTCCTGAGGTCCCTTCCAGCTCCATGAGATGTGCATCTCCACATATTATATTTTGCTACTGTGCCTGGTGGCACCACTGCACCTCACAAAGTGAATTGCCAGGTCAGAGACTCAGCCAGTGCTTGGAATGTCTGAAGTGCTGTAGGAGCATTAGCTAAGTGCAAAAAACCAAACAAACAAATAAAAAAAAACCTAACAAAACCAAATGATTTCCCAGGTCCATGAATATTTTCCAGCATGAAATATTTGTTAATTTTGAACCAAGATATTTTTCCTCCTCCCTTTCTAGACACCATTCTGTCAGTCAGTTACATCAGATCATATCCAAGTCTAACTTAATTGGATACATTTGACCTGAAGGAAAAGCAATAAATGGCAATTCAAAGCATGTGTGCTAAAAGATAAGTTTTATTGATCTCATTAAGAAGAAAATTGTTGAGTAGTGTGACCTTTCTAGAGATACTGTGAATCATCAGATGAAGGAGAATATTGGTTTGCACTGCAAAACAATAATGATTGCCACCATTACCACTCAGGAGTGGTAGACTTTCTAGGACTGTGGCAGGATTAATAGGGGAAACCACTTTACAACCTCTATAAAAATCTATATTCATCAGAACTCTTCAAAGATCAAAAAGATCTTGCAGAGTTTTTCTGTACAGTTCAGCCTCCCTACACTCCCCAATTCCTACTGAAGAACTTTCTGAGGCTATTGAGTCCGTTAATAATGGCAAGACACTGGGGAAAGCAGCATTCCCATTCTAATGCTGCACGTCTTTTGAAGAGAAGTAACCCGCTATGCATCTATGTACATTTAATTATTTGCTTATACTCTTGTCAGTAAGCTTTTTTCCTGTACGAGAAATACAACTAGCTACTGCACTAATTTATTATAAATAAAGCAAAGACTCTGTAAAACACTTTTGTTACCATTGTCTCTCATAACTGTGACTATAAAGCACAAGCTAAAATTCTCACTTTGAGCCTAGAGAAATGCCTGGCACATTGACAAATACTGACTAAGCAGGCTGTATTAAAAACAGACTAACCTACATAAAACTGAAAAACTGTTGCTTGTAATTGAAGTAAAAAGCCTTTAATAAACTAGTTTGGGATTTTTTTTCATATGCCGCATTGATCCATCTTATGAATTCATCCCCTATACCACTTTAAGTACAGACTTTGCTGCTGCCCTATGCCCAAGTGGGCGTAACAGGCTTTAACTAACTAACCTCTTTACATCACAATATTACTTTACACACAAGAGCCTTATTCCTTATTACTGATGTAAAACGTCAGAGTGCCTCAGATCAGGCAAAAGCTCAGTGTAAGGTTGCTCTCTTTCCAGTGTGCCATTTGCTCTGGCCCCAAGATCAGACCCTGAGAAAGATGTAGCAGGTATTCCTGTGGGGTGAAATGACTATAAAATCATTGTATGTAGGTGATCTGCTCAGAGTCATCTTTTCTGCCTGCACTGTTCATAGTGGAACAGTTAGAGAAATGAAGGGAGTTTAATTTTATTATTTTAAATAGACAATTCGACAGAAATAAATTGTTTCTCTGCCTCTCACCAGGACACAGCAGAGCAATGACTAAGTGGGGCTGTCCCACGAAAGCTCATCACTGAATAAATCATTTTGTTAGTTTTTAAAGTGCTACATTTCTGTTGCTTTGTTTTGCTGGAGTAGAGACTAACACATCTACCTCCCTGTTACTATCCTCCATGTGCAGAGGATTTGCTTCCGCCCTGGCCTTAGCACTCTAACCAGCATAGATGTCCAGGTGCAAAGTAGAGCAGTAACTGTACCCTAAAAGAATGTAAAACAACTTAATACCTGTTAAGATCAAGAAGAGGCTGGGACTCTTCCTGGGGCAGCACAGCCACGCACTGGCCCTTTGCTCCAGGAGCAGCCTCAAGGCTCAAGCCAGCCCCAGATGTCTTTAGAGTGTAACACTGAATGCTAGTACCTTTTAGTGGTTAAATGGTATGTGAGTAGATGGAGATAACAATAAAGTTTACTAACAGAGGGCCATTCATCCCAAAGGATCCCAAAGCACTTTCCCAAATGCCTGCAAGCTCGTATGGGTTTGTTTTTTTCCCTTGAAATGCAAAACAGCAGTAACACAACCTTCTACATGAAGGCTTTCAGGAGAGGAAGTGCGAAATAATGACTAAATCCGATCAGGCCAAAGTGACATACCTGAACTGGAATTTAGTAAAGAAATTAAGATTAGCACCTATATTATTTCACAAAGGTGTCCTGGCGACTACTAAGACAGTGCAGGACTCAATTTCACATCTCCCCCAAAGAAGACATTAAGGGGAAAACCTTTATGTGATGGTGTTCAGCCTTGTAACAGGGCACTGGTCTCAGGGCACACCTACATGGCCCAGCACCCTGTCGTGAGGTTTGGGCTGGCAGCTGGGTCAGGTGACCCAGAATTACACAACAGTAGCCCCAGGAAGTGCCTCCTGGAGAGATGAGGGAAGGCCTCTGGCTGGGTACCCAAGGTCAGAGAGCATGTTTATAACTGGGGGATGTAAATTCCAGTTTGAGGAGACAGAAGGATGCTAGTGGCTGAAAATAAAGTATAAACTATGGCAGCAAAAGCAGCAGGATGGAATATTCATACTATATTTGCATGCTGTTTTTAGCAAGATAGCTTGATCAGAGCTGAGAACATGAGCAGGTTTTCTGATGCTGGAGATCACACTTCCTCCAGTTCAAAGTGTAGACGTACTCAGAAATAACCAGGGAAGTGCTCTGCCCACCAGCCAGACAGGAAGGCACTGATGAGTGCAGCAAAGGGCTATGGAACCGTATCATCAAAGAAAGCCTGTCACCTGCAATGCTAGATGTGTCAGACGCCATAATAGGAAGAAATGTTAGGAAAAGTCAGGTAGCAGGACCTGAGGTTTAGAAAGGAGCCTAGGAAGTACCTGAACTATCTACACTGTCTGGGAAAGATTGGGTTTGATTTGAATTGTGAGATTGATAAACCAGCATCCTAAAACAGGGATTTGTCTGAACAATTTAAGCCTGTGTGCCATTACCTGGGAGCTCAAAAAAGGGAAAGTTAGGAACTGGGCTTGCCTAATAATAAACCAAGTAACCACAAACATTTTACCTTAAAATGCTATGCTGGCAGGTACCTACCTCATCATCTAGGGTTTAACCACAGTACAATTAAATACCCATGGCTAGCCCTGAACCCTCAACTCTGGCACTTCATAAGCGGGAAGGGGCCCAGAGCTTGAGTGCAAACATTTACACTGCAATTTTACAGGCCCACAGCCCGAGCCCCATGAGGCCAAGTCCACAGATGCAAGCCAGTCACCGATATTTAAATGCAGTGCAGGCATACTTCCAGTTTCTCAGTATGGCAGCCCTCACAACAGGCTATGACTTCACCCTTTCAGCAGGTGAAAACTTGCCAATTTTCATTTTGTACTTCTACTGTACTTCCAACTAGCTGCGTTTGACTAGCAGTCTCAGGTGCCATAACTAAAGATGCTGCTCTATCCAGTCTTCTTTGTCTAACAAAGGTGCAGGGAACATACTCCAGAGCTGGCCCTCAGCCATGGCCAAGAGTCATTTATTTCCTCTGTCTATAAGGTCAGTTATTGCTCAGGTACAATGTCCCCACAGCTAAGTACGTTTTTCATTCCCTGCTCTTGTAATCAATTTGATTTTCTGCACGTTATAAGGACAGAGATGTGCCTTTGGCTTCTCCCAAGCCTTACATTCTGGCCAGAGTTTTGGACGTATATCTGCTAAGCCCTCTCAACAAAAAGGTAGAGGGGTAAACTTTGTTTTATTATTTCTGGGAGCAGGGGTCAGAGTGAGTGAGCGAGAGCATATGTGTTTGTAAAATTCTGGCCACAATGAAGTTAATTGAAGTTTTGCCATAGACTTTAGTGAGGCCAGGATTTTACATCTTGACTAGAACTCCTTGAAAATTTACTCACAACCCATTTCTATGTTGGAAAATGTTTTGTCAAAATTGAAATTTTCTGTGGGAATGAACAGATTTCAACAAAATTTTGTTTCTAAAAGAAATCAAACAAGGCATTCTGATAATGTTAAAACTCTTATTTTGACATTGTTTGGAATTGAATGTTACTAAATAAAACTCTCTAGACAAGCCCTGTAACACTCCCACTGACCTAGATGACTACAGGGCTACCAGTAAAAACATTTTGAAGGTGACAAAATATTCTGAGATTTCACTTAAGAGCAAAAAGGGGTGTCAGCAAAGCATTAGAACCAAAGTAAGGTCTCTAATCAGACTCTCTTTATGCTGACCTGAAGGCATAACTTCTCTGCGGCTCTGAAGAACTGATATACTAAAGATAGGATCCTACTGAAGAGATATAGCAGTACAGAAAACAATCCAATAAGAGTGGCAGCTTGCATCTCCACAGGAAATAACAAAGAAGTGTCTGTCTAGTCCATCCTAGAAAAAAGAAACTATTGGACTGAGATCTTAATTTTCTCTCTAGAATTGGAGGAAGACTCTTTCAGTTTGCAATCAACTGCAGACACAGAAAAATGGTATGCACAACAGAAGAGACACAACCCTGTCAGGAACCATTCACTTCATCGGGCAAGATCCCACTATTTTTGAATGTTCCAGCTCTCTCTACATATGCAGTATATCTGGTACAGTGAGGCTACAGCTACACTGACTATGGAAGATCGACCAGTTAGGTTCAATCTTCTAAGTGCTGTTTTGTGTTCCTGGGGTTGACGTCAACACTAGAACTCCTCATGAGCCATGAGGATTAAGGAAGGTCAACAGAGGCAGTGCTCTCGTCGACCTTCTTCTGTGAAGACTGTCGCGGAAGCCAATGGCTGCAAAACTGATTTTTGGTATGCAATTGATTCACATTAATTATATGGTAAAACCCTCCTTTAATTTTTAATTCTATTTGAGTTATAGATCAGCTGCTCCACTATCTTGCCCAAGATGTATGTCAAAAAATGCAGAACTATAATTACTTGGGTCATACATTGATCCTTTTTAAATACTGAATGCACAATATTAGCTTTCTGCCTATCTTCTAGAATTTCCGCAGCATTCCCAAGCTTGTTGAAAATCAACACTTAGCATCCAGTGAGCTCCTCAACCAGCTTTGTAAAAAACACTTGGATACAAGTTATCTGAACTTGATAATTTAAAAATACCTAACTTCAGCAGACCAACAGTAATAGCTACAATTCACCAACCATGTCTTTTAGTGTTCTCTTTTCAGGATTCTTCACAAGGCCCTGTTGGCCGCTGAAATTTACAGAGAAGAATCCTACAACATTTAGAACACATTGTTTACAAATGAAATCAATTCAAAGTTTCAATGTTTATATCACCACAGGTGAACAGACAGACAGACTCAGGCAGCAGCAGAATAACCAGCTGCTGTAGAGGTTAAAATATTTAGATAAGGTAAAGTCACAGTCAACAGAGAGTCCAGCAAGGTGAAGAGAAGTCCCAACAATTGAACAATCAACACCTAACTTCAGCAAGCTGGACTTGTGAAGTCAGCTGGAGAACAATGTGTCAGGCAACTGGAAGAAGGATATTATTTTTTTTAGAGGGGCTCAGAAGCCTGGACTGGGATGATAGAGTTGGAGACAGAAAGCAAGAGAGACAATCCAACACAGGTTGGCTAGACCACCAAGCTAACTCATCATGGTGATGGTTCGACCTGTGTAGACTTCATCTTAACGTCTGCCTCTCCATGTTAACCTAAGGACCGTAAGAGTATATACGCTAGGTGACTAATAAATGGTTTACTTTTTTTAGAAAGGCTACCTATGTCATCATGAATGCTCACTGAAAGCCCTGCATCCGAAGGGACACAGTGCAAGCCTCCTCAAGGAGTTTGGCTTGGCCAAATTTGCCGCAAGGAGCCACGGAGAGAAACAGGGAACACAGACACTGATAATCCAGTTTTGAATTATTTTGGAGTTGTGGAGCAGAAGCCTGCCATCTGGAACGGCGTGAACGCCTGGGGCCTAGCACATTAAAAGACTGATTCCCAGCAGTCTGGTCACCAGATCTGTAACTCCATGACACGACCCAAACCATGTATCATGTAAAATAGTTTTGATAAGATGAGGGTCAAGCTCATAGAAGCTTGGCCTATGGTACTCAGCAAACAGCATTTTACTACAGCAAGGCTCCTGGCTTTCTGCAAAACACTGACTTTTTTGCAGCAGCTGAAAGGAAATTCAAACATGGAGGGTTTTATTGTATGAAGTACAGCATGGCAATAAATAATAAAAGCAGAAAATGAATTTTTGCATAATTTAGTGCAATATTCAATTCAATATACAGTTCTAGTGTTTTTCCTGTCGATTTTATGCCACCAGTACCCATAAACATTCTGTTTTCATTGTGCCACTGAGTATTTCCCTGACTACGCACATTCCTATACTATTTTTCATCCACAGGTCTCAAAATGCTTCACAAACATTTATGAGGAAAGGAAAATAATAGGAAAATATGTACAACCATAGGCTCACAACTAGGGAAACTGAGGCATAAGGTCATACAATATGTCTGTGGCAAAGCTGGACAGAGAACTCAAATCTTCAGATTCCAGTGAATTGCATTGTGTTACAAACCATCTGTGCTGCCAAATTTTTCTCATAGAATTCTCCTCGATGCTACATAGCTGATGAGGACTAAAGGTGAAATCTTACCGTTACTGTTTTGCCATCTTGATAATACTTTGTTTCCCTAGCACTCTCTGTGATAAATATGTGCTTCTGATAGTAGTGTTTTATTTTATATAGACAAAGTGCATATAAAATGGACAGTTTAACATGATTATGTCTATTCTGCCATCTCCCAAATAGTAAATAAACAACCCAAGTCTGCTGCTACAGGTTGATTTGTAGCCTCTCCCAGATGAATTTTTTACATGCAATTCACCAGTTGGCAAGAACCTCTCAAGCAATATATATTGATGCACTGGCACATTTATCCAAATTAATTTCACATTTCACTACTAGATTTTTAACAACATGAGAAAGCCATTATTACCAAGAATTTCTGATAGACCTGTAACATCTTAAAGATTAAGTAGAAAATATTGCAGGAGTTGCTCTCAGTCTTTGCTAGAAAAAGTGAACTTGCTGGATAGAAAAGAATGAGATCTCTTCAAAGGTTCTGAAATTGTAGAGAAAATTAAGTCTGTTCTCCCTACTTCAAAGACAATATGACCACAATCAGAAATTCTTAACAGAGATGCATGGTAATATGGACTTTGTGAAAATTAGGTAGGGAAACTGAGGAATATGAAGATAATACTGTTCGAGTTAAATGTCCCAGTCCTAAGATACCCTTTTGAGGCAGTTAATGTGCTTTGTTTAAGGTATGGAAGATTATTTAAAAAGGGAAATGACAAAATGGAGATTCTTACAAAAGTTGTCTACACAAATCTCTGTGAATTTATGTCAGCTCTTACAGATACACTGAAATTAAGAATATTAAAATTCAACCTTTGCTTCCAAAGAGCAATTGTGAAAGTACTACCACACACTGAGGTAAAGAAAAAAACTTTGGTAAACACATTGCATTGCTTTCTTTATATCCTGCTCCCACCTTCATCCTGATGCCTTCTAATGTCTGGAATGTTCTATGGGTAGGTACTGGTGCACTAACCATCTACCTTCTTCCTCTTTCAGATACCTCCTCAAACTACACTTCTTCCATAGAGCCAAGGCCTGAAAAATTACTCAGCTACAAGACTGAAATCTTCTAAACTATCCCTCAAGTTCATATGCATAGGCTATGTCTACACTAGAGGATTCTGTTGACAAAACTAATGAGAAGTCCTGGTCTGGCACCTTATAGAATAACTGATTTTTTGGAACATAAGTTTTCGTGGGCAAAGACCCACTTCATCAGGTGCCATTATGGGCGGGTCTTTGCCCACGAAAGCTCATGTTCCAAAAAATCAGTTAGTCTATAAGGTGCCACGGGACTTCTCGTTGTTTTTGCAGATACAGACTAACACGGCTTCCCGTCTGATAGTTGACAAAACCGGCATTTTGTTGGCAAAACCCAGGAGCATGCAGATTCCCAAGGCGTTCTGTTGACAGTAAATCGACAGAACGCAGCACTTTTTTTTGACAGTCTTATCCCACTCCCCATGAGGCATAACGCCTGTGTCAATGGATGGGTCAACAGAAAGCTGGTATGAACATTCTGGGAGACTCCCTGTCAACAGACAGTGCTTCTGGGACACAGGGCAGCCCCGTCTGTTGTGCTTTTGGTTGGACGTTTTGTCGGGAGAGCAGCTGGGCAGTCCGGTCACTCTCTGTTGACAGACCAGATCGATCTTGCAATCCCCTTGGCAATTTGGCCACGACAGTGTCTTCCACTGTACCAGGGCCACCACCAGGGCTTCTTTCTGGTTCCTTATACCTTCATCAGCTGCTACCCACAGGTTTATAAGCCAACAGGTTTTCTGAAAGCCTGCATAAAACTTATCAATAGCAGTCTGCTACCCAGTAAGTATACACATCACTACTGAATAATCTCTCTCACAGACATACAGTGTGTAGTATTCCTTAACCACTGTATTTGACTCCCACATATGAAGTCCCCAGAGCCAGGACAGTGTTTCCCTGTACATGTTTCCATGCACTCAGCAAATTATTTATTTATTTACCTTTCTGTTCAGAGCCACACCATCTTCACAGTCCAAAACAGCACAATCTACATTTAGAGATGGAATTTTCTTTATTTTTCTTTCATCATCTGCGGGTACATAAAGCACAGCTCTCCTAGGTACATATTTGTGAGGAGGTGTGGAGTGGTAACCCATTTGAGGAACACCAGCTGATAATGAGGAGCTTTTCCTGTTTAAAAAAGAAAAAAATATTGAATTGAAATTACATTACTGATGATAATTCAAAAATATTTTAATGTATTTTTTAAAAGAGGACATTCCTACTGAGAGACAACCGCTTAACTATTGAAACCAGAATTTGTGTCACAAGAAACCTACCTTACAATTAAATTCATTTAAAACACTATGTTGAGAGAGCATTAAGGCTGCAAAGTCAAACATTCAAAAGGTAGGAAATGCCAGAGTTAAGGTTACAACACCTCCACCTTTAGTGTGTCCTCTTCTAGACTGTCTCCTCCTATTCCTGTCCCCCTTTGCTCCCCACTCCTACTCTGCTCTAGTTCTCCAACTCCTTAACCCCCAGAGTGTTCATCCTTTAGCCTGCCCCCATTCCAACCATCAGACTGATTTCTCCTCCATATTGCCTGAATGGCAGTGGGGGGTGGGATGAGTGGGGGTGGGCAGTGAGGGCACAAAGTGAATCAAATCAAACAAATAATAGAGACAATTTCTCTGCTGCCATTTGAGGTCCTCAGGGAATTGCAGAAAAGCCCTGCTCAGCCACTGAAGCCCATGATGGAGCAGCTCAGTTCTGTTAGCATATCATAATATCCGTTCAGAACATGGTCTCTGCAGTTGGATCTTCAGAGCAAAAGACTGCCACCCTCTAACAAAAATCCACTGAGTGTGTGCAAGCTGAAACTTCCCGAAGCTTAAGACTTTGCACGCTTGAGTGGACACCACAAGGAACATCCACAACAGTAGGACAATGATTCTCAAACCGTTTTTTTTTTTTTTTATCAGGCCTCACTTCTTAGAATCATAGAACACTAAGACCGGAAGGGGCCTCGAGAGGCCATCGAGTCCAGTCCCCTGCCCCGACAGCAGGACCGACCACTATCTACACCATCCCTGATAGACATCTATCTAATCTGTTCTTAAATATCTCCAGCGAGGGAGATTCCACAACCTCTCTTGGCAACTTATTCCAGTACTTGACCACCCTGACAGTTAGGAACTTTTTCCTAATGTCCAACCTAAACTTCCCTTGCTGCAGCTTAAGTCCATTGCCTCTTGTTCTCTCCTCAGAGGCCAAGAAGAACAAGTTTTCTCCCTCCTCCTTATGACACCCTTTAAGATATCTGAAAACCGCTATCATGTCCCCGCTCAATCTTCTTTTTTCCAAGCTAAACAAGCCCAATTCTTTCAGCCTTTCTTCATAAGTCATGTTCTCCAGACCTTTTATCATTCTAGTTGCTCTTCTCTGGACCTTCTCTAATTTCTCCACATCTCTCTTGAATTGGGGTGCCCAGAACTGGACACAATATTCCAGCTGAGGCCTAACCAGCGCAGAGTAGAGCGGTAGAATGATTTCTCGTGTCTTGTTCACAACACACCTGCTAATGCATCCCAGAATCATGTTTGCTTTTTTTGCAACAGCATCACACTGTTGACTCATATTTAACTTGTGATCTACTAGAACCCCTAGATCCCTTTCTGCTGTACTCCTTCCTAGACAGTCTTTTCCCATTCTGTATGTGTGAAACAGATTATTCCTTCCTAAGTGCAGCACCTTACATTTATCTTTATTAAACTTCACCCTGTTTACTTCAGACCATTTCTCCAATTTATCTAGATCATTCTGAATTTTGACCGTATCCTCCAAGGTAGTTGCAACCCCTCCCAGCTTGGTATCATCTGCAAACTTAATAAGCGTACTTTCTATGCCAATATCCAAATCATTAATGAAGATATTGAACAGAACGGGTCCCAAAACAGACCCCTGCAGAACCCCACTTGTTATGCTTTTCCAGCAGGATTGAGCACCATTAACAACTACTCTCTGGGTACGATTAGCCAGCCAGTTATGCACCCACCTTATTGCAGCCCCATTTAAGTTGGACGATAAGTTAAGTTTAAGTTAAGTCGATAAGAATATTATGTGAGACCGTATCAAATGCTTTACTAAAGTCTAGGTATACCACATCCACTGCTTCTCCCTTATCTACGAGTCTCGTTATCGTGTCAAAAAAAGCTATCAGGTTGGTTTGACATGATTTGTTTTTTACAAAACCATGCTGGCTGTTCCCTATCACTTTACTACCTTCCAAGTGCTTGCAGATGACTTCCTTAACTACCTGCTCCATTACCTTTCCTGGCACAGAAGTTAAGCTGACTGGCCTGTAATTTCCTGGGTTGTTTTTATTCCCCTTTTTGTAGATGGGCACTATATTTGCCCTCTTCCAGTCTTCTGGAATCTCTCCTGTCTCCCATGACTTTCCAAATATGAGAGCTAACGGCTCAGCTACCTCTTCTATCAGCTACCTCCCCTGGTTAATGGCAGGGGAGAGAACAGTGGATGAAAGCAGTGCCAGCTCTGAAGGCTGTGCTGTGCCAACAGCAGTAGCACAGAAGAAAGGGTGACAATGTGAAAAGTGATATGCACCAAAATCACTTTTCACAGTGGACTTAGTCTCCATTGCCAATATAACTTTTGCACTGATGCTGCCATTCTGGGACTGATAGCCAGAACACTGCCCCCTCCAGGGGAGGGATTTTTGAGGAGGAGGAGGAGGAAGGAGAAGGAGAGCCCTGATCTGGTCTTCCTCCCAGTGAGGAACTCAGGGGAGGGGTGGGGTGAGAGAACCCAACACCGGGTGGTGGGAATCTGCCTGTTCACTTCATCCCTGGTGTACACAGGTATACACAGCCCATGTGCAAGAACCTCAGCTGCCCATAGCAGAGAGTCAGAGCCCTTCAAACGAACAAACCAACCTCCTAAAGTATATGCCTCCCTTGACACACTTCCAGGCCTTCCTCAGGTAGCTCTCCACATAGTTTAAGAACCAATGCATTAAAGTGATTCCCCTGCCAAATTTCAGGTCTCTGCTCCAAAGCCAGGAACTATTAGGACTTTTCAATGAAAAGGCTGTACAATTTTTTAACGTGCAAAGCAGCATATTTCCCTCCTTAGCACTGTTCTCAGAAATGGCGGAACCATCTTCACTAAAAGTTTCTAAATTAATTAACCTGAGGAGGACACTTGCATGGAAGACAAAAAAATCAGCCTCAACAGTTGAGTAAAAACAAGGATTTACACTGGAAAGTTTAAGATGACCTTTATTACTGGACATGCTGCAAGTCACCTATAATAAAAAAGCTACATAGATAACTATAAGCACACAACTTGGCTTTAAACATAAGTTTAATAGAAACTGAAAGCAATAAAGTGTGTGTGTGTGTGTGCGCGTGCGTGTATACACACACACACACACACAAATAGCCATTGCCCACTCTGTAGTTGGTATAGTAAGAATTCCTGACCATTTAGTGCCAGGGTTTTGTGTTTCTTGAAACTACAGTAGCCAAAACATGACTAGGTCTAATGATTAGATTCTATAACATGATTTAATAAAATTTCTCAGCGCAAAACATCCCAAACATGTCCATACTGGTCAGGAAAACAATCTGAACAAATACTGTTTAAACATGGTAACAACCCTACATAAACAAGGCTTCTACTCATCACAACAACATTCCAGTTCTAGCAAAGAGCTAATGCATTTATTTGTTTTAACGCTGCATTAAACAGATTTTTTTAAAAAACATGGTGCGGTCTGAATACAGTGTGCCTGTTTTCATTGAAAGAGAGGAAATTTCTGGATCTGGAGACCTTTTCATTAGACGAAACGCCTCAGTAGTGCTCCATTTTACTAATGTGACCAATCAGGTAGGTGGCTGATTTTATTAAACCTATAATAGGATTTGAGTTTGCAAGCTCGAGGAAAAAATACTTGAGCTTGTGTTGCTGGCTTTTATAACTATTGCTTCATTAAGATGAAATAATTTACAATGAAGGTGCAGAAGCACTTCTCTCTCTCTGAAAGAAAAAAGGTGAATGAATAATCAGGCAAGAAGATTAATTCTCTAATCATAAGATGGCTATAGGATTTTGGGGAGGGAGAACTTCATGCTTACCACTACCGCTCTCAGAAAAAAAGTCACTGTTCTAGAAGTTTAACTGGAAATACAGCTAAGATATGTTTAATGTTTTTCCTCATAGTATTCCATACATAAGGGAATATTTCTGTTTGTAGCTGATGAAATATAATGCTAGTCATTAACCACTGGAACAATGTACAAAGGATCACAGTGGATTCTCTATCACTGACAATTTTAAAATCAAGATTGGATGTTTTTCCATATATGCTCTGGGAATTATTTTGGGGAAATTCTATAGAAAGAGAGAACTCTTCTGGCTTTGGAAAATATGAATTTATGAAATAAGAGTAAAACTTAAATAGAGTGCGTGTATGTGGAGAAAGAGAGAGGTAACAGATGCTAATTATGTCACCTAATAAGCATATTCTCAGATATTGTACTAATAAGCATGGCCTAAGAACCTGAGTAGGGCAGAATAAAAATTATGCACCACTGTATAAGCTATTGCTGTAGTTTCCACAGTGATGTTAGGCAACGGTCAAGAGAAAGGAAGATAAATGAAAGGGAGTTATCCAGGTGACATAGCTGATCTCCAGCGAGATGTGATGCATGCTTTGAAAAAATTTGAGAAGCCCTGTTGTAAAAGATGTGAACTACAGAAAACATAGGATGTAATGCTGTATAAAGGTTTTAATGGCACTCCTTTGGGATGGCCTTGATAATTAACTCATGCCTTTGTTCTCACATATGTGCATCATCACATGCATTTACAGCATACAAAAATAATGTTAAGTCATCCACATTTAACACAGAATGTTACTAACACATGAATGTCATCGATGCATATACTTTGATGTCTCCATTAATATCTTCCACATTATTTCTTTCTTATCACATCCAAGAGCTAGTACACAAAAAAGTTTGTTTCACATTTATACATGATGAAACACTCCAAATGCTTGTAAATGAACACAATCAACTGAAACTATAAAAATGGTTGACAGATGCAATACTTCCAGTGAAAAATTAAGTCCTTGCCAAGAACAGATTTCTTTACCTCAAAACTGTTATATTCAAAATTAAAAACATATTTACTTAAAAATATTCAGAAGATCTTCTGGGGCCTTAAATCTGTGGACCTACTTGAAAAGTACAACTATACTTTGACCGCCCTCACTAGTTATATAACTGTCCTTAATGGACCTGCTTTGGTTGCATGGAAGAAACTACTGTTCTTCTGTTGTTTGTAATATGACTGGCAATGATAAATGGGGCCTATTCACCAGGGCACTTTTGCTATTAAATAAAAATTATGCATCATTTATTAGAAGTGCTGGGTCCTACCCTTATACATAAATCTTCTTCATCTAAGGCTGCAGCAGCTTCAAGAAACATGCTGTGGGGATCTTGATACCTGGGACCTAAGTGACATACTACTGAGATTCTTACTCCTCTGCTAATTTTTTTTAGCTACTCATGTTCTTTGTCTTATGGTGACATGCTCATTATAACGGAAATTGTGACAACTAGAGTGGCTGTTAGGTCATTTCCTTTACTCCCATTTTTGTGCATGATTTTTGGGGGAGGGGGATGAGGAGGAGTAGACATTTATCTTAAATGAAGATTGGAAAGAGTCTTTCTCAGTGTGACACAGAGATCAGGGAAGAAGTCTGCCCATATATGAGGTGACAAAGCAATTAGTTTCTATGCTCCTTCTCTTATGACTTCCACCAGTACCTCACAAAGATACAAAGAAGTCAAAGAGCTCAGACCCTTACCAGCTAACTCTGATGGTACAGACAAGTAGCTTCTGAAGCACCCTTGATGACTGTGTATTACTAATTGTTTAACCTGGAATAAATTGATAACTTAATAAAAACATACTCCCGAGCACAGAGATGAGAAGTATACCACCTGTCAAATATGTTAGATATGACTTCTTGCTAGATGTAATTAAATAAAGCTATGGGGCCTACCAGCTTCTGCTTACATCGGCAGACACTGCTTATATTTTTCAGGATTGACACTCTGAATCCAGCACACAGTGATAAAGCTTCTCAAAGGAAGAACTGTCATGACCTTCAGGCCGGATTTAGAAATCTTGAATCAGCTGTCACCACTTACAAGTGTAAACTTTCATTTACAGTTCAGCAGTGTGACTCCATTAGAAGAATATCTGAATCTAAAGAAGCAGTGGAGCTACTCTGTTAAAATATCATCACCTCACAGGCTTAAGACTGAGAATACTATTAACCAGGGCCTACTGGAAATTTCCCTTCAATTCCTGAATCTTGGAATCCCACTGGCTCTGTACATGTTTCTAAGAATTTATATTATTACAGATACACACTCAATTTGTCAACTAGTTTAGGCTTAATAGATCTAAAACAAAATCATCCAATTTTAAAAAGCTGTTGCTTTAGCTGTAGTCTTAAATAATAGGTATAATTACAAATCCTTTCCCCTATTTTCTTTTAAAAATATCTTGGCCAAAGTTAAAACAAGTGCTTGTAACAAATGTGTTTAGGCTTAACTACAAAAGCCTTTTCACACATCATTCTTTTTGATGTACAATTGTATAGGCATTGAATTTTTCTTCTCCAACAAATTCCTCTTCTCTTTTCAGAGAGCATTTTCCTTGGGTAATCATACGTTAATTTTATGTTACCTAAAAAGATGGGTGAAATTCTGAGGAATACCAGGGATCTAGCTATATATTTTTTGAGAAAGACAATGGCAAGAGTTCAACCCAGAATATTGCCTATATCAACATTTTCATGTTCTATTAGCAAATGTGTCAGCTCCATTTTTGTTGGCATTTTGAATTAACAAATCTCTGTAACAGTGAATAATAATAATATTCATCATAAATGAATCTGAGTCCTGTTTTAGAACCAAGAAAACTGCATCACATGCCTCTCGTTGAATGGGTAGAATTTTCTTAATTATGTAAAACTAAGTGTGATTAAGCTTAAACTAAAACAAATGGACATGGTGCAAGAGGGAGATAGCTAAGAAACAGTAATTTAAGTGTATACAAATGAGTGATAGAATATTAGATATTGTCCATTTAATTGTTTGGCTGTATGTTCCATTCATTTATATCATATACAGCATATTGGTATGGGGGCGGGGGGAAGTCTTGGAATTGTATCTAGGTTTTCTTAAGAAGTGTAGCACTATACATATACATATAATCTCCAAATATTAAAAAAGGCAATGTGACAAGCAGCCATATTCACTCAACATAATTTCACCTCAATACAAGTATTTCATCCTTCTGAACAAGGAAAACAAATCTTTTCTGTTTATTGAAAAATGCTGCATTTTCAGCTGTGAACTGTGCAATGTCACTGAGGTTAGTGAGTGTAAAAGAAGATATAAAATCTTCCTGCTACACATACATGAATGTGTGTCCTGGTGCTGATCACACACAAGATTCCGTACACAGTTGACTTTGCACATGGGTTTCATGTTAGTCTGTTTCAGCAAAAATTACCATGTGTCACAGGACTCCTTGAACACTCACAGATTTATTAGGTCATAAGCTTTCGTGGGCTTCATCAAATGAGCTGCTGGCCACAAAAGCTTATGCCCTAATAAATGTATTAGTCTTTAAGGTGCCACAGGACACACAGGGCATTGTCTCATTAAAGTCAACTGCACAGTGCATAAAGTCAAGCATGTGCGTAAATTTTAGCAGCGCAGGGCCTTACTGCTTTTCTGGTCCTTTCCTTTATTTATGATTCTAGATCAAGTAATTCCAGAAGGGCTGCTATGCTATAATGATTCCAACAAATGACAAATCTTTAGTTTCTGGGCACCAGTACTGGTCTAAATTTGGGATACCATTTCAGAAGAGCATATCGACAGGTGTGGATGAGCCAGTTGTAAAAAAATAAGTCATATTCAAGCACTCTCAGTGCATGTGTCTGAACCCCTAGAGATATGACCTTTGACTATATGCAATCTCATATATTTATGGTGGTCAAGTTAAGAGGAGATCTGAGACCCAAGATCCAACAATCTTGCATAATACAGGCAGTCTAAGAATAATCATCTACATTTTTTCCCTGCTTGGTTTAAAAAAATATAAAGTGTAAAAATAAAATTGAAACCCTCCCTCAAAAGAAAGAGACATTCTATTTCTAGTTTTACTTTGCTTAATTATCAGGAATTAACTGTCATATAATCTGTCAAAGGTGCAGACCTAGGTAAGAAATATGAAATTACAAAACACCACAATTTGCAGAGTAATTCCTTCCAATTAAGAAAAGAAGATATAAATTGTTTGTTATAAACATCAGTGGGCCTTGTGCAAACACTAACAGCTCACAATTGAGCCAAGGTAAGTATTTGTCTAATCTAAACTACTTTCCAAAGAGTTTTTATTGGTACAGCTGCAGAGCATGAATTTTATCACACAGGCTAATAATCCCAGTTATGGTACTAACATTTTAATCATTTGTTCTGCAGGCTTGTTTCTCAAACAATTAGCACTAATGAATGGCCAGAATACCTCCGATCATATATGTCTAATTGCAGTCAAGAGCAGTTCTTGTCTGCATGTACATTTCAATTTACCTCTGGGGATAATGTTTGTTAATTGTATTTCTTTATATAGCAAGTAAAAAAGGCTGCTTGCTCAAAAAGAGGCTAAGTGTTCTCTTCTTTCCCTTTGTTCCCACAAGAAGCTAAAGTCACTTCAAGAGGCACTTAATCCCATCATCCATGGTTACAATTGCCTTACAGCATCAATCAAAAAGAATCTGAAGTAAAATGATGCAGCTATATTGTGTAATTAAAAGCAATTCAGGTAGTTACTGCTTGGGGCACTTTCCAGGTCCAAATACTTAAAATAGCACTGCAGGGATTCTAAATACTGTAGTATTTTAAATTTGGTGAACTACAATATCTCACAGAGGAAGGGGAGGAATATGCAAAAAGAAATCTCTCCTAGTGTGTATTGTAAAGCAGAAGAAAAGAGGGACAGTTAACATTTGAAGTGACAATATCTACAACTTTCCATATAAAAAGAAAATAAAAAAATCAAGAAGAGAGAAAAGCAAAGGAGTACAATTTTAAAGAAAAACAAATTTCCTGAATTTGTTAAAAGTGAACATTAAAAAAAAAAGCTTGAGCTCTCTTTAATGGGAAACAGATCACTTTACAAGCTGTAAAATCAGAATAAAAGACCTCTGAAAATCCACACTTGTCCTAATGTAGTAAAATTCAGAATAAATTGTTTTTAAAAGTTATCTTAAAAAGGCAAGATGTGTGACATTTACTGCCAAATACATTTAGAACTTTGCTAAGGTCCTCTACCTAACAACTGCCACTAACAGATCCGATTATGCTTAAATCAAAATTAAGGGCTACCAACATACCAAACATGCAGCTTTACATTTTCATTTCTTCCTTTGTTCTTAAACAGATAATACACTTTTTCTCTCTTTAAGCATAAGCCAACAGCTACTTGCTATGGACAATTAAGAGAGTCCAAATTTTGTGGGTTCAAATCCTTGGAAAGAAATTTTTCTTATAAAGAAATAAAAGCACCTTGAAATTTACATGATTTGATTCAAACACCAGAAAGGGCCCGATTTGGTCCCACACCGATGTAAATTAAGATGAATTCTACTTAAGAAGCCAGAGTTCCACAGGTGCAAAACCATGGCAAGCAAGACAGGAATCAGGTCCAATCCCTCCTTAAACTTTAAGAAGTTTCATCTATAAACCTTAAACATTTCTACCAAATCAATTACCATAGAGGATATGTGTGTGCAGTCATAAGGCTACCACAGTGGGCTGAAAAACAGCTTCCAACTACCCAGTGAATTTAGAAATTTAGCCCTCAGAGCAAGCAGCTCTGAATCTCAAAACAACAGTTGGAAGGTTATAGTAAGAGTTTGGAGGGGAGTCATTCCGTAGAGCATTACCCATTGGACAAACTGTAGTGAGGAGGAAAAAAGTGGGGAGGCTTTAAAGCGGACTTTTGCAAGCAGTTGCTAGAACTGAGAGAGTGCACCTCACACACACACACACACATACATCTATGCTGTATTTATTCTCTCTCTCCCTCCCTCACACACACACACACACACACACAGAGGTAAATAAAAGAGAGGTAAATAAAACAGAAAAGGAAAGGCCTTGCTGTTAAAAAAGTTGCCATGTAGAAATGTGAGAACAATGCATGTTAATGCTTAAATTGAATAATAAAAATCAAAAGCTAAGTGCAAGTCACTTTAATGCAGAATTCTGATTTAGTTACTACTTATAACTTTGTTCAATCTTGCAATAAGTCAAACATAAATCATTTAACTATAAAACAGAACCTCAATGAGAAAGAAAAAAGATTCAGCTGACTGACAAAGGCTTAAAATAATAGACCTCTAAACCACAAAATGCTAAAAGGCTATCATAGGTTAAATAGTTAACCAAACCTACTCCTCCCACTAACCCCAAACCTAAAAAAATGACCTTTTATTTACCCCCATCATATTCTTTCAACTACACTGACCCTGTTGTTTAGGAACATTCAGGGATCCACTACACTTCAAACGTTTGGACAGAAGACCAGTTTTTCTTCTATCATTTTAAAATAGCTAAATACATTAATTAAAGAACCCCCACTTCTGAGGTATACCTAAGCATTCATTGTCTTTTTATCTGGGGAACCTTTGACTAACTTGCCATGCCAATAAAGTATCATTGAGTTGAACTCTGCCACACACATTTTTTTCACTTTTAGCATTACTGAAGTTTTAGACTCCTTGGCATGGTAACTGTTGCGTAATGAAGAACATAAGAACATAAGAACATAAGAATGGCCATACTGGGTCAGACCAAAGGTCCATCAAGCCCAGCATCCCATCTGCCGACGGTGGCCAATGCCAGGCGCCCCAGAGAAGGAGAACAGAAGACAAGTGATTTATCTCCTGCCATCCATCTCCTGCCCTTGTTATGAAGGCTAGGGCACCATACTTTATCCCTGGCTAATAGCCATTTATGGACCTGACCTGCAAAAATTTATCAAGCTCTTTTTTAAACCCTAATAGAGTCCTGGCCTTCACAGCCGCCTCGGGCAAGGAGTTCCACAGGTTGACTGTGCGCTGTGTGAAGAAAAATTTCCTTTTATTAGTTTTGAACCCACTACCCATCAATTTCATTTGGTGTCCCCTAGTTCTTGTATTATGGGAAAAGGTAAATAATTTTTCTATATTCACTTTCTCCACACCATTCATGATTTTATATACCTCTATCATATCGCCCCTCAATCGCCTCTTTTCCAAACTGAAAAGTCCCAGTCTCTCTAGCCTCTCCCCATATGGGACCCTTTCCAAGCCCCTAATCATCTTAGTCGCCCTTTTCTGAACCTTTTCTAATGCCATGAATTTTCTAATGAAAAAGAAAAAAGAAAAAAAAGGAAAAGAAAAAACACCTCTATAGTTCTCTGTTGCAGACTAACATTCACCTGGAGACATTAACTAAAGGAAAGTGTAGTAAAAATAATAGTTTGTTTACTTGACTGGAACGTTTGAGCTTTATTTCTCATCACATAAAATATATACACAAAAATTTAATTTGATATTGTATGTATGTAAATGTCTACCTCTCTCTCTATTAATATCACTCTACGGCTACGGCTACACGTGAAGCCTACATCGAAGTAGCCTATTTCGATGTGGCGACATCGAAATAGGCTATTTCGATGAATAACGTCTACACGTCCTCCAGGGCCGGCAACGTCGATGTTCAACTTCGACGTTGCTCAGCCCAACATCGAAATAGGCGCAGCGAGGGAACGTCTACACGTCAAAGTAGCACACATCGAAATAGGGATGCCAGGCACAGCTGCAGACAGGGTCACAGGGCGGACTCAACAGCAAGCCGCTCCCTTAAAGGGCCCCTCCCAGACACAGTTGCACTAAACATCACAAGATACACAGAGCCGACAACTGGTTGCAGACCCTGTGCCTGCAGCATAGATCCCCAGCTGCCGCAGAAGCAGCCAGAAGCCCTGGGCTAAGGGCTGCTGCCCACGGTGACCATAGAGCCCCGCAGGGGCTGGAGAGAGAGCATCTCTCAACCCCCCAGCTGATGGCCGCCATGGAGGACCCGGCAATTTCGACGTTGCGGGACGTGGATCGTCTACACGGTCCCTACTTCGACGTTGAACGTCGAAGTAGGGCGCTATTCCTATCTCCTCATGAGGTTAGCGACTTCGACGTCTCGCCGCCTAACGTCGAAGTTGGTGCTGCTACTTCGAAGTAGCGTGCACGTGTAGACGCAGCTTACATGTCATTTTATCTCTATCATTATAAGGAAACATGACAGAGTAATTTCTTGGAAGAAACTACTGCATGATAACACAGTTTGATCACAGCAGTTTGTGACAAAGTATTGCAGCATTTTTAATTAAAATGCTTTTGTTATTTACATATAAAAGAGTCACTAGCCTGTCACAGAAAGGCTTATGCTTAGGTTACCTCAAAAACAATACATAAATGTTTATCAATAAAATAACTATTCTGAATATATTTTATTATTTATTATAAACTAACATAGTCCTCAAAGCATACGGATAACAACCTGAATTCCTACCTCAAGAACCCTGGAATCTTAAGAGGTGCAACTGTCATAGAACCTATGGAAAGATCTGCTATAAAGTTCTATCTTAGAATGCTGGTTTATAATAAATACGGAGGTTTGACCTGAAGGTTTGCGTCTTACTGAAAAGGAATTTTCACACTACTTTAGAAAGAGAGGCTGCTGAACTCTCTTTTTTATTCAAATTCGACACATTAACACATGGTTTGAATTGGGATGGGAATTTTTTGCATACTTGGCTTAATCTAATTCTTGACTCTCCCCCTTCCTTCTGCCCCCTACACTCTGATTTGCTCACCTTGATAATATTTTTCTGATTTGTCAACCTTGATTACTATTTTTGGTTCTCTGTGCCTTAAATATTGAGTCTGTTCTGCTGTGGCTGTGGTCTGAAGAAGTGGGTCTGTCCCATGAAAGCTCATCACCTAATAAATTATTTTGTTAGTCTTTAAAGTGCTACTGGACTGCTTTTTTATTTTGATAGTATATAGACTAGCACAGCTTTCTCTCTGTTACTTAATAAATACGGAGATATAAATGCTTGAATTTCCATTGCAAAGGGTTTGTGTTTGTTGATTCTGCAGATGTGAATTTTGAGGAGGTATCTCCTTTGTGTATCTGCTATTAACCTTCCCCCCATTGCCCCAACTAGTTCACTATGGAAAAAAATAGTTAAATTCTCTACTCTAGTCAGTCTTCTGCTTCTTCCCTTTAAAAATTCCTTTAACAATACTGTATTTTCACACCTATGAGTATACAGATTTATATGTTTCCCTCTGTTTTGTAGGCACTATTTCTCTGTTTACTTTAACCTAGTCCCTATAGCAGATTAGAGAGCTCTTTCAGTTCCTGCCATTGATCCAGCTGTGTACACACTGGCAAGATCAAGATCAAGAATAAGATTTGAAAATTCAGTGCTAATTACTGTGATTACAATCTGAGTCTCAAGCAGCCAGTTTCCAGTAGTGTTTAGCAACATAAAATGCCATTCCATCTTGCTAACCCGTAATGCTGTAATGAAGTGACTATTTCTTCCCCCTACCCCACATGCAGATTAGCTATTCATATCCAGCATTCTGTCATCCGGGAACTTTCAAATAAACAGCATTTTAACCATAAGTAAATTTTAGTTGCATTTTCCATAAGTACAGCATAGTGAAAGTAAATACAAATTAACACAGCAAATACAGTATATATTTACAGCTCAATAGTACTGTTGTTGGTAAATAAAGTACTCTGCATACATTTTTGTTTGCTTCTTAATATCTAATCTGGTTTTTCTTTAGTGTTATGTACTGCTAGATATATCTCTCTCTTATTCAGAATATTTGAATATCCAGCAACCTCTCAGTCCCAGGTCCACCAGATATGAAAGAGTTTACTGTAGTAACTTTGATTTGTGTTGCAAGTTCAAACAAGATATAGTCAAAATAGATTTATTTTGAATAAGTTGAAAATATTCAGAAAAATATAAATTATTAAATGAAACAAAAATATAACTCTAATAAAGGTAATTGTATACAAAGACACCAGTAGTGCAGAGGGAATAAGAAGGAACAAATGTGTTAACTATTTTGAGGAATCATGCATACTGTTGAGACTCACACGTATGAGGGCACCCTCTGCGTTGGGGTGCAACTTTGCCTTTTTACTGTTAGGCTACGTCTACACTACCAGATAAATTAGATTTTATTAAATTTGATTTTATAACTCTGGGTTTTAGAAATTTGATTTTGAGTAGCCTCACTTCTCACAAAGTCCCCACAAATTTGAGTGTGTGCTGGCACACTAGAGTGGCCAAACATCGACCACTGCAGCAGTTCATTGCGGAATCTTTCCCACAGTTCCCTCAGCCCCGGATTCTGCACCCTCCCCCTGTGCCTTGCTACACCCCCACTGCTGGCAGAGCTCACCCTGCTGCCTGGTTCCTGGGTACCCACAGCTTGGGGGAGCTGGAAAACTGCTTGGAGCCAGGTGCAGCAGGGAGTCAGGTGCTGTGCTAGGCAGTTTCCTGGCTCCCAGGAGTGGTGGGCAGCCAGGAGCCAGGTGCAGCTGTGCTGAGAGTTTCCCAGCTCCCTGCCACTTGCAGGAGCTGGGAAACTGACCAGGGCTGCTGCGCTGGTCAGTTTCCTGGTTCCCACAAGTGGCTGGGAGTGAGCAGCCAGGTGCAGCAGCACCAGTCAGCCTCTGGAAGCTCATGAATTTGAATAAAAAACATGGTACTTCTATACCAGTCTTCATTTGAACTGTTAAATTCAAACTTGACGCTACACCCACCCAGTTCTGACGACATTATGCTATTGATATTAGTGCTCCCTAAATTGAGCTAATGGTATTTACAGCAAAGACAGTCACGTGGTACAATCACCTAACCGCCGTAAATTCAAATTTATCTCGAAGTGTAGATGTAGCCTTAGTCAAGGAATGAGTTGGCCCTGCAATTCTTGTATGCTTGGAAATTGTGTGAATACGTGGTTGAATAAAGCTAATCTATTTTTTACAGTAAAAAAATCAAAGCAGTCCAACAGTATTTTCTCTCAAGTGTTTGCAGCATTGAGGTATAGATTAAGTATATGAGTAGTGGAGTTACTCACATGCTTACAGATATGCTTAAATATCTGCAGGATTGTGTTTTATATTAAATTCTGAAACAATTTCTAACTGTTTTTGGAATGTATTCAGGCCAATCCGCATTTCCTTTCAAGTTTTGCACACATTATAGATGTGAAATACACAGACTGGTGATACAAAATTGAGGACTAGAAACAAGCTCATGCAATGTAGTTGTTGAACGCCTTTCACGGGTAAAAGCACCTACCCTTAAATGGAGAACACTATTGCATTATATTTTCTGGTAAACTGAAAAACAGAAACCTGATTCTACGTACAACAAACAGTCTTGCAGCACCATAAAAACTAACAGATTTAGCAGTCATTAGCTTTTGTGGATAAGACCCACTTTTTCAGATGATCTTCTAGTCATCTGAAGTGGGTCTCACCCATGAAAGCTCATGGCCTAATAAATTTGTTTGTCTTAAAGGTGCTACAGGACTGCTTGTTATTTGTGAAGCTACAGACTAACACAGATACCCCTCTGAGACTGATTCAACTTGAAAGCTACGCCTACACTAGGGAGTTGTCAACACCACGCAGAGCATTCACACTAAAAATGCATTCTGTCAACGTAGTGTCAACAAACCTCAGCACTTTTGTTGACAGCCTTCTGCCTCTCGCCCAGGAGGAAGAACACCTTTCTCAACAGAGTCTGTCAACAAATAAAGCTGTGTGGATAATCCAGGGGGCCCTCTGTCAATGGACAGGGCTTCTGGGTCACCAGGCAGCCTATCTGCTCTGTTTCCAGTTGGCTGTTCTGTCGAGAGAGTGGCTAGGCAGTCTCACGGCTCTCTGTCCACAGGGCAGACTGACAAAGTGATCCAGTTTTGTGCGTGGCCACAATCTGTCAACAGAAATTTTCTTCTGTCTATGGATCGCTGTAGTGTAGATGTAGCCAAAGAGTTTTAGGCTCCCAACTAAAAATCAACTTCATTAAACACATAAGAAGATTTACATTCTAAGTGATTAGTTAGTGAAGAATATTTAAAAGCAAGACAAGATATTAGTAAATATTGAATTTCAGAAATATAGTTTATATATTCATAACATTGAAATGGAATGTGAATTTGAATCTAATAGACTGAAATCATGATAATGCAGTATTTGGATCAGTACATCATCAGTCTCTCAATGCAAAGTGATGCATAACTTCTGTCCACATTCAAGATGAAAGAAACATTAAAAATATGTAGCTAGATAAAAAGTTTGGAAACACAAACAGCTAACAAATAACGTTCTGCTCTAACCAATACTTACTTTATGTCAGCAACTGGTTGAAAGCAGAAGAATAAATGGAAATGTTGCTCAGAATGGCACAAAAAATTGGTGTTTACTTTCTTAACTAGTCAAATTTATAAGAGCAATTAAATGTCTGCATAAGTATTTTATAGCAGCCTGATATGAACTCACTGTTTTAACCAGCTCCTTAAGTAGACCCACAAGTTAATAAAAGGCGACAACACCAATCCTCAATGCCCGTGCACTCAGATAAGAAAGCGTTCATTAAGCAATACCCATATTGTTTTAATTAAAGAAATATCACTCTTATTTTAGTATAACGTTCCTTAAATACAGTATTACGTTTCTTAAAATACTCCAAAGGCATCTTGGTTAGCAATAAAACAGATTATCCCTTAACTTCAATCACCAGATTTAATTTATTATATCACTGAAATTCCAGAACTTTTAATCATAAAAAGTCAGATGCAACTAGTCTTTATTTATTACGCAAAAATATAAAATCAAAAGCGGTGTGCATGCCTCTGTTGATCTTCTAGATCATTAACTATTGGTAGATAGCCTTCCATGATACTTACAATAATAACTAATAAGTATATCTCCAGCATGTTTTGACTGAGAACTCTACCTCCAAAGCATCCTACAGAAATAGATATTATTTTGCCCATTTTACAGGATGGCAAGGTAGTGACCAGGATTGCCTGTTCCATGCTCTACACCAGAGATGATCAAAGTGGGGGGCAGGCCCCCTTAGGAAGGGGCACGAAATTTCACAAGGGGAACATAGCACTATCAGTTGCTGAGTCTCAGGCTCATCCATCTCATTAAAATGTTGAATATGTTACTGTTTTTATGTCTGTGTATTCACATTTATATATCGATTAATAAAGTTTTTACATTCTACGTATTTTCTTACACGTGACAAAAGTTTTTTTCTTTTTTCATATGAACACAATCAAAAATTTTGTTGGTTTGGATTACACGAAACATGTGGTAGTTGGGGAGAGAGGTGTCTGCTACTGCAGGGACGAAAAGTGGGGCCAGACGTAAAAAGCTTGCTGAGCCCTGCTCCAGACATGCTTGCTTTGGTACGCTAGAAAAAAAACCTAAACCTAGATCCAAGCCTGGGCCTGCTGGTAATAGGGGCAGGTGGTGGATCCTGCCCCCAGAGTGTCGGTGAGCAATCAAAGCAGCCATAACTGAGTCAATGATCCATTACATTTTCACTGTAGTGCCTGTGTCTACTTACACAGACATTTCAATTGCAAATTCTTGTTCAGAGGGTCTCCTTTGTCAGGTCTAAACCTATATATAAGCCTGGTAATAAAGGCAGGTGGTGGGTCCTGCACCGGAGTGTCGGACAGCATACTGGGCCTGGATATAGCACTGCTGGAGCTCCTTCACCTTTACCTGGACTTCCTCCGTGCTGCAGTGGCAGGGGGTGGCCTTGTTCTGCCAGGGTGGTGACATCTGGCATAGGCTTGGGCATTACAGTGTTTGACCTTGGGGTCTTGGAGTAGATCCTCCTTGACGACCCGTCTAGGAAGTTCTGCACCTATTGCCCAGTCCAGGAGGGACCCACCTCTTGGTATCCTGGTCTTTGCAACAAAATTATTGATGTGAGGATCTTCTTTGCCAGGTGGTCTAAATCCAGATCCAGGCCTGCAAAGATCCAGTGCTTTTGCATCCCATTTTAAAACCTGCTGATTGGGAAACCCAAGATCTTTTTTCTAACCTTTCCTAAGTGCTTTACTACCCCTCCCTTTCCCTGAATTATAAAAAGCACAGCTCTTATACAGGCAAGCCAGATCCCACCTGGAAAAAGGGACGTTTTGTTAACACAGCAGGGGAATGAGGGAAATGAAATGTAAAAAATGAAATGTGGGAAGATGCCATCAGATGAACAAAGCCACTTGCGGGGCATTTTCTTCCCCCATGCTGCACCAGTGAAAATAGCCAGAATGCTAACGGGCTCAGGGAACTGTGCGATAGGTTCCAATAATACACTGTTGCAACAGTAGATTTTGGCGAGTTGCGTGTGGCAGCAATAAGTGGATTTTGTGAGGAGCATGTGGGAAGGTGAAGATGCTCAAAATCGAATTGATAAAACCCAGCATTAAGAAATTTATTTTAATAAAAATTGATTTTAGCTTGTAGTGTAGACGCAGCCATAGCTACAGACAGAAAAGCTCAACACTCAAGGACAACCCTAAGGCAACAAAACTAACTGCATGTGTGGCAAAGAAAGAGAGAGAGAAATGGAAGGGAGACGGGTAAAACACAAATATCAGTATTAAGTGTTTTAGTGCTTAGTGTACATAATGGAGGGGAAAAATCCATTTTTAAATACAATGACTCATCTTGTCATTAAGTTTGCCACCTTCTTGCAAGACTAACAAAACAGTCACATGAAAGAAGCTCCTTGGTCCTCATTTCAGATTTCCTCAAGTCCCCTGCAGGTAGCACCTCCTCCAAAATGTACAAAGATTTGAATTAAAAAATTAAGATGGAAAGGACAATGAGGATGAAGAAAAACAATTTGGGAAAAGACCACATTATTAAAAATTAAAAAAAAACCTCCAGAAAATATCTACTCATTTATTACCCATTCGACTTGAACTACACAGTGCTGAGTGCAAATGCTCATGATAAAAACACAATGGGAGTTTCTTATCTATATATTTTATAGGTGACATTGGATTATCTGGTTATGGTAGCTATAGTATCTGGGTTACTGACTAATACTATAAAAATAAACTGAAACTTGTGCATATCTTAGGTGCCAAAGTTGTGCTCCTCCCAATTGGTCCCAGTTTATTGGATCTTCTTTTTATGCTAAATATTTCATTTTCACTAAACAGATAAACTTTCTATATCAATATGTCACAACAGTCAAAATCCTCCAGTGTCTTAAAAAACATTCTTGTAAATTTGGCCATGTACAGGAAACAAAGGAGAAAGGGCAGTAGATCACAAACCATATACTATATACAGGAGACGACTTTGTGCTTGACGCTTACTCAAATGCAAGTAAAAGGAGATTTTCAGTCATCTTGTTTTGTCAATTTGTGGCTACACAAAGTAAATAAAGATTGTTATTTTGCAAATAATTGGTAAGTAGGTGCCCTGGGTTTGACACAAACAATAACTAGAAGGAGAAACAGGATCAGGTATATGACCATTTAACAGTTTTTTCTGGTCGTTTAAACATACCAGCTTTGATTGCTTGTTTCTCAGTGCTTCGAGAGAGGTGTTGCTAACTCACTTGATGCCTAAGCAGGAAAATCTTGTTACGCCTTCCTAAAAATACTAATTGCATTATCTTCACAATAGAGAGAGAGATGAACAGTATTTTGGGAGTAATACTAAGTAGGGCCATTTGTGCTGTTTGGGGGCCAAAGCAACTAGATTTGTTGCAGCTTTTTTGTATGAAGCTTTTTGCTGAGATAGTTCAGTGATGGGCAGTAGTATAAAACTTTAGTGATATCTAAGATATTTGCACTCTCTCTCACATTACCCCATAAACAAGTCAAATACCTTCCTGTTGAACCTGTAAAGCCACCACATTGTTCTTCAAGTACCACCTTAAGGCCCATCTCTGCCACAATCATATGAGCCGATAGGTATTTGCCAGGGAAAGTATAGACAATTATATGCTGCAGTGTTTACCTCACAACTTCATTAAGGAGAAAAGTGTCCTGTGCTTTTAACTGCAGACTTTTTGTTTGGATACCCATTTTATTTTAACTAGTTTTTCATTTATTTTAGAAAGTACTAAAAGGTTTACAAACTCCTGCCACAAAATTATCGGAAACAAAAATCAGTCATTTCAACAGTTATAGGTTTGAGGTAATAAGCTACAGTAATGCTCACCAGATTTCTATATTTAACAAGGCATTACCACACTACAGATTAAGCAGTGTTATACTACCTAAGACATGCTGCTTCTAGTGATTTTCTTAGATTGAGTGATGTCTCTGAATACATATATATAACAGACTAGGTATGTCTACCAACTGTTAATATTAAAAACGTGGACTGGTGGGTTGAGGGTTTTTTTTATTACAGCTGAATGTGCTTCACCTGAATATTAATAAAAGGTAACCAACTAGTTAAATATGTTCTTGTTCTTTGTTATTTTGATGGGTACATAACTAGGGTATGAATTTTTCCATTACAACATCATCACGTATTTTTGAATAACTTCTTTAGAGTTGGATTAGTTTTCTTTTTCCTATGAGAGGCTATCAGTAGCTGAGCACCCACTAGCACATGAGAAATTAATTCATTTACTTTGGTGTTCCCATTTTGTCTAGGCAGACGCAGAAGAATTACCAAAGGATCATTTGATTATACGTATACAACAATTTGCATCCAAGTACTCTATAATAATGGACGTGTCCACCATATGTGCATAAAATCTCACCTGTCATCACAATTTCAACATTTATCCCCTTTCATTCTCTATATATTTTAACCTGACTGATACAAGGATATCCATTTATGTGTACAGCTGCTAGAACAACAGATTCCTGATTTATGATAATGCAAATAATAACATCCCTGCTTTAGTATGAGAGTGCAACAGTACTATTAAAATACCTTGTTAAATTAAGGATACAAAGCACACTAGTAGCATGGGATAAATCTAAAAAATAAAAAGGAAGAAAGAATAAGGAAGGGTAAACAGACATTTCAAAATGAAAATAGGGCATGTATTAAATTCAAATGTTCATATTAACACTGGTGTTTTGGAAATGAGTCCTTATAAGCAGGCCTTCTCAGAAAATGACACAGGTTCAGGTCACCTTAGAGGCCCCAGCCAAGCCGCAGGCCCCCAATGTATCTAACTTCTCATCCACAGGGTCAAACTAAAGTCAAATGACTATATGAAAATGAACACTTGGGATGTTTATTTATGAACAATTAAGTCATTATACCAATAGCATGTATATTAACAATGCAACTTTAACTGTGAGCGTCCACTGCAAGCAAAACTCTTCATTTTAGGAATGCTTTTCTGGCTTTGTTATGTGTAAACACATTTATAATTGAAGAAAAATCTAATTTACTTGCAATATCCCTGTTAATGTTAAACACTGTGAGGCCATTCAAATGCTCTTGCCCCATTATAGAAGAATAAGAGTTCTTTTCTTGTTTTAACACATTGAATGTGCATTCACCTGAAACCACTGGTGCAGAAGACTGATAAAAATATGCAATGCAAGTATGATACTAGGGAGTACAGTCACCAGGCTGAGAGTGAATATTTCTTGAAGTAGTTCTTTTAGCTTGCAGTCTGATTTAAAGTTGGTGAAATGTATACGTTTCAGGAAGAGGATCTCATCACAGAGATCTCTTGAAATTTTGTTTTTGTAGCGATATTGAAACTGTTCAGCCGCTGAATATAGATCTTCATCACTCAGTTCTCTGAACTCCCAAAGGAATCCATGAAGGGCACACATTTGCTGGAGCGACTCAAATCTGAACCTAAGGCAGGATTTGATGGAGTCAGTAATAACAAAAAACATTGATTCATCCCTCTCTTTCTGTATCAGATTGAGATGTTAGGCTGCAACTGGTGGAACACTCAGATGAAATGTCAATACCCTGTGCTACTGATCTGGACTCAGAAAGGATTGGATTCTAATGAATATCTTTCAGAAGTCTTTCATTGCTACCAGGTTCTGATGCCACTGTTGTTACACTATGTCCTGTGCCAGCCATAAGTTCTTGTTCTGCTACACAGCATGTCCAGGTTCCTCCTTTTCTGCCTGCAGTCTCTAAATCAAGCATAGATTCTCCATCTATTGCTATTGTTGGCATTTCCATGTCTTGATTAATGACTTCCTCATTTTAAGGGAGTGGCATTGAAATGTCATTTATGGGTACAAAGTTTTCATCATCAGAACAGTGCATATAACAAAAATCATTAACAGTGAAACTGAAAAGCACTTTTGTGACAGCTCAAGAAAAGGGAGAGCAATTCAGCATTTCAAAGCACAGAAGTCAGGTGCTGTTAGTATGTATCTATGTATAAAATACACGAAGATATTAAACTACTCTTACATCAATGCAACACAATCAAATAAATAACAGAACTTGCCTTTATAACAAGTATCCAGTATTCCTCATACTTTCCTATGTAAACCTGTTCTTTTCTGTGCCTCAGACAGTGTCATTAGCTTGAAGAGCCTCCATAAAATAGTGAGCCTCACTGAGGCCCTTTGGACACTAGACAGAAGGGTGTAGCAACACCCATTATTGGCTGGAATGTCTTCAGTTTGCAATGTTGGTCCATCTTGCATCCACACAGCGGCTATCCCAAGTGTCTTCCAAGTATGTGCATTGCTGCACTGACTCACTGCAGCTAAGGTCTGATTAAGTGTGGATTGAGCTGCACAGTTTTATCACCAATGTTATTGCTGTGTCTCTTCGCTGAACCCTGGCAGAAAAGGTAAAACTACTAGTTATTTTGTGCAACTACATCTCTTCAGGTTCACCTTTTAGACTTGGAGCTAATTGTTTCAGCCCTCACTTGGCTATGAAGGATAGCAAGGGAGAGAGAGGACCTCTTACTCCCCCTGCTTGGCCCTGCTCAAACTACAGGTTTTGGTGGACAAGAAGGGCTGGGTTGTTTTTTTTTTTTCTTCAGAACATTCCCCGAAGAGCTAATGGGTGGAGAGAGGGAAAAGGGGATGGGAGTGGGAGAAACTCCTGGCTCCAGTTCCCTGTTCGGCAACCAAAATAGCTGATTGGATGGGTACCCCAGGAGCTTAAATGGCTTCAAGGAGTGAAGTAATTTACTCCTCTCTCCCCATCCCCCAACAGAGCAAGCAGGAAGCAAAGAAAGAATCGTCATTCTGTGTTGCAACTTTTTCTCTAGTCTGTTCCTGGGGCTATGCCCCACCCCCTGAGCATTACAAACTAGATCTTAATGTAACGCCCAAAAGAAGTGGCTCAACTATTGTACCCCTTTCAGGAATCCCATTTGTCTTGCCAAATACCACCAAGCTTCACCTCGTTTAAAAACCGCTTGCTCACAAAGTCAGATATAAAAATACAAAAGTGTCACAGCGCACTATTGTTGAAGAACTGAATACTTTCTCATTTTGACTCTATAAAAATAAATCAATTAGAATATAAATACTGTACTTGCAATTGCAATTTCACTTTATAATATATAGAGCGGTATGAACAAGTCATTGTAGCAGATTTTAGCTAGTGCTTTTTTATGTAGATGATCAAAACAAAAAAGCAGTCCAGTAGCACTTTAAAGACTAACCAAATAATTTGTAGACTGTTTGTAAACTAATTGTAATACTAGTATGTAGACTGTTCTAGAACTAGGTAAATATCTAGATAAGTTGATGTAACCCCTCAAAGACCTCTACGTACCACTAGGACTATGTGTGCCTCTGGTTGAGAGCACAGCCCCAAAAGACATGAGCACTCTTCAGAGTTAAAAAGACACTGAAATAACATTTCTAAAAATGCTGAGACAATCCCCACACAGGCAAGATTTACATGGTCAGAAATTCAGAAAACACTCATGCTTGCATTTTGCAGAAAAGATTACTTGTTAAACCACAGACCCATCTCATAAAAGCTCAGCCAACTGGCTTCCTGTCCATCAAGGAATCTGTATGTTCATTTGTGAGAGTAGGAAATAGACTGACACAGTAACAAGTGATGGCAATGCTGAAAACAGATCCCTTTGTTCCCCAAGGTACACAGTGAAAGTCTTCCCTCTAGTTTACTAAGTCTAAAACCACACATTTAATTGTACTTCAGGGAGCACCCTGTGCATTGTTGTACAGTTTACATAGTACCGATCAAACGCAAAAAGACCCTTTTTAATGATATTTAATGTATTTCCTATGGTTTTTAGCTGGGTAATCTGGTAGGTAATAAAATGTGCACAGACCAGAGGCTTTTTGATGAAGATTAAAGCTCAGATTTTCATGGATCTGTGAGCATGCACTTTGGCGTTCCTCTATTGATTGAACCTCTGCAATCTGGGATTCCATTGTCCGGCACCATCTGTGGCCCTGCACCAGCCGTGACTCCATCGGTCTCCAGAACTAAAGTGCTAACAGGGGGAAAAAAACAGAGACAATTCCCTCCTCTGCCATCTTTCCTCACCCATCCATGGATCGACCTGTGATTAGCAACTCCTTCCCCTCTCTCCCAGAGCTTCTGCAGCACTGCTGATTTGCAGCGGTCAAGTTCAGGGAGGGAGGAGGTAGCAGGAACAGGGAGCACTTGGTGAAGGAAGGCTGCGTCTACACATGCATGCTACTTTGAAGTAGCGGCGCCAACTTTGAAATAGTGGCCGTCACTGCTACACGTGTTGGGCGCTATTTCAAAGTTGAAATCGACGTTAGGCGGTGAGACGTCGAAGTCGCTAACCCCATGAGGGGATGGGAATAGTGCCCTACTTCGAAGTTGAACGTCGAAGTAGGGCACGTGTAGACGATCTGCGTCCCGCAACATCGAAATAGTGGGGTCCGCCATGGCGGCCATCAGCTGAGGGGTTGAGAGACACTCTCTCTCCAGCCCCTGCGGGGCTCTATGGTCATCGTGTGCAGCAGCCCTTAGCCCAGGGCTTCTGGCTGCTGCTGCAGCAGCTGGGTATCCATGCTGCATGCACAGGGTCTGCAACCAGTTGTCGGCTCTGTGGATCTTGTGTTGTTTAGTGCAACTGTGTCTGGGAGGGGCCCTTTAAGGGAGCGGCTTACTGTTGAGTCCGCCCTGTGACCCTGTCTGCAGCTGTTCCTGGCACCCTTATTTCGATGTGTGCTACTTTGGCGTGTAGACATTCCCTCACAGCGCCTATTTCGATGTGGTGCTGCCCAACGTTGAAGTTGAACGTCGACATTGCCAGCCCTGGAGGACGTGTCGACGTTATTCATTGAAATAGCTTATTTCGATGTTGGTACATCGAAATAAGCTATTTCAATGTGGCGTGCACGTGTATACGTAGCCGAAGCAGGGAAGAGACAGGGCAGGGTAGGGGCTGTGCCCCCACCTACAGAGGAACCACTGGCTAGGACCCTGGGCAGCAGCTGAGGGGCCAGTGGCTGGAAGCCAGGACAGGTGACTGGCAACTAGAGCGGCAATAGGGCCCCCCTGGCACTTCTCTAGTTCAGTGCAAATTCCACAAAGTGTACACACAACCGTAGGAGATTATAGTCACAGGTTCTTATATATCCTCATCACCATTGTATCTGAGCCCTTTCCAATAATCCATTAAGCCATGTGATGATATGCGTGGTTTATTCTCTCTCTCTCTGACCCTTTCTCCAAGGGAAAATTGTGCCTAGAAGCGTTTTTTGTTTTGGGAGGGTAATTTTATACACACAGATTGAAGAAGTGTGCCTTGCACTTGGAGGAGGAGGATGAGATGAGGTTTGCTGTAACAATACTTTATTCCTGCAGGAGTTAATAATGCTGTCTCAGACCAGCCTGAGACTCTTGCACATAGGAATTTTACCCTTGTGGCAGAAAGTTTCACCGTGATCTCTCTGTTACTATTTGTGATATACATGTGTGCAACCCAGGTGTACCTTACTTAAGTCAGGCACATGTACACACACCCAAATTTGGCCCCAAAGTCATATTACTCAAGCCAATATAACCCGTAAGTATAGGTTGGACAAAAAATAAACAACACATATAAGTAGAAAACCTCCCTCGGGTGCATAGCTGTCTTCATTTATAGTATGCTGAAATATGCCTGTGCTGTTGAGGTGGTGATTCAGAACTAAAGGGCTAATGTTGAGCAGTCACCCACCAGCAAGTGCAGGGCTCATTCTAGTGCACACAAAATTGCTACACAGCCATTGCAGCTTGGGCTCTGGCTCCTGGCAGGTGGCTGGCTCTGAAGAATCATGACTCAATTTGGTATGAAGAAGTCCCATCCCCCCAAACCTACACTTCTCTGTTGGCAAAATAAAAAAGCTACCTTTCAGCTATGATGCCTACTTTCTGCTACTGCTGAGAGTGGCTCTTACGCTCACGCAGTTGGGCTACGGCCACACAGCAAAGTTATTCTGAGATAACAGCTATTATTTTGAAATATTTTTGCTAGCGTCTACACTACTGATATGCTATTTTGAAATAAATTTGGCCTCAGGAAGTTATTGTAACAATTAGAAAAAAACCCACTAACTACATTTTAAAATGAAAATATTAAACTAATTTGTTACTCTTAAAATATGAGATGTATTACTCTCTTGAATCCACAGGTATTCTGCATGCCTCAAAGAAACCGTACAGACGACAGGGCCCTGACTGAAACAACTTACAGTGTGAGTGATGGAAACAAGTGAAAAGTGAGGATACCAGGACATGGAGGGGTATACTTATTTCTTGGCAATTGAACCGACTGTCATGACACTGTCAAAGTTTGGTATTCTTTGTAGCATGGGATGGTTAACAGTGCTTTGAATGAGGCAAGGGTAGAGACTTTTGAAAGGCCATTCAAGTTGAATGGGCCACATACAAGAAAGCACAACGACATTTGTAAGAGAAGGAGATGAAGAGGGTATTAACGGTAGCATCGTGGACAGAAGGCAAAAAGGACAGACACAACCCTGAAGGAAACAAAGTTTGGGAGATTTCGTGTGCAAGATGTAGGACCCAGAGAGTGAAGATAAGATTTCTGAATTTCACGTGCACTTCAGTGGGGAGCCATGGGAATAAGTCAAAGGGAGAAGCAAAGCAGATGATTGTGACAGCAACCTTTTGGACACACTGGAAGAATCAAAGCTAGCATCCAAAAGACTCAAGCAAAGGGGGCTGTCAGTAGGCAAGCAGGTGATGACAAAGGCATACACAGTGATGTAATGGTTGGAATGGAGAGGAAGGGCTGAATTATAGAGATACTGTGCAGAAGAAAGCAGCAGGTCTTCATTACAACCTGCTAGGATGGAGAAGAAAGGGAGGAGTCAGACAGTGCAGATAGGAAAGAAAAGAAGGTCAAGGAGAGGGCCCTTGCAAATTCCCAAAGGAGGTTGGGAGTACAATGGAGGAGGAACCAATGAAAGGCACTCTTAGGGATCAGCCAGAGAGGCAGAAGGAAAACCAGGAGAAACAAAGGAGAACAGAATGTCAAGGGGGAAGAAGGGCTCAACAGTGCCAAAGGCAGGGGAAAGTCAAGGAGTGTGAGGCTAGTGAAAAGGTCCTGAGGCCTAATGAAATCCATGGCGATTTTGGTGTGAGATGATTCAGTGAAGCATAGAGAATGGAAACTAGTTGGAATGGACCCAATAACTGTTAGAGGAGAAGAAGGAAAGGCAATTGTAATAAGCATCCAGCTAAATGAGTTTAAAGACCAAGTGAAGGAAATAGATTAATAGAGAAATGGGAAAGGTCCTGGACAGTTACTTTGAGCCTGAGAGAAACCAAAGTATTTTACATATGAAGGGAAAGGAGTTACAGAAAATGGAGCATTTCAGAGTGAAGACAAGGGCAAGGGAGGTGAACAATTGGAAAAGTACGCGATAAGGTGGCGGGAGTTAGGTAGATGGTGTAGGTGGAAAGTACAATTCAGCAAGTGAGTTCACAGCCAAATGATGGGGGAGATGCAGGAGGAGGATGAGTAAACCCCAGGAAATGAATGAAGGTATATTACATGAAATGAAGTGGGAGCTTGGATGCTAACCAGAGAGGATGTGTCCTAAAATCCTGCAGTTTTGCCCTAAATACCCAGATTCCTTATACAGTGATTCGCTGGTAACAATTTTTCCTTAACATGGGCATCAGTTTTTCAGGGTGGAAAAAATCATGAAGCAAAAAAATGAAGATATTTGTTTGTTCGGTTCTTTGTCGAAAGATACCAACCATATCCCCTTGTGATGCAGAATCACTCATTCTGACCTCCTTTTCAGTAGCTGGCAACTATGTCCATGAATTGCTTAAACTTATGTTGTAAGTATTCAACTATAGGGAGTGAATGAATGGATGAAATTTTAGCTAGAAAACCCTAGAGAGTCATTTTCTGAAAACTCTAGGTTTGGTGGGGAGAAGAGACAAAGTACAATTAACAGAGGGACAGATGGCTGAGCAAAAACAAAAACTATTATCTAGAAAACTGGCCAAGGAAAGCTTAGCAACTGATCATTGAGTTGAAATAGAACTAGATTAGATACAAAATATCCATGTTTTGGGCAATCCAAAAGATAAGAGGATATAAGAGCTATTGTTGTCTTATGGATATATTAAATACCTGCTGTGCTCACATTATACATAAATTAGGTCCTCCTTAACATTTAAACAGGTATTTACAATTCGTGTAGGAAAATGGATTAAAAAGAGCATAACTGGATCAAAAAAACCATCCAGACTCCTAAAATCAAGACAGGATCCTGTAATTAACCTGAACACAAAAGACATCCTATGTGAGAGAAACAAAGACTTTTTTTTTTCTTTTTTAAATTTTACTAGCCACAGAAAAACCTGAAAAAATTCTTTGGGGATAAGTAGACCAACACCTTGGTCACATTCCCAGATGATCCAGGAGTTATACATAAATAGAAATAGCTGCAATCATTCTACTTCTGAAGTTCTTTCAATTAACATTCATTTTTTTCACTTACTGGTCAAATTTGCAAAGAAAACTGTGAACAGGAATCAAGGTGCTATCACTGAAAATAAACTTTTAAAAGCAAGAGATAGCTCTGAATGTGCTGAGGATCCTGCCAGCAAAAGGGGGCTTCAATTCCAGCACTGCTTAATACAGCCTAATTTTCCCGAGCTTCTGGAAAGCATGGGGGACAAACACCAACCCTATCTACAGTCAAAGCAAAGACATTTATAAGTTAAACTATTCTCCACCACGGACTGAAAATAACAACTCCAAATAAATACCAGGAATGAATATCACTCTTTCAAAGCACTATACCCTAGAATGAAAATTATATGAGACATGTAAACATAACATTTAGTCTGATCTAGACAGTACAAAGCTGTGAGGGGCAACCTCGGCTAGCGAGTGCGCTGCATGAGTCGCCCTCCATCTCAGTGGGCTGCAAGACTCTTGTAACCAAGATGGTCTTCCAGGAGAGGATAGTTTGCTAACTGCACTTGTGTGCCTAGAATTTCCGGGGCATGCCGGTTGAACTGGGTCAGCACTTTGACTGGAGGCAGAAGGAGTACATGGCTCTCTCAACATCACTTCACCTGTTTCAAGTGCATGTCTTTTTTGTAATGCCAATAGGGAAAAAAGTATGTGGATGAAAATCAGCAGAATCTGGCAATACTGTGCACGGGCCACAGTAAACAAAATGTCTCATTGGCCACACTTAGAACCCCTACGAGACACATTCAGGCCCTCAGGCCATGCAGGTTGTCCACCACTAGTACAAGGCAATTGTTTAAACCATCTACTAAATAGGTCTGAATGTGTATTTCGAACAGAGATTCTTTATTCATATAATCAAATGATAGTTCGTGTTTTGTATGCTTCCCCCCTCTTCAGGACTTTTTAAAGTATTTTAACAGCTATATAAATAGCATTCAGAGAGTGACGTATACTACTTTTGTATGGTGATACCATTGCTTTGCAATAAGTGTATTTTTTTTAAAGAAAGGCTTCTTAATTTTTCTATTTACAATAATTAACAATTACTGCAACACTGTTGGTGTTGCTATAGTTACAATGCCATCAGCTTTTCACTTACAACTCCCTATTTTCAAGGGTCAATAGCTCAGTTGTCAAAAAAATCCCCCTGGATAGAAGCTTGATATACTATATCTTAGGTGTAAAATTAAAAAAAAATCAGCATGTCTCTTATAAAGTTATTAATATGTTTATTTAATATGATGCTTAGGATGATTTTTGAATGCCTATAACTTCAAAAAGGCTCGTTTTAAAAATCTGATACATGGCTGTTTGTCTCTAATTTGTGCTAGTGATTTTGACCATTGTCATAAGGAAATGAAGAAAAGCCACCATTTTTTTTTCAATTGGAAAGGAAGCAATCCTGTGCATGGATACTAGTCTCACAACAAAACTTCCTGAGGATTTTTAGGCACAAAAGCTTTGCACGCATGCGCAGCAGCTGGTTTAGCACAATAGCCCATAACAGCCCTAAGAGTCGTTACGGTATATCAAGTGAGTAAAGCAAAAACTAAGAAGGATTTACACAATGACCATAGTGGCTCCCTGGGAGCCGTTACGGTCTATCAGGTCAAAAACCTACTTTTTAAAGAGTGCCTAAATACGTGTATACCCAATGGGCCTTGAGTCTCCAGAGTAACTACCACACATTTTCAGAATGAGCATTTTGAAAGAGAGCGAAGTATATTTAACAAAGTAAATAACTTTCCAAATGTTTAGAAGATATTTTCACAATACACATATTTAACATTAAATAAATAGACTTATAACAAGCCTAAAAAGTTCACGATAGCTTAGAAACTCTCCTTCCCTCTTGGGTACAACATGTTTTAGAATTGTTGCAAAATATATTCTTCACTTAAAGAATTTAAGCAAGCAAGGAAATTAAAAACAAAAAATTACTACACTTGAAATAAAATTAAGGCACACAGGAAATAATAATACAGTCATAATAACGAGCCTTGCATTATTCTGCTGTACTTTAATTCACACACAAAGTCAAAAGTTAAGTTTATAGCTTAAAACAGAATTTCCTTACTTTTGTCCCAGTGCGGCAGAAACCAAAGGATTTATTTAGACTCTGACTTTCAAAATAAAAGCAATCTGTACTTACAAAAAACCAAAACCCCAAACAGCAATAAATCATTAGCCTACTTACTGTTTATTCTTTCCCTTCCTTTACAAGCAATATTTGGTCCTGCAGCAAACCTGTAACACACTACTTTCTCTCTATGGTCAGAGATAACAGTAATGTTAAAAGAATGGCCTCGCTTGTCAAAGATTACAGGGCTGTCTGCAGCCTACTCTTCTCTCTAGTAGAGCCAAATAGGACCAATAAATGCTAATACTCAGCATGATGCATCAAGAACTTTAAGCCTCAACACTAAGAAGAAAGTACCACAAATTTACTGAAATTATCCATAGCACAATACAGAGGAGAAGGAATTAATCAAAGTCTCTCTCTTAATGCAATGCTTGATTGAACTATCCCAATCCCTTTTTAAATAGGATAACCTAGTGGCAAGTGACCTCGATGACACATCCTAGAGAGGTACACAAGTACCACTTGTTCGATTTTTTTCTTTTATGACCTCATTAAGAAGGATTTTGAAGATTGTTCCTGAATATGAGAACAAAGTATCTCAAGATATATCTAGCATTTTACATCTTTTGCCTTTTGTTGTTGAGATGGCTTTTGAGTATTTATGAACCAAGTACACATAAGAAAAAAAACTCACAATCCTACAAAATTAAATTAATTAAAGCTACCTTTTCTAAATGCAAAGGCTTGTTAAGTCTCCAAAAACAGGAAAGTTTTGCCAACTCATGATCACATCTCCCCCCGCCTCCTTTCCTCCCTGTTATAGTCCTCATTAATTAGATCTGGCGGCAGTTTTCACTTCCCTATCAGGGATGATGCCAAATCAGCTAATGTGAAAAACTCCAACGCCAGTAACATTTTTCCTAAGTGTTTGTTGATTCCACGCTTGGATTTAATACGGAGGATTATATTTTATAATCAGAAACAAACAAACAGATTTATAACTGAAGACTGAAAGGCAAACAGCAAAAAGCAAGCCAAGTACTGAGCCTAAATGTAGCATTTTTATTGACTTCTTAGAAACCAAATAACCTGGCATATTAGTGTGTGCATTCTACAACAGACATTCAGCCCTATTGTACTACTTAGAACAGAATAAAAAGAAACCCTACTGTTTGAAATCCAGCGGAACATCCCCACAACAGAGCACAACTGTTCCCTCATGCATGAATGGGAAGGAGATGAAAGAAAAGATGGACTTCTGAGGTACAGCAAAAAACAAAGACAACAAAAGTGCTGATCATGAGGGAATGACACAACTCATTGCTGCAAAAAGGATGAGAGAAAGGAGCTCAAACAATGGTGCAGACAGCTAAGTGACATGTAGAAGAATTGAAAAATCTACAGAAGTGTCTTTTCTTTCCGCACTTGACGAGAAACAATTAAATGTTGGTACATCTGTCATAAAAAAGATAATTGACACCTGTTACCATCTTATAGATGGTAACTTAACTATCAAAACTAACTGTCCAATTAAATGCTGCCTCCTCTGTTAGCTACACCACTTGCTAAAATGAAAAACCTTTAATTCCTGTGATAATTTACCACATCTGAGTCTGTTATAAATTACATAGCTGAGTGGGCACATTATATAAGATATATAAACACACAGATTGAGATTAGACAGACAAATAAAAAGGCAGATATGCATGCACTCCAGTGAAAGTTGAGATGTGCAGTTAAAGTTTTCGAGGTTGAGTCCAGCAATGGGAATATCACAAAAAAACTCATTAGAGGTTTACATCTCTGGATGTCCACCAGCCTGTGAAAATAATACTATTCCAAACTAATCTACTGACTGTTGCTATTTGCTTGATAACATGCATCAGCCCACAAAACTGAAAAGTAGTTATTGACCCTGTCAGAATACCTGATTAATGGATAAACGCTGTAATTGATTAGCAGAGAAGTGTGAATTAAAACAGAGTACAGCATCAATAATGAGTCTCTGACAAAAGGTAGCTGACATAAAATGTAAAACGATAGCCTGCAGCTATACCTCATCAAAGACATGCTTTTCTTAAAAACAGAAGAAAAAAAACGAGCTCAGCGTCCTGTCCTCTGCAGTTCTTTCGTCTTTTCTCTTGGTAATGATGCTGTGTACTAAACCACCAGCAAAACGTTATGGGAACTACTCATGAATCCACCTTCATACATCAAGCAATGTGAGGCAGTTAAATGACTCCATTATCCTCCCACTTCTTTAGCCATTAAAAAAGTCCTATGGTCTCTTCATTTTATCACTGTGAACTCTCTACCGTTCTGTTCTCAGAGAAACGTAAATTTTACTTGCACCCAATGCCCTGTTTAATAGGACACTATAGCTGCTACTGCTGGTTGTGCTGCTGGTGTTCAGTGCTAAAGCAAAAGGCAGGAGGCTATTTGTGCTATATGCATGAGTGTATATGATTTTTAAACAAAATTAGTTATAATTACACACCATGTACTATGCAGGGTTTTTTTAATTTTTTTTAATCTGAAATGTTTGCTGTAATTGTCTCCTTGTTATACCTTCTTATGTTTAAGTCAGTCAACTGAGCCTGCAACTGCTCAAAGACTCTTAGAAAAAGAAAAGTAGGCATGTTGCAAAGGCAGGCCACTTAGCCCCCCCATGGGACAGGGATGAGGCAAAAGGAATCAACTTGTGGTGCTTATCCAACACTTAACCCATCTTGAGTGAAGAAGCACCAATGAGTTCTGAAGAGAGGCCATTCCATTCTTCAAAAACTAGAATGACTGTGCGTGTGTGTGACAAAATAAGACTTCAAAGCAGCTTTAAAACAGGAGAAAATAGGGATCATCATTAGGCGTTCCAAAATGATGCACAGGGGGCCCTCAAAGAAAATGAAAACAAGTTTAATAGTATGGCATTTGTAGCCACAGGACTGATTCCTCTGCACTGCACTTTCACTTCTAAAGTGGGCTGCCTATCTTTTCTGAAGAATGCACCTTGGGAGTTGAGCCAAAATGGCTTCTGATACAAAGCAAGTTTCTGACACATTATGCTTGGAGATGTTATAGTCTCTTTTTTTATTCAGTTTAAAGTTAATATAAAAATAATCATAAATGAATGTTGCTGTATTTAAAGCAGCTGATTGCTTGTTGTCTAGGGAAAAACACACTAAAACATCTTTACCTTAAGATTTCCCCCAGCTCAAATAAAATCACAAACATCACTCCCCTCCACACACACACACACACTTTTACGAAATTAAACAGAAAGCACACAAATATGTGAACCACTTCTAAAACATATTCCTGCCTCAATTGAACAAATACGTAAATGTTGTACATTTCTTTGGAAGAACTACTGATCTAGTGAATAGGTGGAAAGAAGATGATGTGATATATTTTGATTTTAGTAAGGCTTTTGGCACAGTTCTTCTTGACATTCTCAAAAACAAACTGGAACAATGTAGTCCTGATGAATTAACTATAATGTGGATGCACAGCTGGGGAAAAGCTCATACTCAAAGAGTAGTTACCAATTTTTTGCTGTCAAACTGGAAGGGCCAGTCTAGTGAGGTCCCACAGGGTGGCAATCGTGGGTCATGTTCATGTTCTATTCAAAATTTTCCTTAATGATTGAAATAATAAAGCAGAGAGGATGTTTATACATTTCCGTAGGACACTATGCTTGAAGGGGTTGTATTCACTTTGGAGGCCAGGATCACAATTCAAAATGACAAAATGGAGAATTGGTCTGAATTCTACGAGATAAAAGTCAATAAAGATAAGTGCAAAGTACTTCACATAAATTGATTTCTGTGTCCGCTGAAGGAAGTAAATCTACAGCTATGGAGATTTAGGTAAGATGTTAGGAAATGGTTTCTAACTATAAGGGTAGTTAAGCTCTGGAGTTTCAAGTGAAGTTGTGGAATCCCTGTCATTGGAGGTTTGAAAGAACAGGTTAGACAAACACCAGTCAAGGATGGTCTAGATTTACTTGACCCTGCTTCAGTGCAGATGGCTGGTCTTGTGACTTCTCCAGGTCCCTGCTAGCCCTACATTTCTAGGACTCTGTTATTCAAAATATAATTTTAATTTGCAATTCTATAACTAAAACTCAATTAAGAGAGTTATCCATCTTCTACCTATTTACCAAATATATCTAGAAACTGACATGCTATTATTGATTTGGTAATTTTTTGGTGCCTACTCTATTGTAAAATTTCAGCCAAAACAAACAAGGGTAAAAATACACTCAACTAGCACTGAGCTGGATCACAAGATTACAGGTCTTTTAAAAACCAACATTCTGAATTCAACTGTTGAATAAGAGTCAACAATGTGATACAGATGAGACATCCAGAGGACAGCTGTCAGCACACTGCTCCATCTAGCCTGGAGTCCAGTGTCCAACAGTGCTCAGTAACGGATATTTTTGAGAAAGGAGCAAGAAACCCCCAGAGTTTACAATTACAGAATACTTGTCCATAGGGAAAGATTAAGTCACTTCAGTAAAAGTGACTAAGGCCCTTGGGTTTATATCCCTTCCAAACTTTTAAAAAATACCCCTGCTCTTACGAAGAACTGGTTAGGCAAACACTCGTCTGGGTGGTCTAGGGTTACATGATCTCGCTTAAGCACATGGGGCTGCACTTGATAACTTCTCAAGGTCCCTTCCAGTCCTACATTTCTGTGATTCTGCAACACACAGTCCAGTTAGCTCTGGCATTTTCTCTCATCCCCAAGTTCTTCTTCTACCCTGTTCTGATCTCCCAGCCAGTCCTCACAGTTTTCCCTCACTGGAATTCTGACATCCAGGCCCAAACATGGCCAGAGTTCCCTACCTCCCAGGAGCCTCCAGCTCACTGCGCTTTATCCTCCAAGCTTCTTGATATTGCAGTGTTCACCAGCATAATTGCTTCTCTCTTTCACTGCAGCTACCTTCTCTGCATTATAATGAATTGCCCAATGCCGCCAGCCATAATCAGCCCCATGTTTTTCAGCCCACGAGGGAAAACACCCTGTCTCGTAGCTACAAGGGATGTTTTGTATCTTCACAATGTACTTTATGATGGTGGTAGCTGTTACCTCTTCCTCAGCTGAAACAATGTACTGAACACCCATTCACCTGAGAAGCTCTCATCTATTTCATTGTCTGAGCAGATGGAAAAGTCCTTCTCGTTTAACTTTTCTTTGCATTGTTACAAGCCATTCTCAGCAGTCTGGGCACAATATTTTGCAGGTTTTTTTTGGGGGGACATATGGTTAATAGCAAGAAGCAGGAATGCATTATCCCTGTCTTGGAACTATTAATGAGCCATTTCCTGTGTTCAACAAGTTATCTTGCATGAATGTCAATGTTAATTCTTTTAGTTCTTCTTTTATTTTTGACTCTCTCTCTCGTCACTTGTAATATCTAACAGGTGTAAAACGGCCTGGACAGATATATCATGGGTGGATTTTTATCTTTTGTTTATTTTGTTCTGTACCTTGGGTTCTCAAATTTCCTTGCATCACAGTTCCCTTCTAACAACAAAAATTATGACATGTGCCCAGGAAGCGGGACTGAAGCCTGAGCTCACCCAAGCCCTACTGCCCTGGGCAGGAGGGCTAAAGCTGAAGCCTGAGTCCCACTGCCCTGGACTGACACCCTTCGGCTTTGACTTTGTCAGGCCCCGGCAAGTCTAACACCAGCGTTGGCAACCCTATTAAAACAGAAGCATGATCCATTTTGTGGTCTCAACCCACAGTTTGAGAACCTCTCTTCTAACGGAGGACAACATTGTTAAGTCCTCCATCTACCTACTATCCTCCTTGCCTTCATCCTTATAGCCTCAACAATCTCCATCCTGCTCTTCTTCCCTGGAAAAAAGCAGAGCCCTGCTCACAGAGAGAAGAAACCAGCAGAGGGGTACGGGAAGAGCAGTTGAAGAGATAGGCTCCTACATCGAGTCTGCTCACTGATATTGGGGAAACAAATGGAGGATACAATTATGGAAACATTATAAATTTGCTGGTGCATTCCTGAAGTGCCTTAACACCCAGGCTTTGGTAATAAAAATTTCCTTACAACTGAAAATGAAAAGTTTGTTCTATGAATATATTTAAATTATCAAACTAAACAGTTAGAAATTCTATCAAATGTGGGGGGGGGCAACAGATTTGTTTGGCCCTTGGGCAAAGTGGGAGGACCCAGTTCTGTGCTACGTGAAGGCATGTGACCTGGGGTGGAAGGGGCAGGGTTGGGCACAGCTGGTCCTCTGCATTGCCTGGAGCATGGCAGTCCTCAAAGCTGCCTGCAGCTTACTGTGGAGAGCTCAGGTGGCAATTTAAAGGGCCTTGGGGTTCCAACTGCTGCTGCTCTTGCAGTAGCGGTGGTGGCAGCCAGGAGCCCTGGGCCCTTTTGAAGAGCCATGCCCCAGGACAAATGCTCCCGTTGTGACCCGTCGGTGAGCCCGAATATGGGCGATTCTATTAAGTATAAGTGCAGTGTAGTTTTCCTTTGAGGCTGAATGCCACATTGCTTTTATTTTTTGCAAACATGTTTCCTCTTCCTCCTGCTCTCTCCAGAATTGTGTGTGCTGTTTTGTAAAAGCCAACAACTGAGTTTTATCCTGAAATTTCATAAAAACAGGAAGTGCCTTTGTAGTAGTCCAAAAAGAGCTTAGAAAATAAAAGCCTGATATTTTAAAGGTACAGTCTTCCACTGACTTCAGGGAAAGCAGGAATAGCCCCTTTAATATTTATTTATTTGGGGGGTGACAGAAGAGGAAACATTGGTAGCTAAACATTCAGCGTGCTGCCTGGAACTGTTTTTAGAAAAAGTCATTGTCACAGCCGGAGACAAGACAAATACAGGCCCTTCAGCTACTGAATTTAACCGAACAGTCTTTCCTGACTCCTGCAGGGTTCTGTATTTTTAGGTCAGGGCACACCTGAAAAAGATGCTCTCTCTTCTTCCCCTTCTGTTGGAAACAAACGTGGGCCTGGTTAAAATCCAGGAACTTGCTCTCAGAGGTAAAAAAAGCCCAGAAAAATTACTAGAGATGTTGCTTGAACCGAAGTCTTCAACAGCATAAAAATCTCACAGACTACAGTTTTAACCTACGTTTTTGGATGTATTTGTTGTATTTTATCACACGCCAGGATTGTAAGATTCATTTAGGCCGTTTGTTTAAATAGCAGATATTACACATGAACAGCCATACTGGGTCAGACAAAAGTTCTAGCTAGCTCAGTAGTCTGTGTTCCCAGGGGCAACATGTGGGGGTGCACAAGCCTTCCCCACCATCCACCATGGTCCTGCTCCTGGGCCACGCTGCTTCAGGGGAAGGGCTGGACCACCACCCACCCTGCTTCTTCCTCCAGCAGTGCTGGTGAGCGTGGGACAATCCCATTGCTCTCCCAAAACAGCATAGCCTGAGAGCAGACAAGAGCAGAGCAAGAGTGGGGAGCGGGTGGCACCTGGGCAGGGGTAGGGGGTTGTTCAAGCCCCTCCCTGGGCTGGACAAGGCAAGTGGCTGGTGCCGCCCTCAAAGTCCCCCTCACCAGTTGCCTCTGTGTTCCAATAGTGGCCAGTGTCAGGTGCCCCAGAGAGAACCGGGAGAAGGCAGGACAATCATAGAATCATAGAATACTAGGGCTGGAAGGGACCTCGAGAGGCCATTGAGTCCAGCCCACTGCCCTAATTGCAGGACCAAGTACTGTCTAGACCATCCCTGATAGACATCTATCTAACCTGTTCTTAAATATCTCTTAAATAAATTATCTAGTGATCCATCCTGTATCATTCACTCCCAGATTCAGGCAGTCAGAGGTTAGGGACACCCAGAACATAGGACTGCATCCCTGACCATCTTATCTGACAGCCATTGATAAATCTATCCCCTGTGAACTCACCAAATTCTGTGTTTAACCCATTTATATTTTTGGCTTGCAGAACACCTCCTGGCAACAGGATCCTCAGGTTGAAGGTGGCTGGTCTGAAGAAGCTTTAGACTTGTGTCTTCCAAAATCTTGGCCTATTAGGCAGCTTTATCAAAAATAGTTTTAACACATGAATGCTGCTGATTAAATAAGTTTCACTGTTGTTCCCATAAAATCTAATCAAACTGCTCAGTGAAAGTCAGGAAACCACATTGGAAACACAGGGTTTAGTGTGGCATTGTACCATTACAAATCAGGCTAGTGCAGTGTTTTCAGCCTTTATTTTATAAAGTACCCCCTTTTAAAAACTATAAGCACCCTCCAGATTTCTCTCGCACGCCCTTTAGGGGCACGCATACCACTGGTTGAGAAACATAGTCCTAAAGTAATCTGAGGTCTTGAAACAAGTGCCATTCAACCTTTCCAGACTATGGTACCCTTTTTAGGAGACCGATCTGATCTGCATACCACCAAGTTACACCTCAATTAACAACTACTTACAAAAAACATGCACAAATATCACAACAGACTACTACTGAAAACTTGCTGACTTTCTACCATCATATTACCAAATAAATGAATTGGAATAGAAATACTGTACTTACATTTCAGCACAAGGCATATGACACAGCAGAAATAAGTCATTGTCTGAAGGAACTTTTAGATTTTACTGATTTTACTTGTGTTTTTTATGTAGCTTGTAAAACCAGGCAAATATCTAGATGATCTGAGCCCCCCCTTGGAAGACCTCAATGTACCCCTAAGGGTAATTCAGACCCCTGGTTGAGAAACACTGGGCTAGTGGACAATGCAGCTCAAGATGGAAAGAAAAGGATGGTTTAACTAATCTGGAATTAGGAGCACATTTCAACAACTTTGCAAGTGTGCAGAGTGAAATACAGCTATGGACAGGTGAGGATGTTGATAACCTTGCTTTTGGGGATTACTTATTTAACAATAAACAATCTTCCCAAAACAAGCATTATTACAAAAAAAATTAAAAATCCAGTGAAAGCTTATGGTAAAAATGAAAAATTAAAGACGACAGGAAACAGAGACGTGACCAACTTATGGAAGACATGCAGTTAGTCTCTGTAAAAGAGAGAAAAACATATATTATATTAAACAGAACATTTTGGGACCCTGTATGTCAGTCATTGCTGATGAAAATATTACTCTTGTGCCAGACAGAGCTGCAACTATATTATCCATGACTATCAATAAGAAAAGAAATATTATTCACTAATTTCCAGTATAGTTTTAAAAGAGAATGGACTCTGGAAAATACAGTCAGAGAAGATATTGCTAAATGCTTTACATGCAACAGAATTTCCTCTCTTCAAAGCACCATTTCTTCTCTTTAATACAACGAGTTTGGGAGTAACAGAAAATGTAATTAAATGTTGAAAAATCTGAGCATAGAGACCAGCACAATAATCTGATGAAAGATGGGAAAACCGATAGATGGACTAGAAAGATTAAGGATATGTCTACACTACAAACACACCAACCGTGCTGCTGCAGCATTTCAGCTATGCTGCTAGAGCACTGTCACACTCACGTACTTTAGTGATGGAAGGGGCTTTTCCATTGCCAAAGAAAATCCACCCACTCTAGAAGGAGTATATCAGTTAACAGATGAATTCTTGTCAATCTAGCAGCATCTGGGGGAGGTTAGGTTGGCCTATTACAACAGTGTGAAGTTGTTCTGAGCAACATAGGTAGGTCGACCTGAATTTTATGTGCAGACCAGGACTAAGCAAAATCATGTGTATGGTAGGATCTAACCAAGTAGTTCAAAAACAAAGCTAGAGTATGAGTGTGTCTCTTATCACAAAAGATACAGAAAGTTACGTAGTACTGAGCAAAATCACATTCACACTGTATAATAGAAAGGAATGCATCTCCTCAAATTATAAAATAAGAAGTGGATTTACAATCCTGAGGTAGGCTGAACATATTTATTTGTGGGCAAACGTGTTAGTCACAATACTTACAGTGACCAAATCCAAAGCCTAGTGAAGTCAAAGGCAGTCATTGGAGGGGTGTGTGCAGTTGTGTGTGAGATTGTACTGGAAGGGAATGATGTGTGTGTGTTTGGAGTTTATGGCAAGCATGGTTAGCAGATTTTTGCCTAGGCTTGACAGTTCTCCCAGACTGATATATGTGCTTTGTTTTACCCAGACATGCACTTCAACCTTCTGCAATATTATTTTCCACCAATCTACTTCAGCAAAGGTCATGCTACATTTGAGTTGTAATGCAATTTCTTTTAGTGTAATGAACGCTATCTAATGAAGCTGTCTCACAGATTAATTGACACAGGCAATTGATGAGCTAATGTAACAACTCATGGGATAACATAGGTAATGCTGTCTGAAAAGGAAGATGCTTGATTAAGGAGAATTTTTGCCTTTTCATACATGGTGCCCTTTTTAATTAGCGGCCCAATACTATAAAATACTGATTGCTTCCTCTAATGCACTGATGACCCTCAACTTTCATGTTCAATTCAGTAAGAGCTGAAGAAAACCAGTTCATTACAGAACAGGGCCTTTAGTTTATAGCAGGCAATTGAGGAAATTCTGGATGATCTTTCTGGAAGGTATCTTTGCACCTACACCCAAAAAACAAATCAAGCTTTCGATCCACTCTTTTGAAAGACTGATCTGTTCTTTTCAAGGAGAGTGTCCACACAGCCTTGAGCGCTCTTTCAAAAGACCAGGCCTAGAAATGCCAGAGACAGGGAAGCATGGCCAACACGCCCTTCTGAGAGCTCTGGCCAGATGCTCCTTCAGAGGGCCCCACCCAAACAGCCCCTCCCTGCACATGCTGCTGAGGCCTGCCTTGCTTCACACAGGAGAGCAGAAGCCCATCTGTGGTCCTGAAGCTCACAGCCATGATCCAGACCCGCCATTCTCACCCTGGCTGGGCTGCTGGCTGCCATCATTGTGGCCCCCTCCACCTCCTCTGGTGGCCAAGACCTGGCCCCAGGGGCCCCACCCACCATAGCTCCGGCATCCCTCACAGCCATCTGGTGGCTCTTGAGCTACCAAACCAGTTCTGCGGGGTGGGACTGGCTGGTCCTGGGTGAGTGCGGCAATGTGGGGTGGCTGCAGAATGGTGGCTGCATGCAGCAGGAAATAGCCCCGGAGCTCTTCAGCTGGCTCGCCCCCCGCTCTCCGACACCAGGACACCCAGATCTGGCACACCCTGACCCTGGAGAAGTGCCTGACCACCGCCATTAAGAAGCTGGCCAGCCCAGACAGCTACTGCTCTGTGGGGAACCAGGTTGGGGTGAGCAGGTCAACCATCAGGGACGTTGTCCTTGATGTGAGGCATACTCATAAGAACGGCCATGCTGGGTCAGACCAAAGGTCCATCTAGCCCAGTATCCTGTCTGCCGACAGTAGCCAGTGCCTGGTGCCCCAGAAGAGGTGAATCAAAGACAATGATCAAGCGATTTGTCTCCTGCCATCCACCTCCCGCCTTTGACAAAATGCTAGGCACCATACCTTACCCCTTGCTAATAGCCATCTATGGACCTAACCCCCAAATATTTACTGAGCTCTTTTTTTAAACTCTGTTAGAGTCCTGGCCTTCACAGCGTCCTCTGGTAAGGAGTTCCACAGGCTGCCTTTGCGCTGTGTGAAGAAAAACTTTCTTTTATTAGTTTTGAACCTGCTACCCATTAATTTCAATTGGTGTCCTCTAGTTCTTATATTATGGGAACAAGTAAATAACTTTTTCTGTATTCACCTTCTCCACACCAGTCATGATTTTATATACCTCTATCATATTGCCCCTCAGTCTCCTCTTTTCTAGACTGAAAAGTCCCAGTCTCTCTAGCCTCTCCTCATATGAGACTCGTTCCAAACCCTTAATCATTTTAGTTGCCCTTTTCTGAACCTTTTGTAACGCCAGTATATCTTTTTTGAGGTGAGGAGACCACATCTGCACGCAGTACTCAAGATGTGGGTGTACCATAGTTTTATATGGGCCTGGCACAGGGAGGTGGGACGGGGCTGTGGGCAAGGGGAACGTTTGGGGATGGCAGTAGTGTGCGAGGGGGCAGGGCAGGGAGTGTAGTCCTGGGAGATTAGGACGCCCCATCCAGACACAGTCTTACTGCCTGAGGGGCAGCCCCTGGGGAGGCTGGGGCAGAGGTGGAGACCGGGAGGGGACCAACATCCCATAGCTGTAGCTCGTGCTCGATGACATCACCATGCCACTGTGCATGGTGGAGGACGCGGCCTACCCCCAGCAGCCCTGGCCTATGCAGCTACACACAGGCCACCCAGACCCCACCCACGAGCTGCTCAACAGCTTTCTCATCCAGGCATGCTACCCCATTGAGTGTGCCATCAACCGCACGAAGGTGTGGTTCAGGAGCCTCTCCACGTGTCTACATGTCAGGGCGGACAATGTCCCCCAGGTGGTGGAGACATGCGGTACCCTCCACAACCCTGTGGAGGCCTGGAATGGGTCCCCTCTTTGCGGGGTGGATGACCGAGGCTAGCCCCAGGTACAACCAGCCCTCTGTGGCCCCTGAGAGTCAGATGCACTACAAAAAGCACCAAATCTGGGACGCCCTCTGGGAAGGTTTCACCCACGGGCCCTGGTGACCCTCCCTCAGGCAACCCCACAGGCTCCTCTGATCCGCTGCCCCACCCGTGTCCGCAGGCCCTTCCCACCCACCCACACTGCCCACTGCCCTACCAATAACAAGGGACATGGGGGTGTTGAAATAATAAACCATGTTATAAAACAAACCCAAACATTGTCAACAAGAAAAATCACACCTGAACTATATACTGGGGGGAAATATATACATTGGGGGGTCTGGGACAGTGATGGGGGCACCTGAACTTGGACAGGGAGGCATGGGACAGAGGGTAGTGCCCATCACCCCTGTGCAAGGGTGGGGGTGGGGCAGGAAGCCATGGCGCCTGCACTCATCCCGCCCTCCCTGGGTCCAGGGTCCCCAGTGGGGCTGAGACAGGGCCAGGACCATGGAGAGGTGGGGGAATGTGACGAGGACAGTGGGCTCAGGCTCATCAGGGGGAGCGGACAAAGGGAGCATAGAGCTCCATGGGCTCTGGCAAGGGCATCTCCAGGCTCCAGCTGGCTGGCACCATGGAGGACTGCTCTTTAGAAAGAGCAGCCAGTGGAGCACCTACACACATTTTCTTTCAGAAGTGTCCTTTGAAAAAAAGCGCTCTACCTGAAACAGGAGGGGAAGAGCTCTTTCGGAAGGAGTGCCACATTCTTTCAAAATTACTTTAGAAAGAACATGTTTTGTGTGCAGATGCTCCACTGGATGTTTTGAAATAGCCCCTTCTTTCAAAAAAATATTTTGAAAGGACTTGCTAGTGTTGATGTGGCCCAGTTGTTTTCAGTTATACATTACCTTAAATTAAGTATACCTCTTTAAGAAGTCTTTCTTCCCTTCTCTTCAATACTCACTTATTGATTGCACTGTTTTAAGAGTATTGTCCCATTAGATATTTTGCAAGCCCTCTAGTGGTGTTCACTCTGTTCTATGATTTAGAAGAAGCCAGAAACTAACCAGAACAAAACCATGTCTGTGGCTAATCATTGTATTTAAAACTGTGCAAATAACTGCCTGCCTGATTTGCTGATCATATCATAATTGTTAAAAATACAATTTTTTCTGTACATTTTTTTTTTTTTTAGTTTCTGAAAAAATTAAAAAAAAACCATTTTGGTCAAATTACATTTTGTTTGAACTTGGAGTAAATATTTTGTTTAATTTCCACGCTTTTTAAAATATTTGCAATATAACTGAAATATATGAAAATAAAAAGTCATTTTGAATGAAAAAAACAAAAATGTTTTATTTCAAAGATGTCAAACATGTTGAAGCAGCTCTGCTTTAACTTTTTTCTACGATTGCAACACATTTGTTTAAATGACTTAATTGTAACTGGTTGGTTGGAAGAGATTGCCTACCGGCAATAAACTTGCTTTCATACTTATGACTGAGCAAAAAGGATGAATAAAAAAAATCAGATGAACATAAAATAAATCAGCTTTTTCTTTTGAATAAAAAACTGGAGAAACACTGAGTTAATATACCCCTGGAAGAGTGTTGTACACCCCCAGGGGCACACATATCCCTGGTTGAGAACCACTGCATTAACTAACCATGCAGATGAGTCCAAAGTCAGGGGAAACTGAAGTTGTTCAATAGTTATCAGGAGCGCTCAGCAAGATTGAGCACTAAAGCTCTGATCCTGATCTGAATGGTGAGATTCCTGTCCCTGCATGGGCCCTCACTGGCTTCATTGATTTCAGAGAGGCTCTAAACAGGAGCATGTTTTCAGGTCAGGAGAATGAATTGCAGGAGTCGAAGCTAACTCATAACAGTGAAATTTTAATAAATCCTTATATTTTAATTTTTATGTCATAGACAAAACAAATGACATAACAGTGAAGCAATGTATTATTTACTGTAACACATTTCTGTGGCTCAAACATGACACAGTCAAAATATCGAAAAAACTACAAGGGTAAAAACCACTTTCTTATACTGCAGTTTCACCAGCTAAATTAGTGTGTTTAAAAGTAATTTAGTAACTTCCCTTTACATTACCCTGAAGAAAAACAGAAGCAAGTATTTGACTGTGGGCATATTTCATTCATAGTTCTGCACATAAAATAGCCATTTACAAAAACAATAAAAAAGCATTGTTAATTAATATTACTGTTCCTAGAGCCTGCCTGATGAAGGAAAATACATTCAAATGCTCAAAATGCCTCTTTCGAAGATTATCAGGGTTAGTTTCTGAGTGGCACGTTTTTAAAACATTTAATCAGTGATCTAAATATGTGTCAACACTTTCTGGTGGTGTGCTATAAAATGTGAACCTTGTCAACAGAAACATAAAAAGGTGACACACTTGGGACACATAGCTTTTATGCTGACACACTGTAGTAATATAATTTTAAAATTTATCATCTGTTTAGCTGCAAGCTACAATTAATCTTCTCAACTATTTGTACGTTTTAAATAACACCTCTAAAAGAAAATCAAGTTCAATTTTTTTACTTTCATTGCCTTCCTAATCTTCTGAGTTTAAAATATTTACAAAGCAACACACAATAAATTTAACAATTAGGATAAAAATGTCAGCAAACAGTATGTTTCCCCCTCTTCAGTTAATAAAATTATGACTTTACACTAAACCAGTAAGTGAAAAGAAATTCCCAGGAGCAATGCAAGCCTCGGAAGGGTTTCCATTGCTGTCACATCAAATGCCATTTTATTCCCAAATCATTTAACCTTTGACTTTTCATAACAAAATGTACCGCCTTTGAATTGTTATCCAGCAGAGGACCAATAAGGGACACCACTTTAAGGCACTGAAACTAGACACTGCACAGCATTTAACAGATATTATTAAAAATATAAATTGGTTCACAGAACTGACATTTTTATACAAAACTTTTAATCTGGAGAAAATGCTAACAACCAAAATGGGAGGAGGGAATGGGTTTTGTATCTTTGTTAACTACTCCTTTGCTGTATAACACCACACATGGTGCAAGATGCCTATGACATTCACATTACTGCCATATGCACATGAATATGTTTCTTTGACATGTTTTGACAAATGCTTTAAAAGCATAGGTATAAGCAGTCAGTACAGAAGAGGTTAATAATTTGGAAGAGGTGATAGCAGTCCTGTATAATTACAGGCTAAATCCCACTTTATCTGCTAGAGCTGTGCTGCAGGAGGACAGAGAAGAGAGTGAAACAGTGCCAGCTACACATTGGTTGCTTGAGCCATCCATCTGGCACAGGAAAAGATGGCTCATGGCTGGAACACATGGAAGAAACTCTTTTCAAAAGGAGTGGGGTGTGCTGCTGGCTGGGACAGGCTTCCGACTACCTCAGGGATGCTATCTTGCTAGGAATCTAATCATATCTCTTAGGACTATACAGAGGAGGCTTGTTTGGTATCTGACTTTACATCCTAGTGGTAAATGGGATTGTTGCTGCTGTTAGGTAATTGAGAGGATGCTCCCTAAACTCTTTATACTGTTCCTTTCAGATCATCCAAGCAGGTTTGAAAATGCTATGATGCCACAGTGTTAGGCATGTAGCAAAATCTACACTGAAGAGAGATGGATTCCTGATTCATAAGCCAATGAGGACAGAAAAAAATAAGAGAGAGAGAGCGATCTAGGGGTCAGAAAGATGGACAAGAAATGAAAAAATAAATCCAGGTTACTAGAGGCAGAGAAAGAGAAATGGAGCTCAACAAAATCAGTAAAAAAAAGTTACTTGAAAAGCAACAAGGCTGAAGAAAGAAAAGGATGATAAGTGTTCCAATTAGATGAGAGTTTGGAACAAAACAGAGATGGAAAAACTCACTGGCTACAACAAGAGTGTATGGCAATTGAGCACAGAGAAGGATGATTTACAATATAGTTACTAGTAGTAGAACTGGTTCATTTTTTATTTACAGAAAAAGAAATCACTTGCAAATGGCCTTTTCTGAATCAGAAATTTTCACAACAAAAATTAGTTTTGTGCCAGACCAGGGAGGTCCAACCTGTAGTAGTATGATGAAAATGAGCAATGGGAAATGTAAGTTGAATATCTGGATAGAGGAAAATGTCTATCAGTCCTTGGCACTTCTTTCAATGGAAGTGCTGGAAACCTTATTACCTGGACCGTTTACATCTGACAAATTGATCACCGACATACTGCAAAAACAAAAACAAAAACAAAAACAAAAAAACCCCAAACCCCTGCACTCACTACTTATTGCCATCCCTCGCTTTCATGATTTTTATGAAAAAACAGGCACTTCATTAGAAATGGATGCTGCACCTCCCCACATTATTTATAATAAAAATATCAGGCAACATTTTAATATTTGCCTCAAACAAAAACTACCGCATTAAAGATCCATGTCTCCAAGGTGCCAAATGCCTCCTGCCAGGTGCAGAGAGCCCTCAACACATGGCAGGAGGCACTCAGCACCTCACAGAGTGGGGCCCTACAGCTGTGCACATTAAGACAAGCACCGGAGTAGCCTCTCTTTTCTTTTCTTTTTTAAAGTTAAGGTGATGGTCACATTTAGTTTATTAGCTACAAGGCTAGAAAATGGTTCATTTCAAATTTGTCCAATGGATAGGCATCTAACTTTTGTCCAACATGGCTTATTAAAGATCTGATCCTGCCAACACTTGTGTGTGTGTGTGTGTGTGTGTGTGTGTGTGTGTGTGTGTGTGTGTGTGTGTGTGTGTGTGTGTGTGTGTGTGTGTGTGTGTGTGTGAGAAGAACTTTACTCAGATGTGTGAGTAATCTTACTGGAGCCAAAAATCATGCACATGTGCAAAGGTTTTCAGAATTGGAACCTAACAGCCTGATCCTACCAGCTGCTAAGCCTTTTCAACCCTCATTACCTTCAGCTAAGAATGTGATCCTTACAAAGTTGCCACTATCTTTTTTTTTTAACCCCTTGTCGTTAAAAGAGAAGAACATTTACAATAAATGCCCTACTTGCTTAAATCTTAAAAGGCAGTATTACACACTTTTTAGATCAGGCTCACCCTAAATACCTATCAGTCAGTCATTGGAGTCATACAACACTAGAACTGGAAGGGACTTTGAGATGCCACAGAATCCAATCCCCTGCCCTCACAGCAGGACCAAACATAATTTATATCGTCCCTGACAGACGTTTGTCTAACCTGCTTTCAATATCTCCGATAATGGATATTTCTCAACGTCCATAGGCAATGAAATTTGATTAGTTTAAGAACCAACCATTGCAAGTACAAGTCAAATGAAGAATTAAGTACTATTTACTTAGACTATTTCTTTTTGTTCTGTTTATGCAACAGCTAGGGCGATGGGTTCCTCGCCCATAATTGGCCAGATGTTGCTGCAATATAGAGAGAGCTGCTAGCTGGTCAGGCCTGGCTCAAAGCCTTGCCTCCAGTCTAATCAGCCCTTGAAGGCTCACCTGGCAGGGAACTCCCCCAATTCGCACCTTGCAAACTGCTCTTCTCTGCAGAGCACAAGCTCAGGCACCCAGGCAGCTGATCAAACTGCCCTTCTCTGCAAAGTAACATAGCTGCCCAGACAGACAGACATTCACCCACCAGCTCACCAGACAGCCCCCAAATCCCACACTCACCCAACCTCCTCTAGGACGCTTTGCCCAGAGGCAAACTCCCTTCCCTGTTAGCTGCTGCCCCCTGTTCGCTGCTCACCTGTCACATTGTTAAAATTGCAAAGCATGCAATTAAAATGATTAATCCTACTGTTAAGCAATAGAATACAATTTATTTAAATATTTTGATGTTTTCTACATTTTCCAATGTACTGCTGTCAGTTGTGACACAGAATACGAAGGGCACACTTTATTTTTGATTACAGATATTTGCACTGTGGAAAAAATACATCTTATTTTTCAGTTCACCAAATACAAGTACAGGATGAGACTCTCTCATCCAGCAACATCCCTGGTCTGGCAGGACCACAGATGTTGCTGAACCAGAGAACACCTGGGGAGGGCTCCCGTGGCAGGACTCCCTGCTGCCAGCCTGGTCTGGGAAGCCCCTGGGGCAGCCCCAGGACAAGGGTCTGGGTCTGGAAGCCCCACTGTGGGAAGCCGAGCCTGGGTTGGGGAGCTCCACTGCAGGAGTCCAGCCTGGGGTCAGAAGCTCCGCAGCAAGGAGCCAGCTAGGGCAGGGAGCTTGGGCTGGGGAAGCCCTATAGCCCTGCAGAGGGGAACCTGGCTAGGGTATAGGGCTGGCTGGCAGGGACATGGACCCCCCACTGCATCCCTGCAGTAGTGGGGAACCTGGCTGGGTGGGGGAGCCAGCCAGAGAGCCTACAGCTGGGGCATGGAATCAAGGCAGCAGGAGCCCGGCCAGGGTTGGGGAGCCCTGTAGCTTCACGGCAAGGTGCCTGCTTGGGGAGCCTAGCTGGGCCATGGAGCCCTGCTGGCAGTCACATGGCCAGGAGTCTCTTGGGAAGCCCTGGGCAGAGCCTAGTAGCAGGGAGCTAGAGTGGAGCCTTCAAGGCAGCCTGGGGACAGGGGGCTGGCAGTGGCTAGGAGAGGAGCCTGGCCAGCAGGCTGGTGTCCCCCTCCTCCAGAACAGCCAGGAGGACTGACCTCCCCTGCTCTGGCAAATCCCCTCATTTGGGACCGCTCAGGTCCCAAGGGTGCCAGATGAGAGAGGTAAAACCTATACTGCAGTTCAGTCTTTTTATCATGAAAGTTGAGCTTACAAATGTTGATTTACATACAAAAAAACTGCATTAAAAATAAAACTTTTTAAAAACTTTAGATCTGTAAGTCCACTCAGTTCTACTTCTTGTTCAACTAAATGCTAATAGTTAATAAATAGTTGATAAACAACTTGCAGGAGATAAATACAAACATTTGCAAGAAATAATGCTACCTGCTTCTTTTTTTTTACAATGTCACCCTAAGTGAGAAAAGGCATTCAACTAGCACAGTTGCAGCCAGCATCTCAAGATACTTATGTGCAAGATACTCTTCATGCTTCAAACATCATTCCAGAATACGTCCATGCTGATGATGGTTTCTGTTCAATAATGGTCCAGAGCAGTGTGGACTAATGCATAGTCACATTGTCAACACTCAGTCAGGTGGGTGATTTTCTTTTTGGGTGGCTCAGGCTCTGTAGTTTCCACAGCAGAATGTTGCTCTTTTAAGATGTCTGAAAATATCCTTGTCCCTCTCAGATTTTGGATGGCACTTCAGATTCTTAAACCTTGGGTTAAGTGCTGTAGCAATCTTTAAAAATGAGTGGGGTCCTCACCAAGGGCAGGTCTACCCAATAGCAGAAGGTCAAATTAAGGTATGCAACTGGTAATGCAGGCATGCTATATTATTTACCTAGCTGGGGTCAACATAGCTTAATTGGGACTTCCATGCCACCTCCACTAAGGGAGGTCCACAGGAGTGTTCCCTCCTGTTGACTCCCCTTACTCCTAACGAGAGGAAGGAGTACTGGTGCGGATGCAGGAGCCCTGTCAGTTAAATATAGTGTGTCCCTGCTAGGTATGATCCTGCTTTGGGCAGGTGGCTGGACTAGATGTCCTCCTGAGGTCTCTTCCAGCCCTAGAATTCTGTGATTCTGTAAGACTGACAGAGGCAGGGTTCATCTTCCCCAAGAGTCCTACAACATGAAATACATGGCAGAATGTGGGTAAAACAGAGCATGAGACATACAATTCTTCCTCAAGAAGCTGAGTCACAAATTTAATTAACTTTTTTTTAAATAAGTGTGAAGAAGTGGGGCAAAGTATGATAGGACAAATTGGTCTTTAGCACAACTGGCATGTCAATGTCTTGCGAGGCTGGCTACAAAAGTGCCAGGCAAATGTCCATTCTCACTTTCAGGTGACATTGTACATAAAAAGCAGATTATTATCTCCTGTAAATGTGCACAAACTTGTTTGAGTGACTGGCTGAACAAGAAAAAGAACTGAGTAGACTTGTAGCTTCTTAAGCTTTATATTGTTTCGATTTTGACTGCAGTTATGTAACAAAAATACATACCTACATTTGTAAGTTTCCCTTTCACAGTATGTGATTGCATTACTGTATTTGTACAAGGTTAGCTGAAAATTATATTTTGGCATTTGTATAGTACAAATATTTGTAATATAAATAATACAAAGTGACTGCATACTTTTTATGTTGTAATTGAAATCAATATATTTGAAAATGTACAAAATCATCCAACATATTTATTCAATTTCAATTGGTATTGTATTGTTTAACAAAGCAATTAAAATTAAAAAGAGAGATTTTCTTCAGTTATCACATGAGTTAACTGTGATTAAGCCATAGCCCTAAATTATACGTAAATTTAAAATCTGAAATGGGAATCCCCAGTTATGCCCTTTTTACAATACAGGGTAATAATGTTCAGTGCATGTATGGAATATACAAATTCTTAAAACATGTTGAACTAGGATAAGATCTCAGCAAGGAACAGTGACACGTTTCTTGCAAAGCAATTTCAGTTTATAGTGTGCTCCTGACTAACTACCATATCAGATATGAAAGATGGATTTTAAAACAGAAACATAGGAGAAATACAAGTGTATATGTACATGGAAATAGAAAAGAAAACCGGGCAAGCATGGTTATGATTACTGACACCACAGCAGAACTGTTAGTGGATAGATGGATGGATGCTGGTGGGTGACATTTTGCCCCTCATTTCATGGCTGAAGCATGGAAACACTACAGCCATCTGTTATATTTGCAGCTATCTCCCAACTCTTATCACTAGAAAAATTAATGTTCCAGTTCCAGCTGTAATGAACATGCCTGAGAAATTGATCATTTCAATTAGACAACTTCAAGAATGTTTGTCCAAGACCATAGGAAACATTTTGTTCCCAGTGCTTGGTTACATTTTCCAGTTTATTTCACAAATCCTGAAAGTACAGTAAGACACGGAGAGTGATGGCTTATGTTAAAACAAAATAAATCCTACTGACAGGTGGGGTATTCCCAATCTTCAAGAAGGTTTCGAATTGTCCATTAATTTGGTTTTGCTTCCTTCCACTTGCTTTTTACTGCATTAACTTTCCTTTTGTGATGGCTACTCCTGGGAATCTATTGTAAATTTGGGCAGTTAGGACTTTTGTCCCATCTGTCCTTCTCAGTCAATACTGTAAAATCAAAAGAAGCCAATTCCATGTAGGTTGACTCTGTCTCTAGACACACACTAAAAGATGTTAGTATTCACTACTGCTCTTTGTCTAAATGATTTTTTTAAAAAAAAAGCTGTAATCACAGAAATGCTGTTTCAGGCTTGCAGAGTTCTTAAAATAATCTTTTTTAAGCCTCCTACACAATGCTCACGAGTCAGAGCGTGGTAATACACTTCAGTGGAGGTTGGCACTCTCTCTCTAAATCCAAAGTAAAATAGATGTTAGAAATCATTACTGTACTATGGAAAATGCAGACAAGGACTATAATCAGAATCTGCTGCTTCATGTTTCAATGATTCTTAAAATAATCAGCTTTAAACCTTCTGCATAAGTCAAACATATGATCTTTTCTATTTTTTCTGAAACATTGTAAGGGCTGAGGATCCAAAGCCTCAGTCACATGCAGTGCACAGAACTTATACAGAGCGATCTGTTTTTTTTTTTTCCTGGATATGTATCACTTCCACTAATAGTATTCATTTGCACACATCCAGGAAAGACTCTACAGTATGCCATGACGGGTAAGAAAAGAAATTCACTACATTGCAGTAGAGAAACTGTTCCCTCTCAAAAAGGTAAAAATAAACAGAAGCAAGGGCCCCAAGCAGCCACACTAGCAGGGGTACTTGCACCTCTCTGCTTTGTAGAATTTTCATATACTGCCTTTGATTTTTAAGTTTATCAATAACTGATGTTTTTCTTAAAGCCTCAGCTCCTGGATACATGAGCGTCTGATAACTTAACTTTTTTTCGTAAGTAAGTCTCAACCTCACATAGTTTCAGAGATAAAGCTTGAAAACATGAAATCCAAAGGGTTAAAAAACCCCAGAAGCAAATAAAAAAAAGATGGAAAATCAATTATTTTTAAAATCCTGTTTTAAAGTGCGTGGGCTTGGAAACCCTGAATGTGTAACAGAACATAAAAACATAAAACACAGAAACACTTAAGCTTGTAGCACTTTCAAGCACTGCCCTGAGCATGGTTTGGCGAATACTCTTCCACACTGGGAACGGAAACACCCAATCAAGGCACAATACTTTCTGCTTTCCCCTTGCTATGGGGAGAGTGAGGGCAGATGGGCCAGGAAACGTCAAAAATTCCTTCTGGGTTAAACCACAAATAAATTGCAACATTCTCTGTGTCCCACAGAGCTGACAGCCACCATGGACCCCAGGGGAAAAAGTGGGTGGGAGCCTGGCTCTGCACTCCAGAAGAAGCAGGGCCAAAGGCAGAAGGGGTGGAGCCAAGGGCTGTCACTCTTAGCACTGTCAGAAACATGGCACTGGGTGCCCCCCCGCCCCCCGTCATGCAGCACAGCAGAGCACTGCTATTGTCACTTCAAAGGGGCCTGGAACTCAAACTGCCACCAGTACTGAAGCAACAGCAGCAGCAATCCTGGGGCAACTGCCCCATTAAACTTCTCCCATTAGTGGGTCTGCCTGCGTTACGTCAGCTGTACTGCCTGGCATGCAGAGGAAGAGGGGCGTAAAGGCAGGGGACATCAGGACTCCATCCAGGGGCTGGGTAATTCTCACATGGTCTAACAAGGGTTCTGACTCTCTCTTTTTCGGCCCCTGAAAGGCATATTATCCACATTGCGTTGTTCCCTAGATTACGCGGCCATTTCCGAGCCCTTGGATGGGGACTTCTGTTCTTAGAACTCCCATACCCCAGACTTCTGGTTCATGCCACGAGGGAAATGGATTTGTAATTTTCTCTGAGGAGGAGACAAGGAGAGGCAAGGCAACATGCTCTTTAATCTTTCCAACTTGCACATTTGTGGCGAATTAAGATGATACCCACATTATTTCTATGAACAGTATGCTTGCCTTAGTGTCCCTGTGGGATATGACACATGACTTCACCGAGTTAAATCGAAGAAATCTGTTGGGGATGGCTAATGTTAAAACCAAATAAATCCTACTATGCAAGGTGAGGTGCTCCCAGTCTTCCAGAAGAAGTTTAAAATAAATGGATGTATGTTTTGAATTGTCCATAAACTTGGTTTTGCTTCCTTCCACTTGCCTTTTAAAATGACAAATTATCTCCTGGCAGCAGGCTAAGGGTCCTTAAGACAAACAATGGGTGAGCTGGCCATTGGGGAATTCCGACCAACTTGTTCCAGTCACACTGACAGGCCTATTTTTCCAAATTCAGAGACTAACATCAAAAGGACCCTAAGCTGTTAAAAGAATTACTGGCCAAAGGGAAGCGATGGAGAGGGGATCAGCTCTTCGGGTCAGTCACTGAAATAGGCAGAGCATGTATCAGTGCTGGGGAAGTAAGCAATGAGCTCCAAAGGCTGTGTTTGGTGAAGTGTGTGCGAGCGGGATGGGGGTGTGAGTGAGGGTCAGGGGGGCGGTTTCACGCTCGCAAGTACCAAGTGGCATTCGGCTGCTCATATTAGCCGTGTCTACACGTGCATGCTACTTCGAACTAGCGGCACTAACTTCGAAATAGCGCCCGTCACGCCTACACGTGTTGGGCGCTATTTCAACGTTAACATCGACGTTAGGCGGTGAGACGTCGAAGCCGCTAACCCCATGAGGGGATGGGAATAGCGCCCTACTTCGAAGTTGAACGTGGAAGTAGGGCACGTGTAGACGATCTGCGTCCCGCAACATCGAAATAGCGGGGTCCGCCATGGTGGCCATCAGCTGAGGGGTTGAGAGACGCGCTCTCTCCAGCCCCGGCGGGGCTCTATGGTCACTGTGTGCAGCAGCCCTTAGCCCAGGGCTTCTGGCTGCTGCTGCAGCAGCTGGGGATCCATGCTGCATGCACAGGGTCTGCAACCAGTTGTCGGCTCTGTGGATCTTGTGTTGTTTAGTGCAACTGTGTCTGGGAGGGGCCCTTTAAGGGAGCGGCTTGCTGTTGAGTCCGCCCTGTGACTCTGGCTGCAGCTGTGCCTGGCACCCTTATTTCGATGTGTGCTACTTTGGCTAATAGAGGTTCCCTCTCAGCGCCTATTTCGATGTGGTGCTGCGCAACGTCGATGTTGAACGTCGACGTTGCCAGCCCTGGAGGACGTGTAGACGTTATTCATCGAAATAGGCTACTTCGAAGTAGGCTTCACATGTAGACGTAGCTATTAACATGGCTGGAAACGGGGGGGGGCTGCCATCCCCTGAAATGCGGGGTGGGTAGTACACAAGAAAAGAGGTGATGGTATTGAAACCTCAAGGGGTGCACTTCTGAGGGACTGCAGTGAGTTTAAGACAATGCACAGCCTGTAAACAGGGCAGGACAGTGAACATGGAATGCTTTAGTCTAATAATCCAGTAACATTGGAGAATTCCATAGTTTGCCTCTGGAAAGAGCGCAGGTAGAAGTCTATCACTGGTAAGATCACAGGCCTAGGCATTTCCCTTGGAAAGAGCCCATAGAAGAGTCTGGGGAACAGAACATATATGCAGCTCACTCTGAGTCATGGCAGCATCTGTGGAGCAGAAATCGTGGTGTTCTAAGGTGTGGCCACATGGATAGGGCTACCACCTTTGGTTACTGGAAAAAAGTGTAAGGTAAGCATTAAAGGGTTTACTGGAAACAAAAGGTAGCTCTCGGAGAAGAGGTTGCAAGCTAATCTATTGATTTAAGGTACTTTATTATTAAGTGCCAAATTAAACCCCCAGCCTAAGGGTATGTCTACACAGCAACAAACACACACATACCCCATGCTGGCCCATGCTAACTGACTTGGGCTCACTTCATTGCTATGTAGATTGCTGAGCGTGGACTAAAGCCAGAGCTCTGTGACCTTCCGACCTCACAGGGTCTTAGAGCCTGAGAGCCAGCTCGAGCTGAGGAATCTACACAGCAATGTAAAAAAAGGCTTTTTAGTTTTCTTCTCCTCCAAAAACAGCTCTTTCTCTGATGCAGAACAGAAGGAAATATATATAAATAATGTGACCTTGTTTGTTAAACAGCACCCACCCAATTAAAACAAATATATCTGTTTTGAAGAAATCACAGTACAAGGTTTATATGGATTATTTAGAAACACTTTGTGCTACGAGTTTTAGACAGAGTATAAAAAGCACCATAAAAATATCAGCACAATGTAGTGTGCAGCTGTTTGGTATTTTATCACAAAATCATTAAAATAAACAGAACTGACACACTAATAATTCCATCAATCCATAATGAAGTCACCATCTAAGTCCTTCCAGCTGTGCAAAATTAATCTTATTCTTAAATTTCTTGTAAAATAACACAAGATGTAATGTTCTGGGTGGTTTCTGGTGGGGTGAGGTAGGGACAGAGGAAACTAAAAAACACCCTTCTTAATAACTTAAACAAAATTAATGACATCAAAAAGCCTTTTTTTTAAAAAAAAATCAGCTGAGGAATGGAAGAAACAAAAACATTTCACATAAAACAGAAAGGAACTCAAAATGTTTGTACAACAGAAACCATAGGAAGTTGCTCAATTGTGACCAGCAGACAAGAATGCTTATTTGACTTACAGTGGTTAGAATAAAAAGGAATATGGTACCCAAGAGACTCCCAAGAGTTGACCAACTGACAAGATGAAAGAAAGCCTTTCTTTAGGGCAGGAAACATGGCTAAAACCTTCTGAAGCAGAAAGCACATGCGTACAAAGAAAGGAAACATTAGAACTTCTGAAAGATATTCACACCATCTTATAGAGAACTCCTGAGCAGTGCTCCCTGCAAGCTGAACACTTAGGTGGCCAGCCAGGAGAGATTCAGGTGTTACCCAGATGATTAGCAGAGTGCCCACAACTCCCACAAGGAGCAGCATGTGTTTCTATTGGTGGTGCACATCCACACATGCCTTGGTGCACGTAACAAATTTATTCTGCTATGGATGAAGAAAAAATATTGAGGAAACAATGCTCCTGAACCCCATGGATGCTATCAACTACACGTCACATTGGCACATGCGCTGGAAACACATACATATGCATATAATACCACTCACAAGAATAACGGCCCTATTGATTTCAGCAGGTAAAAGGCATGTACGTAAGTGTTTACCAGACCAGTTGCTCAGCTTACCGTATTATTCATTCTGAAGGATAGATTGAAAACTGCTGACTACACTTAGGTTCTGACCCTTTTGTTTAAATCTATACTGACTTGATTTTAACTACAATATGTCATAATTATTCTGCTATATACATAATTTCAAAATCTAATCTCTAGTATTTTCTATATCTTCTAAAAATGTGAAGATTATTTTCCCAACCTCTATTTTCACACTTCAGGTCCTGAATCAGGAAAGCACTTAGGCATGCTGTTCAATGTTTTTCTGAACTGAGTTCTACAATTGCAAACAATACCACAGTACTGAAGATTAACACATAGACATGTTTAATAGATTTAAGCGGGAACGTATTTGCAGTGAACAATCAACCAAGATTACTTTATAAACAACACATTTCAAAATAATATAACACCCACAGTCTTAAAGAGTGGAGATATAGAAAACTGTAAGTGTTATAAGGGCACTCAAAGTATTGCAGGGATGCTGACTGAGTGAATTAACACACATATAAATCAGAAGTGATAATTAGATATATATGATTGTATGATTTTGATATATCCAAGTGCCACATACACATTTACAAAACTAAAACAAGACGACTGAGAAATTGCTTCCTTTCAGTTCAGTTCTTAATGTTCTCTCTTCCCTTGGCTCTTTACTACCTGTTTTTCTAGTAACATAAAGACTGTAGAACAGAATACGTAATACTTCCTCCCCTTTAATCCCCTACATTCTGTTTCTCCTACTCCATACAGGAAATGTGTACATTGTGAAAGGAGTCCTACAACTCCCCACTTTATTGCTCATCAGGAGATTGATGGTCATAGATCTAAAAAATTAATCTTAGCTTCTATTTATAATTCCAATATGCATATTGGCAGCATCAAAATCTGGACCACACAGAAACAGAGTACAGCATACCGTGTTATTTACTGCTTAACCTAACTCATAAGGATCAAAGTATTTATGGGCCCCAACCATGTAATACAATACATTTTCAATGGAACTCTTCATGGACAGGATCTGTCTGGATCATGGAGTGGAACCGGGGCTCTCTCACATACCACTTTTATAGATTCCAGAAGCTAGATTAAAATGAAATGTTTCAAAGGAAGCTCTATGGAAGACATTCCCTGTTACAGAGCCTTTCCAACCATTTTGTCAGAAATGCTCCAAGAAGAATAGTGAATCCAAAGCACTCCTTTGCCTCTGTTTCAAAGAGCATTTCTAAATATATAAATTATTATGTAAATTTCAGCAAAAAAAGCAATTCTGCAAAATCATACTGTGTGAAATTTTTAAATGATTTAATTTGCCATTTCAGTTCAAGCTTGAATTCAGTGTTCAAAACTGAAATAATAAGTATTATAGTTTCATTCTGTGAAATTCATAGAAGAGACTTGAGCTGTATTAATCAAAGCAATCATTTTTTTCACTCATTAAAGTAATGAAATGGCAGTGATTTAATAAGTGGTTCCCCTCAACATCCATCTAGAAGGCAACAGTTGGAATGCTACTTCCCATCTTAGTGGCATTATTTTTGCACTAAATAGGATAAATATAGTCAGTGTTGAATATACCTTTCATAAAACAACCATAAAAGGGGTGCTATGACAAACTATTAAATACCTGCACTGTAACTGTCATTAGCACTTAAGTTATCACTTAAAACTTACATTGTTTCATGCAATTTGCAGCGAACATGGAAAACTTTTCTTAGAACAAGAATATTTCTGGCATGTGGTATTTTCATAATCAAGAAATTAAACACAAAGCCAGACACTTCAAAGCCAGAAAAGCAGTGAAACAAGAAAACATTGTTCCGATCTTTCCATACAGTCTTAAACCACAATATTTTGTTTCAAAGACTTGATAAAATATATATGATACAATACATACCTATCCACCACAATATTTCTCACTCTCATTACAATTTTACACCATAAGAGAAAATATGACCTCAAATATTGTTATTACGCACACAGCGCATCTGATACTCATTTTAGAAGATGTTATAAGAAATTATTTCCAAAATAATTTTAAACAAAGAATAATAAAATCAGTGGTTTCTGGTTTTCAGTTGCAAAAAAATTTCTGGGAAAATTTACTTTAAAGCAATCCAGAATGAAATTCTATATAATTAAGGGAAAGACCATTATTTCAAACAGATTGACTGCCTTTAACAAATTTCCCTCTTTCTAGCTACTCAGATATGCTATATTTCCTAATTATCACCTTTTAAGGGCCATCTGGGCCCCATTCCTCACCATCAGGGGGCAATTCCATTTGCATTGTTCATGGGCTTAGTCATGATCAAGTAGTCTGGTGGTAAAGTTCATTAGAAATTAGAAGAAAAGCATTAAACCTCACACAGTAAACCAAGTATCTGCTACCTAGATACCCACAAGAGAGAAGCATTTACTACCTACACTTACACAACTAACCAAGTCTCCAATGAATTGCTTCCCTCTGCGCCCCTGCAAACGACTTAAAGAAATGCATAGCCATTTAACCTGGTCCCTGACCAGGTATGTGATGAAAGTTTGATCAAGTCTCTAAATACTTCAAATATTTCTCAATTAAGGAAACGTAAGCATAATCCATTATGCCTTTAAACCTAAAAAGTCTATGGAAAACAGTGTAATGATTTTCTTTTTTCTTGTACTGCTCGCAAGCAGTTTGCTACTTACTGTAAAGGATGAGAATTCTCCTAATGGTCTTTCTGTAACTTAACTAGATACATATTTTACTGTGATGCCAATAATTACCTTAACACCACCACTGATTAAATATATCTCAAAAGGCATTCTCTGGAGTCACACAGTAATGAAGATCATTTGCCAATAGGACAATATTACTGCATATGGGACAGGCAGAGTGGCTATTCTAATAAATATACTCTCTTGTTCCGTTGAAATGTATTTCACTTCTGCATAATGAACAAAGTATGCATTGCAAAATACACATGCAATACTGTAACAAAAGGGGGTGCTGTTGTCAACCTGAATAAGTCAGACTATGAACAGGAGGCAGCCAGACAACTCTCCAACACCACATTTTACAGACCTCTCTCTGCTGATCCCACTTTGGAATTCCAAAGGAAATTACAACAACTACTGAAGGAACTTCCTGCTGCTACTCGGGACCTCATTAACTCAGACACACCATCTGAGCCGCACCCTGGATTATTCTATTTACTTCCCAAAATCCACAAACCTGGAAACCCTGGACGCCCTATCATTTCAGGTATGGGCACCCTTACCACCGGACTATCCAGTTACGTGGACTCCATCCTCAAACCCTATGCCACCAACGCTCCCAGCTATATCTGAGATACCACCGACTTCCTGAGGAAATTACAAAACATCGGAAAAGTTCCTGATAACGCCATCCTTGCCACAATGGATGTAGAGGCTCTGTACACTAATATTCTACATAAAGACGTATTACAAGCAATCAGGAACACCATCCCTGATGCCACCACAGCCAATCTGGTGTCTGACCTCTGTAACTTTGTTCTCACACACAATCATTTCCGTTTTGGGGACAATTTATACCTCCGGATTAGTGGAACTGCTATGGGCACCCGCATGGCCCCACAATATGCTAATATATTTATGGCTGACCTGGAACAACGATTCCTCAGCTCTCGTCCCCTATTACCACTCCTCTACTTAAGATAAATTGATGACATCTTTATGATTTGGACCCATGGTACAGAGGCTCTAGAAGAATTCCACAGAGACTTTAACAATCTACACCCCACCATCAACTTATGCCTCGATTACAACATGCAAGAGATACATTTCCTGGACACTACAGTACTAATCAAGGATGGCCTGGTCAGTACCACACTGTACCGAAAACCTACTGATCGCTATACTTATCTACACCCCTCTAGTTTCCATCCTGCACACGTGACTAGATCCATTGTTTACAGTCAAGCTCTCAGGTATAATCGCATTTGCTCTGATCCAGCTGACAGAGACCAAAAACTACAAGAACTTTACCAAATATTCATAAACCTGAATTACCCACCAGGAGAAGTAAAAAAACAAAATCGACAGGGCCAGACGCATACCCAGAAACCAACTACTCCAAGATCAGCCCAAAAAAGCCAAGAACAGAACACCACTGGTCATCACCTACAGCCCCCAACTCAGACCGCTGCAACGAATTATTAAAGACCTACAACCTATTCTTAATCAGGATGCTACACTCCAGAAGGCCCTGGGTGACACACCTGTTCTCTCCTACAGACAACCTCCCAACCTCATGAGGATCCTTACTAACAGCCACAGTCTATACCCCAGGAACACCAGTCCTGGAACCTTTCCTTGCAACAAAGCCCGCGGCCAGCTTTGTCCACATATCTTCTCTGGAAATACCATCACTGGACCTAACCAGGTTACTCACAGAATCACGGGCACTTTCTCATGCTCCTCTACTAACATCATATATACCATCATGTGCCAACAATGCCCAGATGCTTTGTATATTGGACAGACTTCTAACTCCCTTAGACAAAGGGTCAACGGGCACAAAACAGACATCAAAACACTCCAGATCCACAAACCAGTTAGTCAACATTTTAATGGAATGGGGCATTCTGTCAATGACCTCAAGGTATGTGTGTTACTGAAGAGAAATTATCGCTCCATTTTTGAAAGAGAAGTGGACGAACTGACATTTATATTCAAATTCGGAACATTAACATATGGTTTAAATCGTGATGGGAACTTTCTGAGTCACTATAGGGGCTCGTCTGCATACTTGACTCAATCTAATTCTTGATCTTCCCCCCCACCCCTCCACACTCTGATTTGCTCACCTTGATTATCTTTTTCTGATTTGTCCTCCTTGCTTACTGTTTTTGGTTCTCTGTGTCTTAAATATTGAGTCTGTTCTGGTCTGGATATGGTCTGAAGAAGTGGGTCTGTCCCACGAAAGCTCACCTAATAAACTATTTTGCTAGTCTTTAAAGTGCTACTTGACTGCTTTTTGTTTTGATAGTGTATAGACTAGCACGGCTTACTCTCTGTTACTATACAACTTTAAATGTTAGTGTTCCATTGCCAATTATCAAGAGTACATAAATCAGTTCACTCATAAAGGTATTGGGATACAAGTCAACTCTGTTTATTGGCCAGCTATTATATGTGGCAATTATTACTGTGCTCAATAAATTAGAAATGGATCCAAGCTTTTAAGTTCAAGAGTGCCTAGATTTCATTTTTTGATGCAGCCTGTTGATGAGATTGAGACAATGTTATTTTCTCACCTATAATTTTAAGTTCGCTTAATGGTATAATTCCCTCATTGTCTGGGTATGCCAAAAAAAAAAGAAGACACGTTTAATATGGATTTTAATCAGGCTGCAACTTAAGTTATACAGATGTCTGGGACTGCCCTGCCAACTAAGTACCCAGAGCAGACAAATCCAGGTTCACGCAAATCATTACCCTTGGCTTTCACCTGGCCCCCTCCCTCCATTTTGCACCTTGGTCCCCTGCAGCCAGCCCATGGCTTGGGCCTTACCATCCACACCCCTTGTAGGATGTTAAGGTGGGCTATGAGAACGCGTGTGCGTGGGAGGGGAAGGGATAGGCTCCCTGCCATAGCACCCATCAGAGTCCCAAGCCTCTTTTCCCCATTCCGTTCCTTTATCCAGCCATTTATTCATCACTGGATATCTTCCCTATGGAGTACCTGCATTGGACATCTGCCCCCTCCACAAAAAATATATTGTGTCATATGGCCTATCCCCTTTTCTTCTGACCAGAGAAAGTCCTCGACACCCATTGTGGGGAAGGCAAAAAACCAAACCACCTCACTCCACCCAAGCCAATTTGGTGGTGTGGGAAAAATTCTTCCACAACCCCCACTTAAACAGGAGCAACTAGCACAATAGCCACAGCAGGTTCTAACCCAACTCAATATTCTCTTCCGCTAGGGGACGGAGAGTGGCACTGCCCTGCCTGCTGTGTGGAACAAAGAGGCATCCCATGCTCACGGCTTGCACCTTTATGGCCTTTGGACCTCACCTTCCTGGGGTGTAAGTCAGTGCCACCAAGCTGACAACCATATTTCTTTTGCAGAATTTCTTCCCCACCCACTGCCCCACAGCCATAAAACACGGCTGCCCTCCTCAGCAAGCTCAGCCAGTGTCTGACCTGCTTTAAATGTGGTGTAGTCCAAAGTCTACCCATCTTCTTTCAGCTATCAAGCTAGCTCTGCTCTGAAATCTTCCCCCATTCACACAGGATTCTTTCTTCATCCCAAAAAAATCCTATGGCTGAAAGGGCTCTAACACAGGGCTCATGTTTCATAAAAATGTAAATCAAAGGCCATGTATCATATGGCATTTATACACACTTCTTTTCTAACCAGACTATTGCTGTTCCTTGTACTTTAAGTCCCTGAGAAATTTTATTAGAAAACAGATATACCCAGCAAACAGCTGTTCACAGTAATCATGAAAAAGAAGACTTAGAAGCCTTAAATCCTTGCCCGTAACTCATATAAAACAAATGGAACATTTGATTCAGCATTCTAGAACAGTGTAAACAAAACTTCAGGTAACACTTAACATCTTGATTATGTTGTAACTTTTCTAGAGTATTTGAACTTAGAGATAAAAGAACAGGAGGGAGACATGCTGGTTCATCCCCTGGCTCTCCAGGACCTCGCCCAGTGGATCCTACCCTTGCCTGCCATCCCCACCCTTCCTTCCACTGAGCCTGACCCCCCCCAGCCTCCCAGGTACCCCCACGAAAAATAACCCATCACATGCCTCCGGCCCAACGGGTACCCCAAACCCACAGTGGGAGGGAAGCCCGCAGCAGATGCCTCTCAGGGTCCTGCTCCCACGTGGGATTCAGGTCCCCCACCCCCTTCCTGGACTGAGGCCCACCACTCCCCTGTCCCATGCCCACCTTCCAAGTTCAGGTGCTCACCCCCTTCCATCTCATACCCCCCATGTATATAGTTTGCAAATAGTTTACCACATACTTAGTTTATATCACTGTTGACCTTCCACACATTTCATTTTGTTTAAAGTAAAATTTTATTTTTGCACCAGCCCTGTGTCTCTCACTATTGTGCAGGGGTTGGGGCTCAGGGGTGGGGTGAGGAGGGGTTGTGGTGGGAATGGGGTGGGGCAGCAAACCTGAGGCCCCTGCTGCTGATGCCCTAGAGAGGGTTAGTGAGGTCCCTGGAAGAATCTCTCCCTTAGGTCCTCCAAGATCCACCACCCGTCTTGATGGGCCTGGCAGAGGGGGGCTGCTCCTGGCTCTTCACAGGTGCAGCCAGCAGCTGACACCTCCCCCCCAGTAAAGGCAAGGCCTCCCTCTTCCCCTCCACAAGGATGTGGAGGATGCAGAACAACTTGGGGGACACTGTTCTCCCCCATGTCCTGGTGCATCAGCAGACAACGAAAACATGCTTTGAGGTGCCTGAAAGCACAATCTGCCTGCATCTAGGGCCAGTTGAGGTGGGCATTAAAGAATCCCTGGGTGGGGTTCTGGTGGCTAGTGTAGGACCTCATGAACCAGGGCACGAGGGGGTAGGCGACATCCCCCACTATGCATAATGGCATGTCCACATCCCCAATGGCCAGCTCCCAGCAGAGGACAAAGGTGTCCGCCTCCATCCTCTGGAAGAGAGTGCAGTTGTGAAACATCCTTGCATCATGTGCCTGGCCTACCCATGCAATGTACATGTCTATGAAGTGTATGCGGTGGTCGATCAGTGCCCGTATCACGATGGACTGGTACCTCTTCCTGTTTACAAACCGTGTTGCAAGTAGGTCCTGTTGATGGCCCTGAAACAAGTGGGGAACCCCTGGACATTGAATGCAGCCGCAACTGCATTGATATTGGCCATAAAGCCAAGTGTCTGCAGTAGGAGCGAGTTGATGGCTCTCACGACCTGTGAGGGGAGGAGGTGGGACACACGGGAAGAAGTGGGCAGGTTGAGCTCTTGGCCACGGAGCATGGCCATCTCCTTCCCACCCCTCTGAGCTCTTCAGAAGCCCCCCGACCATGAAACCTCCCCCCAAGCGGTAGGACTGTGTGCAGGTGGGACAGCACAATCCACCATGGATGGGGATCCCCCATCCCCCTCTCGCACCTCCAACCCTGCTTCTCGAGGGTCCCCTTTCAGCAGGATCCACTCTCCCCCTCCCACAATGCAGGGCCTGCAGCCCAAGAGTGCCTTATCTGCATGAAGATGGTGCAGACGGTGGAGCAGCCTATGCCAAACTGGTTGCCCACAAAGTGGTAGCTGTTGGGGGTGACCAGCTTCCAGAGGGTGATGGCAACCCTCTTCTCCATGGGGATGGCAGGCCACAAGTGGGTGTCCTATCATCAGATGGTGGGCGTGAGCCAGGCACAGAGTCCAGGAAGGTCTCCTCCCTCATGCAGAAGTTCTGGAGTCACTGCTGGTCATCCTACTGCTCCAAAACCAGCCAGCCCCGCTAGTCAGAAGTGGTGGTGGATTGCCAGACCTGCCTGAAGACCTGAGAGTGTGGGCCCCAACAATGTCCTGTGGCAGAGAGGGTGTTCTCCTCATGGGTGGTGTTGCCTTTGCTCCTCGGAGGACGAGGAGGGAGATGGCAGGGACGAGATGCAGCAGAAGCTGCAGCAGTGCATGCACGGCCAGCGCAAGCCCAGGGGCTGCTCTGGCAGTGTAGCTCCCTGGAAAGGTCAAACTCTCTTACAGAAAGTGTTGGAGCCCTGAACTAGCTTTGCTGTCCCTCCAGGGGGTATGCAAGCCTCGGCATGGGCAAGGAACGTGGGTCAGAGGTAGGTCCCTTTAAGGGTGTACCAGGCTGGGGCTCCAGAAAGGGTTTGGCATCCATGTGAGCCTGTCTTCTGGGTTGCCGGGGCCTGTTCTGTTGACAGAGAAAGATGCTTTTAAGTGTAGACGCAGTTTTGTCAACAAAAGTTTTGCTGGATGATATCTTCCGACAGTAACTTCTGTCAACCGATTGCTGTAGTGTTGACGTAGCCACAGAACATTCATAAAGTTCATTATCTTTATCAATGAAAGAGATATGCAGAGCTGTTGGCATCCCCAGTAACAATTAATTTACACTGGGTTTGATAATAAAAGCAATTTGAAGTATAATTAATAGGACTTAAGTGGTTGCAAGTGGTGACAGACTGATCAAAATAAGTTACTAAGCTGAAATAAACAAAATAGGCCAGCTAAGCCTAAAACACCAGGAAAAATTGTTACATAACTCCTGACCTTGTCCTTATTTCAAGTAAAATTCTTCAACTCAAAGCAGATCTTTTCTCTGACCTGGGCCCAGCAGCTTCTTCCCTCATTAAATTTCTTTGTTTCCAGTCTCTTTGTATGCCCTCTTTTGTAGGGAATCAGCAAGTGAAGTCAGCTGAAGACCATCATTGTTTGCTCCCCATCCCTTCAATAGAATTTCTCCAGAGTGTGAAATGTTTATTCAGATTCCACTCTGCCACCACAGCACCCTGTCTGGAAGAGTACAAAATTCAAGATGGATTCCAACACCAGGTAGCATGGTCACAAATCTTTTTAGGACTAACCACGCTTGAGCTAACAGAAAATACAAAACTATTTACAGATCATTGCCTTGAGCACCAGGCCATTAAGCACCTGACATATGACTATGGGCTTTCACTAGAAGACCTAGATTAATAATCAGATTTACACTTCATACTTCTAACTTCGGATACAAGAAAGATCATCATCATCATCATCATCATCATCGTCGGCGTCGGCGTCGTCGTCGTCAACCATGGGTTCAGTGCCCGTTGGTGTCTGATGCTTCCCTAACTATTTCCTTCCATCCTTCCCTGTCCAGTGCAGAGTGGCTTAGTTTCTGTAGACTAGCTCTGCACCAATCTACTATATCATCTACCTATTCTCTGTAAGGCATGCCTTGCCTATTCAAACCATCCATTATGCTGAATACCACAGTCTTGATTTCTGTTCATCATTCATTCTGCAGATATGTCCAAAAAGCTGTTTCTTCCATTGTATAACGTTGTAGGTTCTCTTTAAGCTGTATCTTCCTATATAATTCCTGGCTGATGACCTTCTGCATCCATCCTATTCTCAGGATTTTTCTATAACAACTCCTCTTGAATGTCAATATCCTTCTCTTTGAATCTTTCGTTATCACCCATGTCTCACATCCATACAATATGCTACTGAATACATGTTTTCAAGAGGTTCAGCTTCATTCCTAAGCTAATCAGTTTACTTTTCCAGATCTTATCAATTGCCTTCAAACTCTCTCTTGCTTCGCTATTCTAGTCACTATTTCCTTCTTACAGTCTCAATCATACGTTATGTTGCGCCCCAGATACGTGAACTTCTCTACATTCTCTAGTTCAATCCTGTCTACACTGATCTTCTCTCCTATTTCCTTATCTCTGTTAGGATACAAACTGGTGAGTTGAAGAATGATGGTAGCAAGATTCAAAGCAAAACCATTCAACATCTTGGGCGTTTGTGTGCATGCACCCACATTGAATGGTACAGAGGAAGAGAGTAAGCTATTCTATAAAGACTTGACAAAGACGCTGCAGGAGATACCGAAGAGAGAAGTGTTGATCACTGGAGGAGATTGGAACACAAAGGTCAGAACACATAAAGGTTGGGAGAGTGTCATGGGAAGGTTTGGATACAGTGAAAGAAATGAACAAGGCAAGAAACTACTAGGGTTTCCTATGGAGCACGAGATGGTGATCTGCAACACGCGACTCCAACAAAAGGACTGTAGGAAGTGGACATGGCAACTGAACGATGGGAAGTCCAAGAACATGATAGATATGATCTTGCTAACAAGAAGATGGGTCGCATCAGTACAGCAGTGCCGAACTTTCCAAGGAGCGGATATAGAGTCAGACCACAGTCTAGTGATTGCAAACATCAAGATGAAACTCAAGAGAAAGTATAAGGCACAGCTCAAGAAAAGAAGAGACATGGCAAGGCTATGTGAGGAAGGAATAGGGAATGCATACAGAGCAGCGCTCGAAGAGAAGTTTAGGAATGCAGGCAAAGAGAAAGACCTAGGTAAGAGAGTCAAAGGGATAGCCAAGGAGCTATAAGAGACAATTGAGCAGGCTGTTCTGGAAGAAGAAAAGATCAAATAAGAAGTGGATTACACAGGAGACACTGAAATTGGTCCCAGAGAAAAGACTGTTGAAGATTAGAAGGGATGTTTCTGAGAGGGCACAGCAGCTACAGAGAGTGAAATGCAACGAGTTAAGGAAAGTGGCAAGAAAGGATTGGCAAAATGGTTACAGGAGCAGTATGAAGATATACAGAGTTATTATGGTGAATGTAAGACCCAGGAGATGTATAAAATGATTGGGAGTATTAATAGAAAGTGGCAGCTGAAGCAGATGGTGATCAAAAATGAGAAAGACAAGGTGCTCATGAACAAGGAGAAGGTTGTGCAGTGATGGACGAGTTACTGCACCAATCTGTACAAAGCACACGTGGACCCGAGTGTCTCAGGGGGACTGATCGAAGAATTGAAAAAGGTATCTCCCTGGAGCATTGAGAGAGAGACTGCTCTTTCGAACGAGGAAAGAGAAAGAGCAGTGAAATGACTAAAGAACAACAAGAAAGATACATGGATGAAAATAGAACATACACATTCAGTGGATTAGAAGCTTTTCAACTAGAGGGTACAAGCTGCATTTTGTATAAAGCATATTCAAATTATGCATATTTAAAAATATTTCCATAAAAATGTGGACACATAGTATCACAATCTTGGATATAAGTGGGTGCAACTGCAGATGCAAGACTAAATTCATGGGTTTATCGCTCTGAAAAGACCAAGGTTTATAATTTTAGGTTCAAGCCTTGCTCCACAACCTTGCTATTATATTATGTTCTAGACTAAAGGTTACATCAAATTTCTATCTTCCCCAGAATACCATATAAATTAAACCTTTCAAGTTCTTATCTAGGATCTCAGAGAAGAAGCTTTCAATTTTCAATAAGGAAGCAAGCTTGCCTTTTCAATTGCAGGTCGTCAATCAATTGTAAACTTGTCAGATCCAAATGCACAGAGATCCCAATAGAAGAGCCTCTGTAAAGGGGAGTTGCCATGAGTTTGTCACAGGAATTCTTACCAGATAAGAATACCAAGTCCCTTCAAGTCCAGAAGAGGACAAAATGGGAACCATGAGGATATCAGAGGCCTCAAATTTTCAGGTCTACCTTTGGTAGAAGAGGTACAGATATAGGATAAGTTATCCAGATGAAAGCAAAAACATCTATTATGGAGAATGTTTATAGTTTATTTACTATACAGAACTATTTCCTTTGATGAAGGACGGACCTATTAGAAATCTCTGTTCCCTAGTTAGATACACCTTGGGTGCTGATAACAAAACAGCTATTGCAACAAACTGAAAGTGAAGGCCTGCTATTGTACATCAGAAGAATTATCAGTGTGATTAGATGTGGTTAGGATGTGCAGATAGGTATCCACTACAAAATACTCAAGGGACACCTCCTCAACATGGAAGGCTGTTTCCATCCAAAATCTTCCTGACTTATAGGTAGAATATGAACAAATGGAAATTTCTTGTCTTCTTTGATATGCCCATAAACCTTAAACAAAAATTGTTCTTTCATTGCTTAGGGCAAGACTTAACAGGATGATGTCTATTCTGTCAAATTTAGGGGCACTTCAAATTCAAGGAATCTGTTTGCAGAATTAAAAAGAGGAAAAATTCTATATATTTGAGTAGAATGTCCTTCTGGATTGCCTCTAGTGCCCATTTATCAGAAGCAGACTCATCAAAGTCTAAGAGGAATTAATTCAGCCTTGCTCTTAGGCTGGACCACACGGTCTGCCAGTGTTGCAAACACAGAGCGTTGAGATTGGCATCATTAGTGATAGCGTGTCAAGTATTCTCCATCACCTGTGAAGACTACAGGGCTAGTGTATGTACAGCTCTGTCAATCCCTTATCTCATTCTTACCAACAGAGGTTGGTCCAATAGCCCACCTTGTTCCTCGAAGAACTGTAAGACCTGCTCTGAACAAATTTGGAGATACAAATTATGGTAGAAGTGGTTTTGCAGTCTTACATTTTATTAGGGAAATATATTAAAATGGTCATTTCAAATACAGCAGTACCTTTAGATTAGTCTAAACATAAGTGTGTATTTTTTATCTTTACAGAATACTGAAATCTCAGGATAAAATATAAACCCTGGAGAGCTATATAAAGCCAGCAAATGCACTAGAAATACCATGGCCATGTTCAGAGAACTGCCTTGCTACTTAACACTACATAAGGAGTATGTTTTCAGAGTTGTGTTGAGTTTTAGCTACCTGGCTCCTACTGACTTTAATGGGAATCACACGGCTAAAACTCCAGGCACCACTTTGACACTTCTAAGTAATTGTTCACTCCCCTTAAGAAGGTCACAGAAATATTAAAACTAAAGTATTCTGCAAAGATCTAAGATTATGTTTAAAAGCTTGTACCAGACTTTATAAAATGATTGGTCAAATACATAATATACTCTCAACAGTCTAGGTTCCTGGTTTGTTTTCTTTGTAAAATGCTTTTGTAGTACTTTTTACAAAGAAATTATAAAAGTAAAGAATGGCGTGGTGTAGTTGGAAGGAAGGGACGTACGGAAGAATAACAGTTTCCAATAGTTACAATATTGTCTAATTTTTGTAGGGTTATGACCAAGGCAAAACAGAATATTATTACTAAAATAGTTTTATAAGCTTAATTATAATGTTTGATACCAAAAACAAAACAGCGTAATACCAGTACAGTACTTTTGTTACTTTGTCACACTCTCTCTTTTTTCCTCCCAATATGCACAATTTGACTTAAATTCAATATTAAATGTAATTTAATTTTATAACTGGAAGATCTACATTTCTTTCTATGAAATTAACTTCTGAATACCTCCTTTCATGGCCATCTTTCACATTAACCCAAACCCACACTGATATTTTCTCCATGTCAAAAAATGATGTACGTTATTCTCTTCCCCCCACCCCTTTTTTTCTTTTTTTTAAAAATGACAAAAGGTCTGGCCTGCACCTCTCCTGTAACAAACAATAAAGTGTGATGTGTCAGCTTAGCTCTCAAGGATAAACTTCTCAGGTATGCAGAATATGGGACCAAAACCTGCCAAGGAGATTTGTGTTTCATTTTCTTTAGTTAGTCAAGGAGAAAAGTAGTTACGAAGATAATGGACTAGTTGTTCATTTGTTGTTGTTATGGGTGCTGTCATACTAAAAATCTTCATCTGGTCACTCAACTTTAAACTGGCATTGACCACAAGAAGCTGTATAATAAGCATTTTGTTATCAACTAAAGCAATGAAAAATGCATACACAGAACTGATACACCCGGATTAAAATGTAATTTATTTCCAGATAATCTCACACACAATTTTAATAAAATTGTCATTCAAAACAAAATGCTTATGAGAGCTCAACTTTTGCACTATGCCAGCACTTTTTCTAAATAGGACCCAATGCTGTATTTTTCAATCTTTAATAGTTCATTTACATTCTATTCTAAATTTTCAACAGCTGAGTTAAACTTAAAAAAAAAAAATAGATCAATCGCATTCCAAGCAGCAAAAATGGTGGCTTTCAAGATGCAAGAACTACAACTTATAAAGTGACTTGTGCCTACACACTGTGCAATGTTACTGACAGCATGCAAACCACACTAAATGTAGTTTACACATATACAGGCATTTACATCACAATCCATAACAGTGTCTCAGCTCACCCATCTGAGGAAATATAGAATACCTTAAAGAAAAGTAAATCAGTGCCAAATATAGATTTTATAGGAACCTCATAAAAATATCAGATTTTCTTCCAACTACCATATCAGAAAAATGCAACAGATAAAGTAATCTGGAGATATATATGGAGAGAGAGAGAGAGAGAGAGAGAGAGAACAGGCCATATATGCTCTGGACAGTTTTCTGTAATACCTTCATTTCCCACTGACAGTTCTATCACTACTGCACATATGTCCTCAAACTACAACAAAACTAAACCATTATTCTGTTAAAATCTAAGCACAAACCAAAACACTGGAAAGACACTGTAAGCAAGACGTATGAAAAAAATGATGGTAGCAACATCATCACATTATATGTATCCCTAAAGCAAAATGTGACATGATTTTCTTTTTTCTTCTGTGTAAGGGTGGGGGAGGAAGGGTGGTCCACAAAAAAGGCAAATTGATGCATAATTAACAATTTGCTGATGCAAATTCTTTTACAACTTTTAATTGGTGTTAATTAGATTAGAAGAAAATTTTCTTTTCTCTCACCTTTTTAATGTGAATTAATCTTCTCAGCAGCATGTCAAAGTTTCCCCTTTAATTAAACTTTTCAGCTGAGAACTTCGGCAGTGCTCAGACACCAAAATATATTATTTAAGGAATACAAATGGATCTGTGTTTGTGCATTTGATGTCTCTTCACAATGTCTAATGTTTAAAAGTCAACTACTGTATGTCAGACATTCCAACTTTGTAAATGCAATTGTAAGATTTTAAGAGTCCTGAGAATGTGAACGTGTTGCTATCTGGGTGCCATTCAAGAAGCTATTATGTACATTTACAATGGAAAACTAACCTAAAACATCGTCTGTGAATTAACTGCTCTGTTTTATACAGTTTCCCCAAAATACTGTTGCCCTTCTAAAACTGTTAACATGCAGAATAAACCACAAAAATACATTTAATATCTTTTATGGGAAGTTGACCTGAAATAAAATTTTATGTAGTTAAAGATTTTTGACAGTTCTTCATCCAACTTTCTTCTCTCTCTGCGGGGCAATGATGATTGAAACCTGATGTCTACTGCACAAAAAGACCGTAAAATATTTTATGCAGAAGTAAAACAGTAGCTATTCAGTTTTGCTATGATGTTTGAGTAGATATGCACCATGAAAACATGATAAACCAACCATAAATTGATTGTGATCAAATGCAATTACACTGACTTGCCTCAAATGAATGAGATGTACTAAATACAGTCACAGTCTTTCGAAAAATTACTTCGGGCAAAGTACCAAGAAAACACTATATCCTCTCTAGTAGAGGCAGTTTGCCAGAAAAATTGCAAACACATAAGCTTTAATATTGATAGCCAAAAAGCACTTGGGAATTCATTATGAAGAGGTTAAAAAAAATCTCACTCAAGATAAGATTACTTCTTTTCTTCTGATTATAACAACATTTTGAAGAGCCAAACATTTGGAGTGTTATTAAGAACTAATCCCAGAGGAACAATAGAAGGAAGCACCATAACTATGACTTTCCCTTCCTTCTCATCCAACATTGACATTTTATCTCCACAATCAAATTAGCTGCCAGAAATAGAGGAATTGATTTTGGGATTTTGCTGAAGAAAATTTAAATAATGAACTTGCGTCACAAAAGGTGAAAAATGGAAATGTAACCTATTTATACTTCTTCTTGGCAACTTTTACTACCAAAATAGTCTACCCAGGTTGGAGGAAATGAGGAAGAAGCCTATCAATACAAAGTAAACTTTTTGATATCCGGCAACCCTGGGACTGGGAGGTTGCCGGATATTCAAATATTCTGGTTACTACAAAGCAGCTGAGGGCAGCACAGGCAGGGGTCCGTAGCCCCCAAAATAAGAAAATTCAGCTCCTCCTCAACTGCTGTCCCATTTATCTTTAGGTAGGGACAGCAGGAGCTGCTTGTGGGGTGGTGGACATGGCCATGCGGCATGAAGAGCCGCTTGCAGGGTGGTGGACACTGCAGGAAGATCCCGCTCAACCTTGGGGGGACTTGCACAGCACCCTAGGACTGTCTGAATAGAAAGACGGGAAGCTGAGTCCTGGTTCAGGGTTTGCCAGTGTTATGCCACTTATTTGAGAGTTCCAACTGATCAAATTCCAGAAAAATAAGACTTTACTGTAAGTGTAGAAGTAAAGGCTTTTTGTTGTTGGTACTGTATTTCTTTTCTTTCTTGGCTTCTTATAATGGTTGAACTGTTACTTATTCAATGCACTGGTAAAGTTCAGTCATATCAAAACCTAGATTTTGCCAGAGGTAGAGTTGATTAAGAGGCTAACGTTTGAGTTTTTGAAGCCTTAAAAGACTCAGAATAGGAGATGGGAACTCTTCACCTTAAGAGAAGTTTTAAGAGTAATTGTATACAGCAGATTCATCTGCACTGGAATAAAAGACCCACAGCACAGACCTAGTCAGCCTGAATCAGCTGAGTTGGACTCAGGCTCACACTGCAGGGTGAAAATTGCTGTGTAAAGATCAGGCTCCGGCTGAAGCCCAGACCCTGGCACACTCCTCCAGCTAGGGTTTTACAGCCCAACCCACAGCCTATTCCTGAACATCTATGGAACAGTTTTACAGCCCTGCAGCCCAAATCAACTGACACAGGCTAGTCACGATTATTTAATTGCTCTGTTCCCAGAGAGCTCCCTACAAATGTATGCTGAAAACCAGTAAGACCACACTCTTGGGTGTACTGTCAAGCTGAGCACACTGGTTTCCTCACAGCTAAAATGGATCTACAGTATGTTAAAAATTGAGAGACAGTAGTACAGTTTACTTTATCTATTCAGCAGTGATGGGAATCTCAAGGTAACCTTCAAAAGGACCTTGAGAAGCTTCATTCTATATGACAGAATTAAAAAAGTCTTGGTGTTGTAAATGCAAATTTTAATATAGTATGCAGTAATTGTAATAACAATTAAGAAACAAAAGTATCACCCAAATTGTCTAAGAAACTGTAATTATTAATTAATTTTAAGAGGAATTTAGGAGATACCAAATTTTGTTGTTGCTAAGGTGATTTTAGTGGTGTGTCATGTACTTCGGTAGCCTTGCATGAGAGAAAGTGAAACAACAGAGAGCCTTCCTTAAGGTTCAGAATGAAGTGATAAAAACGACAGCAGTATCATTCTGACTCATTTAAGCATCATCTTATGAGACTTTATCATTAAATGCCAATTGAGTTGTTACCAAACAGAATTATTCATCAGGAGGAAAAAGCATCCAGTTGCCATTTCTAACCAGAACTCCAGCAGACTGAAACAGATGAAGTACCCCCTGTTTATTACTTATAAGCCTGCCAGTGCTCTAATATTAAAGGTCTACCATTTCTTTCCTCTATAAACTTCTATTTCAGGTTTATTACTTGCACATAAAAATGAGCTCCACAAAGCAACATAGTATTGAAGTTTGGTGTTTTATGTGCGCTTTCTTTGTAGTGCATATTATTGTATAAATTGGGAAAAAGAAAAATATTCATAAATATGCAGTTTTCATCTTGTTCAGCATTATGTTCTACATATGAACATCAATGTCATAAGACTGACAGAACAGACAATAGCCAGACTCGTTATTCTTTAAAGCCAATAAATCTATAAATCTGGCCCCCATCCAGAAACCTTTCAATGTTCTGCCAATCTATCACTGAATCATAAAACAAAAGCAAATATTAGCCAATTGCCACATGTTAATATAATTGTTCTACAACAGACCTCACAGACTGTGTAACAATTAAGAAGGAAACTTAGGGCTTAGGTGAGGTTAGGGTTAAATTTAACTTGTGACCAATCACTGTTTTCAAATCTACAGCAGACCACATAAAACAATTACTTCACATTAACTTTTGAAGTGTCTTATTGTTGGAGTGGGGATTTTTGTCCTCTACAATTGATCTAGAGTATTCATTCTCAAAATTCTTAAGTTTGCAATAGTTAAGATTTCCATTTCACTGACGTTTTTTCTGGCTATTACGACTCCTGTAGCAAATATTTGTTTAGTTAATGGTATTTTAAAATCAGCTCTGATCTCTCTCTCTCTCTCACACCCACACCATCACCCTCTAACCCAACTCAAAGACCCTGATCATTAGAAATTTTACATTGGAAGAGCTGTGAAATATAAACTTTGCACTAAAAAGGCTGTTGTAGAGAAGCAGAAGCCCCAGAAGATTTCCAGTGCAAGGAACATTAGCAAAGACTAGCATTACGGTTTGAAGTGTCATTCTGGACAGTTGAAACGGTGCTAAATGTATCCTCTGGAGAACTCAGGTCCTGCCCTGGTGACACCCCCACCGCAGCAACCCCATCTGTGGATCCTGTGTGCTCTGTCTCTGCTTAAAATGTTGGCCAATGGTTGCAAATTGCTGCAGGCCTCAATATATACAGACTAATTTGGTTATTAAAATATGAGAAAAAAACCAATGCACCATTCCATGGTATGTGATAACTGGAGGTTTCTGCAAAATATCACTGATGTTAAATAATGGAAAATGTGATCGAGTATGGAAATATAAAATCTGAACTAATCTTACGATTCCAGAATGTTTTGTTTAGTCAATAGATCTTAACTAACCCGTTCACATTACATGAAACAAATAAAAAGGTAGGTTTTGTTAAATGCCTAGAAGTGTCCCCACAAGGACATAAAGATAATGGATGTAAATTTAGTGGTGGCTTTCCTTTCAAACACAGGCAGAATTCCTTATAGTATTCAATGGAGCCATAAAATTCAACTAAAAATTAAGGAATGCCAAACTTTGTTTCTAAGTTTAAACCATCTTGACCAACCTTGGTCCAAATAAATTTTTCCACCAAGCTATTCATGTGAGAGTGCATAACTAGTGGAACCTATCCCAGAACCCTCTGGACAAGATATAACAATTTTGAAGAACATATTCATTTAAACTGAGGCAATGCAACCTGACAGAACCAGAGGGAGAACTACTCATCTATTCAAATAAATGCCCAAAATTGCTTCATTGATTGAATGTTAACTCAAAATAGATCCCTACAGTAAGCTGGAGCCAAAGGATTTAATTTTCCTCAGATAATTTCAACTTTCATTGACTAAAGACTCCTCAGAGACTTTACATGAAAAAAAATACCACAGATTGATTCAAATTTACTTTGTCACCAGAGATTCTTAGACTTCCTGCCTCTTGTGAGGTAAGGTTATTTCAACCTCAGTCATAAAAAAAACCTAATAGTATAGTATTTGCAAGAAGCAATAGTCATTGACTGAGACTGGATACAGGATATATTGGATCTTTAACATCGCTGGTTCTTTTTATTTGTGGCGCTAATGTAAGCCACATGCCTATGTGTGGTTAACTGTCCCATGTAGTGGTACTTAGACCACTTCACAGAGAAAGAATAGGTGTCCTCTACAGCCTAAGCTGAGAGCCAGCTGACCTTTAGCTCAAGCTGTAGAGGTGCCTGCACTAAGCTCCAGAAGTCTCAGGTTTGACTCTGCCTCAGGGCAGTTACACCAACAGCTGGATTATGAATGTATCAACTGTAAAGCACTGGTGATGCAGATCACAGCCACTGTGTGGCGGTTAACAGTGGAAAGGAATTAGATATTTATCCATTGTGTTACCATGCTCACATTACAGGAGCAGTACAAGGTGCAAAAGAGCCCAGAAACTCTAAAAAGTGATTTCAGGTTCAAAAGAGAAAGCTCCAGCTCACCTGGTCAAACACTTTTTCTCTGTTGGACAATTCCAAAAACCACATCAAACTAACTTAGAAAAAGCCATATTATCCCTTCATGCAGTCGTCTCCATAGTCTTATAAACTTGAACTGGTGCAGCAATATGGCCAGCAGTATTTCAAGCAGATTAGTCACATATTTTGATACCTACACTAAAGCCAAAGAAAACATGGGAAAATCATTTCTTCCCCATTCCTCCCTCCCCTACATGACAGTGATAAAAAACGGCCCACTATGTGCCTGCAAATTCATGCAGAGGTCAAATTCCAGAATAAAACAACCAAAAACTTCCAATAAAATAAGAAGCATGACTAATTTTACATTAACAAATCAGTAGGGGTGATCCCCTGTCTTGGCCCAGGGATTTACAACATTTAAATAGTTTCCTTCTAGAACACACTGGGATACTCTCATAAAGTAAGCCCTGTCCCTTTGGAGGCAAAGCTGATCGCTCTAATTAGTTGTCCACTACCACGTCTGACACATTACAGTTATCTAGACATTAAAAAAAAATTCTTCAAAGGCAACAGTGATATCTATCTACTAACCAGTTTGGTTCTCTGCTGTGATCTAATCTTTCCAAGCGGAACACTTGATGAAATTTAAACTTACAAGGCAAAAGCCATCTTCATAAGCTTCAAGAAATTATCATGCGCCAAAATGCACCTCCTGAAAATCCTGTTTTATTTATAGAAATCAGTAGTAAATCCCAGCATTGTTCTAGAGTGGAGTACAAGTATTTGAAGATCCACATCACCAACAACCTATCTCTAAGCTGTCTTCCAGAGAATCCTTCTTCACCTGCTTATACCTTAGCTAGTTAGTATCCGCAAATAAAATTATTTTTAAGTGTATGTAAGTTACTGTAGCAAAAGCATATCTGGACAGTAATTAATCACAAATAGCTCAGTATGTTTGGGTATAAAATCAAAAACGTAGGGTTGTTAAAAAATGACAGATTTAAGCACCATCTGGGCTCTCTGGTCACAGTGGCGCGAATTCCAAAGAAAGGCTTAACGGTGCATGATCCGAGAATCCCATCTGTTTTATCTAAAATGAGTCAGTCCAACAGTTTGGCCATTTTTCTGTTACAGGACTCCAAAAATAAATAAATAAGCCGATTTCCTTATTTAAGAGGGTTTTCCTAATTTTCCAAAATTCAAAGCCAATGGGTGATTTCTTAAAATTAAATTTGACACTGGTCCAAAATGCAAATTAGGGTTTCTTTTTATTTTTGAGTTAACATTCAAAATTAGCTATTGTGAATGCACAATATTCTTTTAAATAGCATTTTCTAATTTGCATATGCATCCACTGCAAGAATTTCCTAATATAGTTAATTAAAATATAGTGATATTAAAGGATCCACAGGCTATGAATTTGATACAATACCTTTGAACATCTCTGGAGGAGCCAAAATACGCACTTAGATCTTAGCAAGGCCTTGCAACTGTCAAGTCCCACACCAGGATGCCAGTGGCTTGCACCAATTCCTTTTCAAAACTATGTGGTTGAAATTCATATATTCTTTGCCTTTGTATGTGTGCCCAGTTGTTACTTCACACCTGTTTCTACCTCTCTTAAGGTCAGAAGCCAGTATGCTTCTACGGAAAAACAACTGTAACTGGTTAACAGCTTTCACTTCTAATTCACATTGTCTTAAACACACACTTATTTGGCATAGGATTAAGAAGAATATAGCACATCTAAACTAAAATAGCAAATATTTTAGCAGCAAAAATAGCAAAGCTTAGTTATACAAAACATTGGTGAAGTCATCATATATTATCCCAAGTCTCTGCCACTCAGCCTGACCCACTGTCACATTGTCAGATAGACTTCAACTATGTATCTTGTAATGTCTAAATGAGTCTGGATTAAGAAAGATGCATGTGTCTCAAGATTGAGGGAATGAGTCTGTGCCAAGGAGGCTCTTTTTGCTCAATAGGAAAACCAGACTTTGTTCTCCCAAAAACCTCGTTTTCTCCCCAACTCTGATAGCCAGGGAAGCCATTTACTCTTTATGGGCTTGATCCAAAATATACCAACTTTAACAGGCTTTATATCAGACCCTATGTGACTTTTCCAAACAAGTCTGGGTCTGCTTTACTCTTTGTTCCAACCAACAGGTATTGACAATAAGCATTGTCTTCTCTCTTTGCCCCTTCCAAAGCCTGCTTGCAAAGCATTAGACTTAATAACTCTGAGATGGACTTTTGTTCACTACACCCACTTTCCATAACTGCAAATAGCAGTAGGGGCATATTAGCTGAAAATACCCAGGGGAATTGTTTGTCCCATTGACAGAAGTACAAGTTCTTTTGGATTTAGCATGTTCTTATACCTCAGTTAAATTTTGTTTTTCAAGTAAGTCAATGTACATTTCTGATTTCTTAACTTTTGTGGTTTAACCTGTGGAGTTGTTTATTTACTCATGCAACTTCTATAAATATTAGTGGGGATGCATAATTTGTGTCATCAAGAGAATAATATATACTTTAATTATATTATACTTAGTTTCACGACTGTCGATAGGTGGGTAGGACAAAGAGGGCAGTTGCTCTGGGCCCCTTGAAGTGCTGCAACAGCCCTGTTCCACGTGGCTCTGAGGAGGTCTGAGGAGACCTAGTGCCGTGGCCTCAGCAGTAGTATGGGGCTGACAGGTCTAGGCCCTGTCGTTTCTGCCCGTGGCCCCATCCCTTTTGGGTGTGCAGAGGTGGGTTCCCCTCCCACATTGCCCTGGGGTCCGTGGTGTCTGTTGGCCCTGCTGCATATTTTTGTATATAAAAATTACCAGATGCTGAACTATATAGGCCATGCTGTGCTTCAGCAAGAGCATAATCTTTAATGTAGGCATCCATATTCTTAAAACACAAGAAGAAACTGAAAGGAGAACAAATCTACACCAACTTAGTTATTTACTAAAAAAAAGAATTAGCAGGAATGGTAAAAGCATACACTTATAATGGTTAAAAAGCACATTAAATTTACGTATTAGCACATTAACGGGCATATTAACCCATTGAGGTCTCCTTGCAGTAGCTTCTCAGCTGATCAAATGATCAGGCTCCATGGCCCAACGCTGAACTGTTTTAATCAATTTTTTTCATTTGTTTCAATGGAAGCAGGAGAGAACCTTATTTGCCACCTTCATTCACACCAACTAATATTACGTGCGTAAGTATTCCCCTTTAAATTAATAGGGCCACTTGCAGACTAAGGTTTTGTTCAATGTGAGAAAGCGCGTCAAAAGCTAGCTCTTCATGCTTATAAAATGCTTTTTGACCTCCACTAGAAAGTAAAATAAAAACACAAAGTATTATTGTAATATAGAGATTTCATGAACATGAGACTTTCTTTTTAACCAGTTCAAAATCCCTTTACTAGTTCTCACTCGAACTGTCTCTAGTAAAAAAACAAAGGACATAATCTTTAATTAACAACTATTCACTCTGCAGAAGTGTAGTAAAGATAAGCAGAAACAATGCAACTCAATATCAGAAGATTCATACCAAACACGCAATGCACATTGTCTAACTGTGTTTAATATTATGCTTGATAGTTCCATTTTAAAAACTATAAATGGTGACAAATTAAGATATCTCCTTCAGTACGAGTATTCTCCAGATGTTAAGTCACTTTATTTTGTAAAATACAAATACGTAAAATTCACCTTTTACATTGAAATAGGTTAGGAGTTGATATTCTACTGAATTTTATATTTCCCTTACATAATATTGAAATATTCCTACAAACAACATAAGATGCTCCACTTATTACTCCAGCACCAGTATTAAGGAATATTTATATATAAATTAGATTTTGCATTTTCCTTGTAGTGAACTAATTTACTTCAGAGCTAGAGTATTTATAAATTTAAGGAATAACAAGTTGTACTTCATTTTATTAGCTAGATGTCTCTTTAAGGACCTGGTCACATCAGGTACCAAACATGCTCAATAACTATGGTGGGAGCCGAGGCTGATCAGCACTTGTTATGATGATTGTGTACAGACTTCTTTCATTAGTTTGTATTTTACACCTTCTCCTGCCTCTCCCAAACAAACCCCTTAAGTTTAAAAGTGTTCTCTTCTACCGTACAGGCAGACGTGTAACCTGGTTGACGAAAAAAAAATTTAAAGCCTCTATAGAATTATTTAAGATGAAATAAACAATCACAAGGAAATGTATTTAACCCTACACATAATGCAGATGAAACTACCTTGTTGGATGTGGCCTGGCTCTAGTGGGACACAAGAAGGGCACAAAGCAAATCACTTGGTGTAAGAGATGCAAACAGATGATTTCTACCCTAAATTACACCTTGTAATATGGAGAGGAAAAAGAAGCATGTAAATTATATTTAGATCAGTCTGTGAGATAAACATGCACACAGTGATATCCGGACAGGACACTTTTTAGGCAGATAAGTACAAATCACAAACTACAAAGCACAATGGGGTTTATGATATTTAAAAGGTTCTTAAATTAGAAGTAAAACATCCCTCTACCTAAAACAAAACAAACAAGTAACATTTGGCTGGTTATTTTCCCTCTTGTCTTCCTGGTGGCTTAGAAGAGACACATGGGAACATAATGGTCCAAATTCAGGGAGATTCATTTGTGTATGTGAACAAAAGGAAAAGGGTAGTTCAGCAGGGCACAACTGTTTTAAGTTACTTCAAAACCCACAGAGTTCACGCTAAGCTGATTCTTCACAGACAAAGCAGTAGTTCTGGGTAGAGAGGCTGGTCAGCACACTGACTATCAGAATTCACCCTCAGATGCTGCTGCTTTTAGAGTATTACCGTACATGTATCTGTATCAAAAACAAAAAACAAATAAGGTTCGAATTTGGTCTGATGTTCTGAAATATTGTAAGTCATAATGATCATCACCAGCCAAAATAGAAATCACAGTCAGAGCCTACTGTTCTCCACATGAAATGCTAGCGTGTTTCTCAACGGCAGTGGGGGCAGTATGCTATTTCTTAATCTTTTTAGTGTCCTGAAAAATTCAATCCCTCTCACATCATCCATTTCTAACAGTTTTTTGTGCCTCATGACATATAGTATATGGCATGCCTCTAATTTCACATAACTATTCATCCATCCAATTGACATGCTGAAATTATGACAATAAACTCTATAGATGTGTAACGTGTCTGACACAGGATGATGAAAAGCTAAGGTTTGTTAGGAAGTTTGTCGTCCATAGGGACTTCTGCAGGTGGGAATCCATTACATGCTATTATTGCTGTTGTGCAATAGACACGGAGCCCCAGAAAATAACCCTCCAGGACAGTCAGATTTCAAAGACAATGACTGAAAAACATTATTAAACTACATACATGTAACACAAAGCTATTTGTAAATAAATGAGACAATATGGTTCTACAGAAAACAGTTGCAGGCACTGAAAAAAATAATGAATCCATAAAGCAGCTCTCAAAGTAGAAGAGCGTTATTTAACCTTACTCAAGATAATATTTTTCTCTTTCCTAATAATTAGATAATACCTCAGATCTTTTCTGTGTAGATTAATATGATTATTTTAGTAATGGATAGGCTTAATGGTAATCTCACCTCTAGAATATGACATGGATAATAGTTCTATTTTGCATATGCTGCTATCTAAAAAGTTTTTATGCATTAATGCCACTTTCATATAATGTATCAACAGCATGTTCTGTTGATTGTTATATTTCTTTAATTTAAGAACACATATCTACACAAAGAGACATTAAATATATCATTTGAAAGGCAAGAATTTTGAACATTCTTGAAAGAATTTTTATTTTGAAAAAGTCACAGAACTGTACCTAGAAAAAATATCAAAATTCTTTAATGCAATGCAGTGATTGAACACATTTATAAATAATTCCAACATTTGCTGTGTAGTTTTATAATTTATTACACTAGTAAATAGAATTATGTGGTTACAGAATAAAACTTGGTGTCAGGACTGTGGTGGTGTGCTTTAGCTCTGCCACTGATCTGCAATTTCCCTGTCTACTGAATGGACATAATACTACTTCTCTATCTCACAGTGTTTTTTTGTCTCAGTTTGAATTGTAAAGGGCTTTGAGATCACTGAGTGAAAGCTACTGTAGGAGTGGGAAGTATAATTATCATAGCAAATCCAAGGTGTTTAATAGGTTCCTCACTTGTGACAATGCTCTACTTTAAATAAAATTCCTAAGAGACTTAATCCAGGATTACTTTGGTCATACCAAACAAAAATTAAGATTTAATGGAGCAATTGCTTTTTGACATAACAGCCATTCTTTGAGGGCAGCATTTCTGAGGAGTTTTGCAAAGCTTGCATGAAGTAAATCCAAGAGAGACAAAAATAAAATTGAAATCTTTTCCCTAGCACGAAGTGTAAATATCATAAATTCAAGTCTAACAATAGCTGACAATTTTCTTATTTTTAAAAATACAAAGAAATGAAATTAAAAATATTAATAAGTGGTCTAAAACAAATTGTAAAATTCAAATCAAAGTTATCTACATAAAGTCAAATTCAATACTACTTCAGTGATAAATCTTTACAAAACAGCAGAATTACAAAAGAAGTCACGAAGATAAATAGAAAACTAAACTAAAGTACATCTTAAATAAACAAAAGCTTTTGTTGTTGCACTGAAAGGACCATAAAAGTAAGCTACAACATAGGAAAAGCCTTTTAAACAGACAAAATGGCAAGCCAGAGGTCAGAGAGCCAAGCAGGTCAAGAAAGCCCTTATTCCAAATTTGAGGATCATTCTTCCATCTAGCTGTGTCTGGATTGGTCTGATGATAAATTCCACATTAGCTCCTCCCCTCAGATGGAGCAGAAACACTTGAACTGCCTTCGGTCTCAACAAAACTTTAGTTTGCTGATTGGACATGAAACAAAGGAAAACCAGCAGGGTACAATTTATAAGGGGACAGAGTAGCCTGACATGCTATTGTGCTCTAGAAGCATCCACAAGCTGTTAATTCCATTTTAACATTGTTAATAAGACTGTTAACACATCTGACTTTGTTTAGAGACCTTAAAAACATCAACAAACTATTGAAAGACCCACTATTCAGGTACCAAACATCAAAATATTATACTTCCTCCTTAAATCTTGAAACAAGAAAATATGACCAGGAGATTTAGTTGCATGGGTCTATACATACCTGGTTTATCATGTTAGAATGTTTAGCTAAACCTATCTTCCAGACCAGGTTTGGCTATTTATGTTTGAAACTACTATAATTTTTTAAAAGCAAACAAATTAAAACTGAAATTCGTCTTATACACACCTCTCTCTCTCCCCCTCCATAAACCCTCCTCCAAGCATACACACAAACAAATGTGCAGATTTAATTAGTGTGGAATGTTTTAAATGAATAATTGGGTCTGACAGATTTATTGCAGTTAATTTTGCAACAGAATGGAAAAATGTTTGGATCTCAGCCTTTAAAGTATTAGGAAAACAATTAATCCATCATATAACGGAAATTCCTTTATCACACCCTCATGTCCAATTAAATAATGTCAAGTATTTTTTGTATTAAAATACTACAATTTCGGCTCAAGATATAAGGCAAACAAGATTTAATTTGTTAGAATTATTTAAAGATGTATTTTAAAACCAGATGCTCATGTGGAAGGTTTTTTTTTTTTAAACAAACAAAAATACCAATATTATTTAAAAAATATTGATTTCCCTGCCTCCCTCAGTTTTTCATGACAAAAGTATTCAACAATGAACAATTGCAGAAAAATCTACAGCACAAAAATCAATGAACTACAGAAAACATTTTACATAAGAAAAATGCTTATTTTAATTTTTGTACTGAGAATTTAGAAATAAGTCCCACTGACTTCAAACAACATTTTGTTCCAGTAAGGACTGGTCAATTTATGAATAAGCGATGGCAAACATTTGAAATTTCATGTAATGTTGTTTCATTTGTTTTTTATTCCTTGTGAGGGTTTACTAACATCTGTAAAATTGTTTCATGTACCAGTATCTCCTTTTAAAAAATTGTAAGTTAAAAAAAGTTGCAAAATGAAGAACTTTCTCAAAATAACAAAACCAACAACTTACAAATGCACTGAAATTTCGGTTGTGATAAATTCATCCGTTGCAGATGCTGTAAAATACTTTTTTGTTTCTGAAGCATGTTGCAGTACAGTTCAACAAATGTCAGTCTCAATTATTTCTGGCAAAGTTTTAATAAGATATAAGGCTGAAAATGCAGAGTGCATTTTATGGCTTCATAAACAAAAATAAAATGTAATAATTCTCAAAAGGAGGTGAAAATTTAATAGTTTAAAGGTTTAAGGGGAGTGTCTACTATTTTCACTCTCACCAGTCGGGAGAGTCCTGAGGGAGGCAAGCGGGAGATATACCACAGACAAAAAGGACCATTAATATGTGAGAATACAGGAATGTAACATTAAGCTGTGTGCTATAAAAGAGCAAATGTAATTTCTAATAAAACATCACGCCCTATCAGATCAAATGGCAAAAAAATTACAAACCCTAAACGGCATTTAATGGTAGTTAACATTGCAATTCCTTATGGCCAATTTCATTAGAGCATCACCATCATAAGACATACAAATATAGCAATTGCTGCAGTAATCTTGAATGGTAGATGTAAGAGGAATCACATTTAGGTATCACTGTTCAATCCGTATTCCCAAATACAACGTGCGTTCTCTTTTAACTGGCTTTTTACAATGTTATGTTTTAGATAGGCACATTTCAACTATTTCAGTTGCCATAACAACATCATAAATTTGTTCTTTGACTCCCCCCTTTATTAAGATTGTTCTGGAATATTAATGCTATGATAGTCAGTACAGTTTCTCAATGTATTGCATTCACCTCTCTCTAAAGGAATCTATTTGTTTCTGTTTCCCTAAGCAGCTCATAATCTGGAAATAATATAATCACCTCTTTCCAGTGTTGGAAATGGGTCTATTGCAAATAGCTTTCTTGTGATCTTCAGGCCATAATTTTTAAAATAAATACGTTCATTTATAATTGCCAGTGGTCATTCTTTTATTGCTTACAAAAATGAAAAACTATTCTACATGTAACCTATTACGTGCAATGCAGTAAAGATCTATGCATTTAACTTCAAAGCACTCAGCAGCTTTTTTCAAAAATTTAACAAAAATTACTTAGCTGGTATAACCCTACGTATTTCTGTTTTTTTTTTTTTGCAAGTCATATTCATTATGAGTCAATTTTACACTATTTTTAAGAAGCATCACATGATTTTTTGTTATATCGTAAGAAATAGAAACACTGGCACTTTAACATTAAATACACTGTATTCACTACCACCAACAAACAACAAAACAATGGACAACAGGATGTGACTAACAAATGCTGGGGGAAAAGTCAAGCTGTGCTTTTAGCATATGCAGTGAAACAGAAGACACTTTTTACCTACTTAACATATCTATGCATTTCAGTAAGTTCAGAAGAAACTCTGAATTGCTTTCAAAAGTTGCAAATTGCTGTCAATACACTGCAAAGTGGCACTGTGGGAACATGACCATCCCATAACTTCAGAAGATGTTAAGAAAAAAAAATTAAAAAACAGAAGAGGAAACATCCTGATTCCATCAGTTAAACGTTTCTGAACTAGCAAGAGACTGTATCAGTCAATATGTTCAGTATACCCTAAAGG